>NW_004524624.1:8147807-8149548 GCF_000260255.1 Octodon degus | reverse complement strand
CTTTTTTAATTAATTAATTAATTAATTAATTAATTAATTTGGTACAATGTATCACTATGCAGCTCAGACTTCTAATGATCCTCCTATCTCAGTCTCCCCAACCCTGGGATTACAGGCATGAGCCATCATGCACAATTTTGGTGGCCGGCTCGGCACGGGGACGGAACAGCATGTGGTACCAGAGATCGAACCCAGGTCCTTGAGCTTGTCAGGCAGGAGCTTAGAGTGCCCAGCTATTTCCCTGGCCCCTCCCCAGCTTTTCTTGGTAATATTTATTTTTCGTTTTATTTAGTATACAGTCTTTTCTTTTTGATCAATGAATTAGTGGAAGAAGCACTTGAAAAAGATATTAGCCAAAAAACTTAAAATAAGAAAGTTTTAGCATGCTAACTTCTTATTTCTGATCTAGGGGTATGCAAAGATTGTTTTTGATTCTTAGAAATAAATACGGAAATAAAAGGAAACCAGTTTTCCGTAAGAATGTAGTTGTAAATCTAGTGCGTACATCCTTAAAGTTTTTCAGAGCATGCCGGGGATCTCTGGAGGTCACAGGCAAAGGTTGCCACAGCTGCACCTCAGAGAATGTGGGAAGGAGGAGTGCAGAGGTCATGGGTCGGGGACATGGGCACAGGCAGCCCACTGGGAATGGTGCCCTGGGTTCTCCCTGGAGCCTCAAGGATCCTAGGAGTAAGCGAGGAAATGGAAGATCCAGGAAGGTCCTGTTGAGTTGGGCCTGCGGCAAGATGGGTTCCCAGTCATAAGCCTAAGTGAAGAAATAATGATAAGGACCACAACAGAACACACCAGACAGTAGATTTACTGTCACTTCAGAAAAAACATAGAAGAACAAAAAGTCAGAATATCTAGCCATCAGTTGAAATGTTGCATCTTCAGAAATGTTAGCTTTAAAATTCTCTGGTCTCTCTGCATCCTGCAAGCCTGCAAGGCCCAGGAAGGAACAGAATTAAAGAAGGCATTGGTTGGAGTGGACGCATACCCATTTGGCTCTTCCTTGTTCTCTCTTTGGAGGTCCTGGAGTCAGTGCTGCAGGAGCTCCCTGCACAATGGCTGCAGCCAGAGCCCCAAGAACTGAACTCACTCAGAATCCTGTTCTGCTGGGTGTGGCACTGGGACTGCAGGGCCTTGGTGGCTCAGGCAGCAGCTGCTGTGCTGAGAGCTGCATCAGCCTCCAGAGCTGGTGCCACAGCAGGAAGAGACTGGAGATCATCCTGGGGCTGGGCAGGGGGCGGGCAGCTCAGGTGCACATGGGATGGGGCTACCATTGTCCTCAGTGCTGTTGCCAGGACATCTCAGATGGATTTCAAACAACCTTAAAGTAAAATTAAAACCATCTGGCTTAGAGGCACATGTCTGCAATCCCATCACTCAGAAAGCTGAGACAGAAGGATTGTCTTGAGTTCTAGGACAGCCTGGGCTATATAATGAGCTCAACAGTAGCCTGAACTACACAGGGAGACCTCATCTCCAAAATATGTAAATAAATAAATAAATAAATAAAAATTAAAACCACGTAAAATCTATCAAGTATAAATAAGAACACTCATTGAAATAAGAGAAAGTAGCTGTATGTATATTCTAACTATTTTGAATATACAGATACAAAATGATTTGTTCTAATAGTGCTTGTGGACAGGATATCATGTCTGCATCTTGTACTATGAATAACTACTAAGACAACAATGTGCAATGTGTTAATTATTATTATTATTATTATTATTAT
>NW_004524624.1:8144675-8147532 GCF_000260255.1 Octodon degus | reverse complement strand
TATTTATAATTTTCTCTATTAAAAATTTTTTTCTTCACATTCTATAAGGATTTAAAGTTTAACATGTCAATACTTGATGGAAAATATCTGTTCCATGTTATGTCTAAGATGTTTGATATTCAGAAAGATAGTGAAGTTAAGTCCAACTAACTATATTATAAGGTAATAATATCATTAAGCTTCTCTTCTGGAGGGTTGACAACTTAAGTTTGCAGACCAAAAATTAGAAAGAAAGAAGGGCTGCAAGGACAGCCTTTGGCCCTAGCCAAGGCCAAGGACATTTTGGCCCTAGCCATGGCCAAGGACATTTTGGCCCTAGCCTTTTAAGGTCAGTGAGGACTCAGGACATAGGAGAACCTGTACTGTAACATTCTATCACTCAGTAGTGTCTCAAATTTTCTGATCAAGGAGATTATGGGACCACAGAGGAAAGTGATTGACGATGTAGAATGTACCTAAGGAGAATCACATAGAGAGAAAACATTCTCTCAGGCTTTCACAGAGTACAAACTGGTCAAGCAATGGCCGTGACTCTTCCACATGGCTGACACTGACAAAAGATCTATAAACTGCTGTACAGGGTTTCAGGGTAAATCCTGAGGGGATTTGACTGATCTTATCAGATACAAAAGTTACAGGTTTTGTTATATAGGTCTTGCTTTATCTTGGTCATAACCATCCAGCAGAAAAGTATAAAATTGAGGTATAAAAAGTAAAGCCATATTAATATGCTGAGCTGTAAAAGGATCAAGTCAACAACTTTGGACACTGCCAGTCCTATGGATAACCCACTACTATTATAGACTACTGGACTATATTGGATTACTCTTCAGAAGTCATGCAATGTATAAACGACAATGGAATACACATCTCTGACAAATCCAAACAGAAAAGGGGGATATAAATGGAGGACCATTTTTCATTTTTGTAGTGGAATATATATATATATATATATCTGTATATACAAAATAGTATACATATACAACTACTTTCTCTTAGGTCAGTGAGAAGAAGGTTTTGAACTAATAGTGTTTAGGCAAGATATCATGTCTGCATCTTGTACTAGGAATAACTACTACAAAGACAACAATATGCAATGTGTTAATGATTGTAATTGTACTACTTTTTTGAAATATCTCATTGATACTTCTCTCTCAATAAAATTATTTAAATAAAAAATAAGAACACTTTAAATTCACAACATTGTAACTGTGCTAGTAATAGATAAAACAGGCTCTTATTCCAGAAAAAAATCCATTCACCCAACTCACGGACTGACATGAAATTCTGTGCCTAAAACGCGTGCTAAGTACAAAGACCAGCTTGCCAGCATTTATCCACATGCTTCAACCCATGAAAAAAACACAAAACTTGAGAATTTTTTTCTGTCCACTTTAGCTGCATGCGTGTGAGATAGAGATAGAGAGAGAGAGAGAGAGAGAGAGAGAGAGAGAGAGAGAGAGAGAAGTTGGACATCTTGGAGACAGTCAACAGTGATCTGGAGCTGATCCCTTTCCTTTGGTCATGATAATGATTCCCAGTGATGCCTGACCTGCCTATGCCTTTCCTCCATCCTCCTACCCCTGACCTTCTCCTCTGCATCTTGTTTTTTTCCTTCACCACACAGCACTTTGGGAGTCTCTCCATGCCCTTCTTTTCCATAGAACCCAGAGCATTCCATGGCTGCATGGAAGCATTGATCATGGTCAGACTCAGGGTGAGCTCAGGCTCCAGAGCTGTGTGAAGGACAAGGAAGGCTCAGGGATCCCTTCTACACAGAGTCCCAGGCTGGACTTAGCGGTGAGCTCTGTCTCTTCTAAGGGTTAGAGAAATCCTTGCACACACAAAATACCCCAGAACCCATTTCTGAGAGCTAACAGAGCACTCCCAGACTTCTTGTGAGTGCTCACAGTGAAGCAGGCTACAGCCTTTCCATAATATTTGCCTCAGCCTGAGATTCCTAGGAAGCTAGTCACTGGGCTAAGGCTGGAAAGCCCTAGGACACTGTGTGGTGGTTTCTTCTCAGGAAATGAGTGAGTGCTTGAATATGACAAAAAGGAAAGAGAGTACAGAGATTATACACTTTAAACAAGAATCAACTATGCTTGATATCTCTTTGTATGTATCTGATGGAGGAAACAAAGCAGGGCACTATGGGGTATGACTGGAGAAATGACCATGGTGGAGAGAGCAGAAATGTTGAAAACATTCCTTCCTCTTCTCCACTCATCATAGTAGGTTTGAGGGTGCTGAGAATTATGGACTCCACATAAGATTATGGCACCATGCTGACAAAATTATTACATCTTGTACTGCAGAAATGATTTTATTCACAGATAATAGAATCACAGATTAATTTTTTTTCTTTGGTGGAACTGGAGACTGAACTCAGGCCCTTGCACTTGCCAAGGAAGCGCTTATTCCACTGAACCATCTCCCCAGGCCCCACAGATTAATATTTGCATATCTCAAAAATCCATGATGTACTTTTTGTACCAAAATTTGTACTTTTTATATCAAAATTTATAGAAAATTTTATAGTTTTCAGTCCATAGTAGCATAGGTTTCATTTTGTTGATGTTATAATACAGCACCTGACAATTGATAAAATTCTCACAGAAGGAGACCTAGAGGAGGATTTTGTGTAAGTGAGTTTTAAGTTTGTGAACACTCTGTCAATGCAGTGTGAAAAATCTGTCAGATATGGAGGAGGAGAAGGAGAGGAGAAGGAGGACAAAGAGGAGGAGGAAGGGGAGGAGGAGGAGAAGGAGAACGAGGAGAGGAAGAGGAAGAAAAGAAGAAGAAGAAGAAGAAGAAGAAGAAGAAGAAGAAGAAGAAGAAGAAGAAGAAGAAGAAG
>NW_004524624.1:8134457-8144575 GCF_000260255.1 Octodon degus | reverse complement strand
AAGAAGAAGAAGAAGAAGAAGAAGAAGAAGAAGAAGAAGAAGAAGAAGAAGAAGAAGAAGAAGGAAAAGGTTGCAATCATCTTAAAATATTACTATCAAGAAGCATCTGTTTTTCCTAGTAAAGGTATATTGAAATTCCTTTTTGACATCCATTAAATTTCAGAGATTTATTCACTAACTAGATATTTGAGTTCCATGTTCATTCCAGAAATTATTAGGCAAACAAGACAATTTTGGTCTCTGTCCTAAGGGAGGTAACAAACTTGAAGTGACAACAGCCACTTATGCAAGGAATTGGCACAAAATGTGAACCCCAGGGGTGTAGGTTGTGAGGGAAGAAGATGCTCTGTGTAGCACTAGATGGAGCCGGCTGATCGAGAGAGCTTATGCTCTTTCTCTCTTGTCCAAAACCCACCAGTGGCAGGCCTGGGATGCCACCTGGAAGTAAAATAGGAATTGATGCCTTGAGAACACAGATGATATCAAGGACTTCAAGGCTGGAGAACAGCCACACCTGTCACAGTGCTGGTATGAATATGTATCAGTAAAGGAGAACTGCTTGGCAATATCTAAAGATGTTGAGCATTTGCTAACTTATGAGCTCCTCCCAGGAAACTCCCCACAGGAGTTCCCAGACAGGTTCACCAAAGCCATGGAAAACTATGGTCATAGCAGGACCAGCTGTAATAGACTATTGCCCAGATTTCTACAAATGGTTGCTGATTGTAAAATTAAGTGTGAAGTATTTAAGCAGTGAAATACTATACTAATGTGAAAACTGGTAAGGAATAACTGCACACTCAATATGATTGAATCTCACAAACCTAATGCTAAGAAACATAAACTAGAAGCAAAACTACGTTTAGTGTATGATAGAATATATATAAGGTTTCAAAATGAGCAAAATACATTTGTGCAATTAGAAGTGTTGACATCCATATCTTTGGTAGGGATGGAAATCTCAGTAATTTGAAAGGAGAGTTTCAAATACATGGTAAATAATTTCATTCTTGGCATAGTTTTTTGGATTTGTTTCCTTTTGAAAAGATAGCTCTAACCCTTCTCCACTGCTGGTGAGAATGTAGACTGGTGCAACCATTATGGAAATCAGTGTGGAGACTCCTTAAAAAACTAGGACTGGAAATGCCATTCAAGTCAGCTATCCCCCTACTGGCCATTTTCCTAGAGGAACTGAAAATGTCATATCATAGTGATATATGTATATCGATGTTTGTAGCAGCACAATTTGTGATAGCCAGATCTTGGAAACAATCAGGATGCCCATCACCTGAGGAATGTATTAAAAAGATGTGGTATTTTTATACAATGGAGTATTACTCAGCTATAAAGAATGATAAACTCGAAGCTTTTATATTCAAGTGGATGTCACTTGAAGATATGCTCACAAGTGAAATAAACCAGACCTACATGTGTAAATATCATATAGTCTCCCTAGTGTAAGAACTCAAAAGAAGAGATACAAATAGAAAGGTATGGCACAATTAAAAGGAAAATGAGAACTTGAGGATTAGACAATGAAGAGAGGACAAGGAGAAAAGCTAGGAAACGACAGGCAAAGCCATACTTTTTTTTTTTTTTTTTCAGAACCAGGGATTGAGCTCAGACACTTGTGCTTGCCAGGGAAGTGCTTATTCTACTGAGCCATCTACACGGCTTTTTTTTTTTTTCAAAGCCATACATTTATACGTACAAAATGGGAAAGGCAGTGATCCTGAGAAACATCAGCAGGTTTTAGAAACTAGCAGTTAATTGGTAAGATTCTTGCCCTGACTATATATGCTGATACCTGTGAACTAAGCAACTGCACTGAAGATAGCAATGTGTAATAGTAGGGACATGCTTGGAATGGCTGTCATTCTGGTCTTCTGAATACGTGCTTCTAGTCATGACACACCAATTACTGCCATACTGTCTCTCAAGTAAATGTTTGTTTTTTAAAAAAGGGTAATAAATGAAAAATAGAGAAAAGAATAAAAAGTCACGGGACTATCCTGCTACAATGCTGTACATGGTTAAATTTCTAAATTTCTGTGTAAAATATGTAATTGTTTGCTCATATTTAAATTTTTTTTATTTTTCAAAATTTTTTCTTCATATTCTGTAGGGACTTAAAGTTTAACATATTAATACTTGATGGAAAATACCTATTCCATGTTATGCCTAAGATGTTTGATATTCAGACAGATAGTGAGGTTAAACCTAATTGCAGATGTTGTAGGGCAATAATAAGCTTGTCCTCTGGAAGGTTAACAACCCAAGTTTGCAGACCAAAAATTAGAGAAATAGAAGGGTTGTAAGGTCAGCCAATATTTTGGCCCTAGCCTTTCAAGGTCAGTGAGGACTCAAGACTTAGAACCTATACTGTAATATCATGTAACTCAGTTGTGTCCCAAATTTTCTGACCAAGGAGATTATGGGGCCACAGAGCAATGTGATTGATGATGTAGAGTGCGCCTAAGGAGAGTCTCATGGAGAGAAAACATTCTCTCAGGCTTTCACAAGAGAGCAAATTGGTCAAGCAATGGCCGTGACTCATCCACATGGCTGACACTGACAACGGATCTACAAAGTGCAGTATGGGGTTTCAGGATAAATCCTGAGGGTACTTGATTGACTTTATCAGATAAATAAGTTACATTTCTTGTTATATAGGTCTTGCTTTATCTTGGTCTAATCATCCACCAGAAAGATATAAAAGTGAGGTATAAGGGGTGAAGCTATGTTGGTATGCTGGGTTAAAAAGGGCTCAGGTCAACAACTTCTGACATTGCGAGACCTGTGGATGACCCACTACTACTATGGACTACCAGACTATATTGAAATATTTTACTGAATTCGCACACCTACAATATTTAAATGACAACAGAATACCCTTCTTTGACAGAACTAAACAAAAAAAGGGGATACAAATGAATGACAATTTTATATCTGTATATTTAAAATAGTTAGGATAGATACACAGCTGCTTTCTCCGAATTCAGTGAATAGAGAGATTTGTTCTAATAGTGTTTGTGGACAGGATATCATGTCTGCATCTTGTACAATGAATAACCACTGAGACAACAATGTGCAATGTATTTATTATTGAAACTGTCCTACTGCTCAGTTTTGAAACTGTCTCATTGTGATTTGTTTCTCAATAAAATTATTTAAAAAAGAAAAAAAACAATTCGATGCAATAGCTATATATTTTTTCTCTGTGATGTTATATGTCAATCAAATTTTCATTTAAAAACTCAGCCTTTCTCTGTTAGCAATAACGGCAGCCAACATTGTCTTAGCACAAACAGCTAGAACATCTGGACAATATCTGTTTTCAATTTCTTTGGAAACACAGAACACATACCAAGGGAGATACTTTGTTTTCAATTTCTTTGAAGACACAGAACACATAGCAAGGGCGGCTGGTTGGAAAAGGCAAACAAGAATATAAGACACTCAGTTAACTTTGAATTTTGGACATTATTCTTCATTACAAGTCTGGTATGAATATAAGTCAGTACAGTCTTTGCAGAATGCTTGGTAATATCTACTGAGGCTGAGCACTTGCATGGATTATAAACTATCCTCTGGATAATCGCCAGAGGAATTCCCAAACAGGTGTACTATAGGCCGGGGATCATCTGACCATGGCAGTAGAAGCTGTAATGGACTATAGCCTAGAATTCAGTGTGTTATCCTTGACTGTTTTCGTTTTTCAATAAATAAAATGTTCTTTCCCATATGTTTAGCTAGCTGACTGGAGCCTTTTATATGAAAAATTTGTGCATGTATTTGGAGTCTCTAACTATTGGTTTTATTTTATTTCTATCATGCTTCTAGATGTGAGCCCAAATCCCGAAGTACAGTGAGGTTACAGTGGCCTGAGACAGTTCAAATGTTATTTTCAGTCTCTTTTCACGGTGCTCTATTTCTGATTCTCCTAATTTCTAGTGCACAGTTCTTCCAGTTTCAAGCAAAACATCTGTATTTACTGGAGCCCCTCCTCCTGGACAGCCCGAGTCACTCCTAGATCTCAAGCATTTAGCTACAGCTAAGTTGTTTTTTTTTTTACAAATTCAAAATTGGCAAATGTATCAAAGAAAAAGCTGCATTCAGTGCTAAGCTGACTAACCTTGATTTCTCTTATATCTGAGAATTTGACTGTGAAAGCTTCTGATAGGCTGGTGACACCGTTGGGTATTATTTATTATGCTTTATCTAGCTTTGAAAGTTATTCTCTCTGAACATTTTCTCCAAAGTAAAAAACACTATATGATCAAAGGAGCACCCTTTGCTTCAATAGCTAAAGACACAATATATTTCTTAATGAAATTGAGTGTGGCCAAGATCCCTGTTCAGGACTGGCAGACAGTCTTATGTTAGGATTTTGGTGGAGAGCTCTTCCTAAATGACATTCTTTAGGAATCCTGGATCTTATTCAATCTATGTCTAAGTTCCAATAGATAGCAACACCACAGATAAGCTATATAGGAAGATAAATTTTCTCCATATTTAGGCAAACTGATGAAACATTTAGTATTTTAACTTCCATTTTCCTGGGATTATGGTAAATATTGACATTGTTTAATTCTTAGAAAAGAACGCTGATATACACTAGACACCAATAAGACTATACTTTTGGAACTCCTATACCTCCTCCAATTGTATCTTCACTTTTTACAACTTCTGGAGAGCCTTCTCAGGTTAAATTTGATGGTAGCAAATCTTTCTTGTTGGTCTTTATGGAGGTTTCCAGTTCTGGCTACACTTTAGAACCACTCAGAGAACACTGAAAAAACATGGTTGCTTTGTTGTTGTTGTTGTTGTTGTTGTTGTTGTTGTTGTTGTTGTTGTTGTTCTTCTTCTTCTTCTTCTTCTTCTTCTTCTTCTTCTTCTTCTTCTTCTTCTTCTTCTTCTTCTTTTCAGAACAGGGGATTGAACTCAGGTCAATGCGCTTGCCAGGGAAGTGCTTATTCTACTGAACCATCTCCCTGGCCCCACATGGTTGCTTTGATTGCACTTCTAGGTAAATTAATCCCAGAAATGATATATATTTTTTTCCAATACTATTCTTTTCTGAGTTCAATTAGAGGAAGACCTGTGATGTCACCAATTCATAGCTAAAAGCAAAGTCTTCTTTGGAAGAGTTGGTTCTTTGAATGAATAAAAAAATTAAATAAACACTTAGCCAAACTTACAAAGAGAGGAAAGACTCACATAAAGGTAATTAGATATAAAAAAGTTGAAATCTCAACAGACAATCTGGAAATTCAGAAGAGAATAACTACTATTCGGAGTTGTATTTCAGCAAATTGGAGAATCCTCAAGAACTGGATAGATTCCTAGACTCATATAAGCAACTGAAGGTAAGCCAACAAGAGAAAAATGCTGAACAACCCAGTAAAAGCAATAAAATCAAAGCAGTAGTAAAAAAAACCTTACTAACTACAGATGTGTAGGATTCACTGCTAAATTTTACAAAAACTTTAAGGACTGTCTATTACCAATAGACAAATTCTTCAATGAAATTTTTAAAAATAATTTTACTGAGAAACAAATAGCAATGAGATAGTTTCAAAACCGACTAGTAGGACAGTTTCAATAACTAATACATTGCGTGTTGTTGTCTTCTTAGTGGTTATTGCTAGTACAAGATGCAGACATGATATCCTGTCCACAAACACTATTAGTACAAATCTTTCTATTCAGTGAAAAGGGATGGCATGCTTCCAAACTAATTTCTAGCAACCAACATCAATCTGATTCCCCAAACTAAACAAAGACCCAACTAAAAAAGAAAACTACGGGCAAATATTCTTATTGGACATAGATTAAAAATTTTGTAACAGAACATTAATAAATAGAATGCAACACATCATCAAAAAAGTTCACCCATCATGATAAAGTAGGTTTTATCCCAGGGATGAAAGGACAGTTCAACATATTAAAATCAATAAACGTAATATGCCATTAAGTCTCCTTTGGAATGGAACCTAATGCCACATTGATGCAAAATAAATTTGTGAAATACCAATAGCCAGTCAGTGATGCACACTAGCTGTACTTGCAGGATTCTAGTGAGGCTTGGTAGGGCCTCCCTGTGGGCTGAGAGTAGCAGTACCCTGCATTATGGCTGGACAATGTGGCAGATGCAACAAGATGTGGATCAACTAGAAATCTTTCCAGGCACAAGTTACTAGGTAGAATCTCAGAGACAGTGGAAACCAGGGAGGTAGAGAAAAGGGAAAAGGGAGAGGTGTTTGGGAAAAGGGAGGGTAATGGTAATCTGTTCCCCATAAGGCCTCTGATAAGAGGCAGATGTGGGCACAAGAGAGTCTCAGGCTCTCCATTTATCCAACTCCCAGCTGGGTGGTGGGAGGAGGGCAGGATTCCTTGGGTGTAGAATCTATATTTTGGGGAAATCAGGCACAAGAGAAGTGTAAAGAATGAGTAAGTGGGCTGGGGAGACAGCTCAGTGGTCTAAGAGCCTGACTGGCAAGTGCAAGGACCTAGGTGTGATTCCTGGTACCGCATGTCTGGCTGGCCCATGCTGCACTGGCTCTGAAACTGGGTGTGTTGGTGCGTGCCTGTAATCCCAGAGCATCACTTGGGCCAGAATCGCCAAGAACATTTTCAACATCACAGTAATGAGAAAATTCCAAAAGGCTTGGCATAGAGATGCAGAAAGAAATGTGAGGCCATGATAGATTCTTAGTGTGGCTAAGCAGTCACTCATCAACAATGGTCTCAGAAATGTGGTAGGTTAGAGGATGGGGAGATAGCTCAGTGGCATAAGTGCCTGTCTGGCAAGCTCAAAGTCCTGAGTTCAGTCCCCAGAACTGAATAAATAAATAAGTAAATAAATAAATAAATAAATAAAAGAAATGTGGTAGGTCCAGCGGATCCAGACCCTGCAGTTAATGTGGTCTGGCCACGTGGCTCTGTTGGTATTCTGGAGAAGCTGCTCCCATGGCTGGGTGATCAGTTTCCCCAACTATAGTGAAGCAACTCTGGCTTGGCATGGACACAGATGACCTGGCTGGCCCATAGGAGAAGCTTGACTGTTGCTAGACTCATAGACAGGATATTTCAACAGGAGTTCAGTCAGACTGAAAATCAATTACGAAGTGGGACGCATTTACCAATTCAGTAAGGTTCTAGTTATTGGGAAATAGATCCAGCGATCTAGGTTGCTGCTCAGCCATACAGACCTAGGCAACTAGATCATTGCCTCTGCTCCATGCCTGTTTCATGAGCTTTTTTTCTGAACAACTCTTCCTCTGATTATGTTAATGGGTCAATCAATTACCCTTTTTAAAGAGGTTGTCCATGTTTTGTCTTGTGCTGCTATTTGGCCTTGCCAAGAAAACATGTTCTAGGCAAGATTTTAACTCCTCTCCACATCATTCATGCCACATTCTTCTGTCTTCATAACTAATTCAGAGCTGTGTAATTGTACAACTATATGATCCTAAACTCATATATTTACCATGTGCCACACATATGTCTAGTGTTTAATGTAGTTTATTAAATATTACTACAGGATTATTATAGTTACAATCCGTAACTATAATTAGTTATAACTATATCTCTTCACTGTTGAGAACAGAGGCAGAGATTGCTTTTGAAACCTGTTTCCAGATCATTTGATCATAGAGTTTTTAATCCAGTTCTCCAGAGCTGATCTGAGGCATCCTGTGCTATTTACTATCGGTGAAATCTAATGCTTAGGGTGTGTCCTCAAGAAGAGTAACTCAGAGCCATGTATTTGATTGTCTTGTATCATACACAATTTCACTATATTAGTTTCTACACCACACAGAGCACCCCTATTTTCTCATGGTATTGTCTCCTTCTGTGTCCTCAGTCCTTTCTTAAAACCCACTGTTTCAGTGGGGCTCTCTGTTTCCTGATTCACTCCCACTCAGAGCCCTTATCACAGCTGCCAAGGTTGAGCTCAACTTATGACTGATGAATAAAAGATCAAGTTCTGTAAAGTAAGCAGACATGGGAGTGAAACTGGATCAGAGATGCCATTCACAGCAGGCGTAGGAGCAGGCTCCAGTATCACTCTGGGTTCTGGGGAAGTAGGAGGCTCTGGTACTTACACATAATGGATGCATGCATCTTTATTCCTGATGTTCTCACCTTCATCTCTTTTTGAAAGTCCTGGGGTTTCCAGTTTACATCATGATATTCTTGTGCTGAGAAGTTACAAATGACTTTAGTAAGATCTTAGTCATTAGGCAATGTGTCTAGAGAGTCAGGTCACCATACAGGCATATACTCCTAGGAAACTATAGATCATCTCTTCTGCTTGAATTGAGCTTTATAAGTGGGTGGCTCAGAAATGAGGATATCTATTTTCAGTAGGAAAAGTTGGAAGAAGATAAGCAATGCAGAAAAAATTTACAAAATAATTCAATATTTGCAGAAGACAGAGGCATAAGGTGCCTGACATTGGTAAGGTTCCATTCCTGGTCCAGAGGAAAAATAATTCTGTAGTAAAAGAGAGCATGGTTTAGAGGGGAGTCAAATTTGAGGATTGAAATAGTTTGATTTCACACCAAATCTTGCACATTTAGGAGACACTACACACTATTAAACTGCATGTCAGTCATGTTGTTTGCAAGGGGGAGCTTGTTTAAAGGGAGTGTTTCCAATAATCCCAAAAACATTCTTCTGAAACTGTTGCATCTGCCCATCCACTCTTCCAACCAGTATGCCACAGATGGGTGTAGATGCCCAGAAAAATAAAGTAGGAGTAAGACTCTTGGAGTACTGTGGCCTGGTGCAAAGACTGTGAACACAAAGCCAGAAGAGTTTCCATTTTTGCACTGGGGGTCAAAGACCATGACCTTCATCTGTAATAGTGGTTGATCCTATAGGAGTACAGGTTGTAGAAAGATATTTTGTCCCTTGAGACTGGCTTCCTGTGACAATGTACCCATGAGCTCTGCAGTCTTCTGTCTGATCCTCACCACATCCCTGCTTGTGCGCTGCCATGCAAGCACTTGTTCATGTAGATGGCTCACATGCAGGCACAGCCTGTCTCATTGTCCTCTCTCCTGCCACTACTGTGTTTGCCAGGGAAATTGAGGATCTAGCATAGTCTCCCCTAGCATGGCACCAGATGTCCCAAAAGTGTCCTTGGAAGTAACTCAGAAGCCTCCAAGTCCCAAGCCTCAGTGTCACGCACATGGATTTCACTGAGGTCTTCACACTGTCGCCTGGGTTGTGAGTCCTAGTTGACAGCACACATGATGTTTGCCTCTAAATTCTAAGTGTGTAGAGAGATACATACCCAAAGCCTGGTAGGTGATTGTATAATACCTTTTAGTTAATGCTATGTATAGATACTAAACTGTCAGATATCAGTGTATCATATGATTAAGAGAAAAATAAACTGTAGAAAGAGCATGTCTTAACTGGATAAAATTCTGAAATTCATATATTCTTATGACCTGGCCAAAGGTTTGAGAAAGGAAAACTGTCTTTTTCAAGAGCTGTATTCCAGGTTTATTCCTTGCAGAAAAGCTTCAGTAGGACTTCTGGGAGCATGGTAGAGTGGTGAACAGCAAAGAAAGAGCCTTTCTGAGATTTGATGTCCAGACACTGAAATATAGCAACATGAGGAAGACCAGGAGGGAAATGGATCCTCAAGATTCAGGAAAGATCTGAAACAAGAGTTGAAGCCAACAGAGAAAGTGAAGAGAGAAATTTCAACAAAGAAGAAGGAAGTGGTGGGAGGTGGCACTTTTTCCCTGTGCCTGGACTCACTGCATGGGAAAAGCAGCTTGAATCTGAAGATATACAATGACTACTGGTGGCCCTAGAGGCTCCACAGAGAAACGCTGCAGTTGAACCGAGGAGAGGACTCAGTGGATGGCAGTGGCTGGTGAGTTATTCAGGTTCAGACATCCCACAGGGGAGGGTGATTGGCTGGGAACTGTGGAAAGGGGCCAGCTGAGATCAGAAATCAGAGCAACAGTAGTTTCATCTAGTGGCTGTCAGCCAAGTTTAAGCCTGCAGGAGGAGCAGGGACTGCTGCAGGCTGAATGGATGTGGTTCCAGGTCCATGGCCAGAAATCAGCCTGAACTTCAGTGGAAATCAA
>NW_004524624.1:8132389-8134227 GCF_000260255.1 Octodon degus | reverse complement strand
TTCTTTCTTTCTTTCTTTCTTTCTTTCTTTCTTTCTTTCTCTTTTATTTATTTTTGTTCATTGATGTGCTTTGTTTTTCCTTCATTGTTGCTTCTTGTTTTTATATGAGTGTCAACATGGTTTCTATTTATTGTGTTCTATTTGCTTCTGTTCTTAATTTTATTTCTCCCTCCTCTCTCCCTCTTATTTCTGAACCAGGTTCCCAAACTTCACATGATCTTCCTTTGTCCTCCAGCCTTGCTTCTAATCTCTTCCTCTTCTTCACTTTCTCTATTTTTTCCTCTAACACCTTTTATATGTTCTCTCCTAAGGGTAAATTTGCCAAATTGATGGTTTCTTTACTGCATACAATCTTCTGGTTTGTTTTAGATTTTGTTTTGTTATACAACCTCAACTGTAGTTCATACAGTTAAAGGTGGCAAATTAATCAGCTTGTCATTTTCTAGACTGTTTGATGCTACTGTATTGCTCATTATATTACTTTAAACAGATGATATAATTGTTCTAACCAGTTGTTTTTCCTGGTATACAGAGATGGAGATTGCCTAAGAGTCATAAAAAATATAGACCAATGTCAAAGAGGCTGGGCCTAGCAGGCAGCAACTTCTTATCCCCAATAAACTGAAGAGGTAGGATGCTGCAACTTACTCAAAATCCCAAATCCAACTACACCTGGAAGGCATCTCTGAGAAGTAGTCATTTCTTAAGTGCTATAAATACTACCAATAAAGTTACTCATCATAGATAATTTACAAGCATCAACTCAAGAATTAAACTAAAAAAAAAAAGAAAAGAAAAAGAAAAGAGAAGACACTAAAACAAAATATAGCCCAGATTGCCAGTTCACCAAGGACAAATTTAGGGGATAAGGAGGTGGAACAATCCAAAACCACCCCCCTGGATTCTCTGAAGTGGTAACAGTGCAAGTAATAAAGCAAATAAAGAAGCAAGGATGGCATTGTAGTGAAAGACAGCCAGGATTTCCTGGGTGTGGGAGTCTATATTAGAGAGAAAGCCAAGTGAGTGGGAAGATGATTAAGGATTCTTGTGAGTCAGGGTATTGGCAATATGACTCAAGTGAGGAGGGCACAGCAATACCCAGAATATACGTTAAAGAGGAAGAATTATTATCACTTGGGCAGAATCACCAGCAATGCTTTCAATTCTATATCAAGTACAAAATTCTGAAAGGATCAGCTCAGGAATAATGGACACAAGAAACCAAATTCTGAGTTAGAACATAGTGTTGGTCTTGTGGTTATATCAACACTGACTCTCTGGGATCTGCAGACATGCCTGGATGTGCAGCAACTGCCAGAGACCCCAGGCCCTGCAACTATGGTAGATGGGCCTTGTGGCTCTGAGAATCCTGGGTGGGGGCAAGCTGCTCCAAGAGGGAGAGGAGCAGTCTCTCCACCTGTAGGGAAGGCCTGGGACTGAGCATGGGTACAGATGTACTGGCAGGCCTTTGGGAGGGGCTCAGCTATTGCCAGATCCGCTGACTGGATATCTCAACAAGAGGCGATTCAGAGTGAAGGTGAAAGAAGCAGCGGAGCACAAACTTTATTCCAGAATATGCATGACTTTGCTTTTCCGGACAACTCTCTCTCCACTCATAATAGGCAAACTCCATTAATGCTCATAAGAGCAGTTGCCCATGCTTTGTTTCATGTTGCCTTGTGGCCTTGCCAAAGATCAAATTCCTAGTGAGGCTGTCACTGAGGTCCCTACCTTTTGTGCTCCTCTCTCTCTCTTTACACATAATTCACAACTGTGCCATTGTACAACTGTGTAATTCTACACTTGTTTACTTGTCCTGTGGCACATCATTTTATTTT
>NW_004524624.1:8103706-8112327 GCF_000260255.1 Octodon degus | reverse complement strand
ATTTCCAATCTGAGTTCTTCTATACCTTTCTGCAGCTGTTTCTTTGTTTCAGAAGCCATTGATTCATTGCTTTCAGCTTTGTGATTCCCAATTTGTTCTGTGTTAGTGTCCTCTGCACTTGTTATGGGTGGGCTTGGGTTCTGAGGTTACATTTTGTTCCTTCTCTCATTTTGTGTAGAACTGTCTTCTGACCTTTGTTGTAGATCTTTGTTGTAGTTATAACCTTAGCATGTACTGCAGTTCAGGATTTATCCAGCTGTGCCTGGCTTGGGTCTGGCTGCTGTGCTCAGCTCCTTCCTTCTACTGCCCTTGAGGGTGAACCTGTTGTGCCCCTGTGGCAAGATGTTCTGCTCCTGTACTAGCTGGGTGGGTCTATCCTCTACACTCTCTGCAGGGATTGCAGCTGCAGGGTTACATCCCAGGCATGTATGCCAGGCCTGACCTGAGCCTTAGGGGACAAGTTGGAGTAGGGTGGAGAGGCAGTCCTCCCACACACTCACTGGGTCTGGGTTTGGAGTGGGTCTGGGGGATCCCAGAATGCGGCAGAAATTTCTACTTAGCGGGCGAGGTGTGGGAGGTGCTGCGAAGTGGTCGGGATCGTCCCAATTGGGTGGAATAGGGTCTCACCCACGCTGCTCCTGCGCTGGGACCAGTAGTTGGTCCCGCTGGTGCAGCATAGCAGGAAGCTCTCCCATACCCTCACCGGACCTCAGCTAGGACTCCATAATACATTTTAATTCTTATTTCCCAATTTCCTTGACCTCTTTATTTTTTTAGCATCAGAGTCATTTATTTATAAGACCTTATAAAGTTAATTATCATATATACAGATTAAAAACCAGAATAATACTGTAATCCAGAAAATATAAATCATGTTCTAAGACAATACTAAGTCAATGTGATATAGGGGAATGAACCTGCAACCTGCTAGACATCATGTTCTCTAAAATCAAAGACTGACTTCTGGGAACAATGGAGGTTAAGTGTAGGAAGAATTTGTTGAGAGAAAGAAAGCTTCCATCTGAGAGAGACAGAAGGGGGCACAGAAAGTAGGTGCCCACCAACTCACCAACTCCTCATCTCAAGGGTGTTTTATTGAGCAAGGCCAGGAGGGGAGGTGGGCTTAAGGTGGAACAGAGCTATAATTAATTAACAGGATTGGAAGTATAGTTTCTTAGGTAATATTGGCTCAGTGGTAAATCGTAGGATGGGTGTGAGGTGGGACAAAACTACAGTACACAACAACTATATTCGCCAGGGTAATATTGATTAAATGGGGAGGTCAGGTGGGGAAGCAAGTCATGGAGCAAGCACATATGGGCAGAAAATCATTTCCTGGAAGGGGTGAGTGGAAAGAGGTGCAGTCCTTCGCCCCAAGGTGATCAATGCCTACTTGGGCTATCAGTCACTGCTGTTCATCCCTAGAAGCATACGGGTGAATACGTCTCCTTTTTCTCACTGAAGCCTGGACTTCAGTGAGTGGGCCTTCTCCAGCCAGTTGTCTTCTCCACTGATTTCTAGAGGGCCCAGCCCTGTCTGTCCACCTATAACATTTCTACTTAACTTATATAGCTATAATAAAGGTATCATTTTTTCTTGTTTTCCTTTAATTGATATTATCTATCTATCTTTCTATCATCTATCTGATTTTTTTATTTTTATTTATTTGAGAGAGAGAGAGAGAGAGAGAGAGAGAGAGAGAGGAAGAGAGAGAGTGTGTGTGTGTGGTGTGTGTGTGTGTGGCCAGCTCAGCCCACCAGGGGGCGGGGCTGGTTGGCATGTGGTGCTGGGGGATTGAACCGCGGTCCCTGATGCTTTGCTAAGCTTGTTCTAAGTAGGTGCTTTAGACCACTGAGCCATCTCTCCAGCCCACATCTATCTGATTTTTTTTATTTATTTATTTATTTATTTATTTATTTATTTATTTATTGGCTGGCTCAGGCTGCCTTAAAGGCAGGTCTGGTAATGCAGGTGGAGGTGGGGTTCAAACCAAGGTATCCTGCATCTGACTGCATTTTCATGAACAGGTGCTTAAACAACTGAGCTAACTGGCAGCCCCCCATATCTATCTATCTGAATGAGATACTTTCATATTAGAGAAACGCATGATATTTAAGCTTGTGTGTTTTTTGCTTTCATTCCTCACCCCTCTACCTTTACTAGTATAACTACTAAACTTTATGAATTTAACTAGGCAGCTAATTAAATGTGTGGTACTGCTGCTGAACACTAACCTGTTAGTAAAGGTGAAATTGTTCCATTTCAAAAATATTTATTGTAGATCAGTAGTAGATTAATATTTGTCCTGTCTCAGTGTCTATACTCAGACAATGCAGAAGCACTTAGCTCTCATTCCCCCACCTGCTTCCCCTCCTTGCCTCCCTTTGGTCCCCCTTTTACTCCAATGAACTGGGATGGTTTGCTTCAGTGCCCTCTCTGGCTGGGGAGTCACCATTCTCCACTGCAGCAGAAGTGCAGCCAGCTAGAGAAGGCAGTGCTTCTCCCTCATTCCTGCCACTCCAAAGGATGCTGCTGCCCTTTAGAAGGATAAAAAAGGCACCCTGGAGTGGCTGAGAGCAGGAAAGTAGGGATCTGGGACTCTTATTTGCATACCCGAAAGTCATAACAAGCCTTCTAGAAGCGTCCTGTTTTCCTTGCCCTCACCCTCCCTGATGTAACAGCCCATGGCTGCTGCGTAAGTAACACTGCTTAGACTTGTCTGGTGGAGCCCTGTCCTGTATACTCTGCCTCTGTGCTGCAGCATAGCCCTATTAAAAACTGGTTTTGGTATTCCTGTAAACTTACTCCTGATTTATTTAAACATATTACAGCTAAGTATAGATGTAGTGCAACTGTGGAAGAGGCACAGCCACTAAAGGTTGGACCTCAAGACAAAACACACAATGACCACACCTACACACTTCCTCTACGGATGAGCAGCAGTGATTGATATTCTAAATAGATATCCTCACCTTGGGTCTGATCACATTGGGTGATGGAAATCTCCCTTTTAGAAGTCCCTGCTTGGTCCATGTACACTTGCTACATGACTTCTCCATTTGATAACGATTTAGTCAATATTACCTAAGTGATTATATTTGTAATCTTATTGGTTCACCAGAGTTTCTTCCCACCTCATACTTACGTTGTGATTTCTCATAGGAGCAATGGTACCTAATTGTATATACTTCTAATGCTATTAGTTAACTATAGTTTTTCCACACAGTCACCTTACCTCGTGGTTCTGCTCTATAAAACTCCCTTGAGAAGTAGGGTCCTCAGCAACCCACTTGGGACTCCTTCTGACTTAGATAGCAGCTTTCCTTTCCCCAATAAGAATAGTTTTCTTTCTCTCAATAAATATACCCTACTCTTAACCTCTGTTGTTCCTAGAATTCACTCTTCAGTTATAAAGAACATAAACTTGGCATACTGGATCTCTACTAGGCTAACATGTTGGGAGTTATAATGTTTCCCTTATGTTATTTGATTATTTGAAAGACTTCAAAGAAAAATTCAGGAAATGAAAAATTCTTTCACATGTGTGGGCAGCAGAAGTGACCAATGTGAGGACAACATTACAAGACAAAGTTGTTGTCATTGATAAAGAGGTGAGGGATACCTTAAAAACAACAAAAGAACATAAAATATATCTGACAGGTCCTATATGATGCAAAGAAGACTAACTTAAGATGATTTTCTTTGATAATTACAAAATAACCATGGTTTCTAATGGTTCTAGAGGAAGAAACCTGGAAAATTTAAGTAAAATCTAAAATTAATGTTTATTTTTTGTATTTTTTAAAAGAGAGCACAAGTTAGAATTAAAACAGAAAAATTACAAATGGTACAGAATTTCACTTAACAAAGTAATATGAATTTCATAGTATTTGTTGTAATACATAGTGTTGTCTTCCAACCAGTTACTCATATTACCAGATATATGCATGTAAAATTGAAGAAGATAGAAAGAAATGTATAAGAAATTAAGAAGAGAAAAAGTATAAACAATTGGAAAAAAGAATTTTTTTCAAACAAAGTATTGACTGCTTCTTTCCATAGACCAGCAGAAAAGCACAGTGCAGTTATCCAAGCCATCCTGTTTATATACATAGATAAATCTCTTTTCCTCACCTCCTCTTTTCCTTCTACCCAAATCAGTGACTCTTTCCTTTTGAATAAATTCATTCCCTTTTCCCAGTATCTACTGTGCCCTTCAGGTTCCATTTTTCTCTTTCAGGTTCTCACACTAAGGAGACAATATGATATTTGCACATGCGGGTCTGATTTATTTCAGAGTATATTCTCTCCTTGCATCCATTTGCAGACAAAAGACTCAAATTTATCCTGTTTTATAGCTGAATAATACTTTGTTGTGTAAAACACCACCTCTTCTTTATCCATTGTTCAGTTGATGGGCATCGGGGTTGTTTCCAGGATTTAGCTATGACAGATTGCACTGCTAAAAGCATGGGTGCACAAAGAGGGGGCCGCTTCCTCATGGGATCAAGCATAGCGATGGTCTCACTGTTCCTTACCATCAGAAACAATGATAGTTCTGGGAACCTCCCTGGCTGACTAGAGAATGCAGCAGTCCTGTACTATCTAGAGCATGGCCGGGGAGCACTGCAGAGGATCTGAGTCATTCCTCATTTCCTGTTTCTGCTTCCTTCTCCAACTAGAAATCACACAGTCAGCTTTCTGAATATTTGAGCAACACAAGAAAAGTCCAGCATCTTTATTTACATGTCTAATTACCAATGTCATCACATTCCCCTCCAGCTGTTAGTTAACTGATACCAAGTGCTAATGTAGATCCTCCGAGCTATGAACACGTAATCCAGTGGGGGAATCCTGGGACTGGTTATTTCCTATTGCTGGAGAGTCCCTGTCAAGCCAGTTAGGGGTGGATTTGCTATTGGGTTAGGAAATTGGGCCAGCTCAGTGTTAGGAAGTCCTGTTTCCCCTGGGTGGGGCAGCAAGTCCTATATAAAGGGATCCCTTGACTTGGCATCTACTATACTCCTGCTACCAGAGTACACATCTGTTTTGGAGAATCTGGTGAGTCTGATTCATTTCATTTCTCTCAGTTTTGGTCTTGATTTAATCTGGAGACAAGCATAGTAGGTCCAAATTATGATGAAGAGATGAATGTGAATGGGTTGATAAATTCTCAAGAGAATTTTAAATTTTATTAGCTGGATTTTCCTTTTCTTTTATGATAGCTAGAGAGAACTATTTTTGGTGTCCATGTGGAAAGACAGGAAATTTTTGATATGAATAATATTACAGAACAAAGCAGTTGTTTATTTTCATATAATTTGGTGTCTCTTTCAGAGGCCTAAGCTCATTAAGTGTGAGACCCTTCAATTCTCCCTGAATGTAGTCAGCCTTCTAGGACTGCAGAGAATATGATAATAGGACTTTCTTAGGAGATGCTCAGGGCTTCTGGTATTTTCACTGCTTTTTGGGAAGATGCTATTTTCCTCCAAATAACATATTGGAATAGGGATACATTCCTTCCCAAAAAGGCATATACAAATATTTAGTTCAAAGGCTAAAGATGCTAAGCCGAAGGTTGAAGGGAGGCTCCACAAAGACATGAAAATGTAGTTCAGAGAATAAACTTTGCTCTTGGAGAGAGAAATAATACATAAGCATTTGTCTGTTTCTCTGTGGGAGTCCCTACTGAACACTGCCATATAATTTCTTTCAGATTCTGAGACCCCAGGATCATGTCTTACCAAAAGCAGCAATGCAAGCAGCCCTGCCAACCACCTCCTGTGGTCATAACTCCAAAGTGCCCAGAGCCCTGCCCACCTCCAAAGCACCCAGAGCCCTGCCCACCTCTGAAGTGCCCAGAGCCCTGCCCACCTCCAAAGCGCCCTGAGCCTTGTCCACATCCACAACAGAAATGTCCTCCTGAGCAGCCTCCTTCGCCCTGCCAGCAGAAGTGCCCACCCAAGAACAAGTAATGGCTTCAGGATTCATCAATATGAAAAGAAAAAATCTGGCTCACCTGCTCCCAGCAGCACCTTCACCATTCCTCCAAGTCAGTCACATGTCCTGTAATCCTTGATCCTGTAACCCACCTGTGGTGAATCCTGTCAGCTAAACCATCTTTTGCATGCTGTGAGAAGTCCTCAGCGGTGCCAGCATCCCAGCCCTCAGAAGGAAGAGCAGCAACTGTCTCCCTTGCTCCATCAGGTGACGACTGTGTGGAACCCAGGCAGCAATTCCCATCACTTGAGAAATTACTTTTTTTCACCTCGTGAATAAAATGGATTATTTTGGCAGCAGAATACATCTTTTCCTTCTTCAATACCTACTTTATTAATTCTTTCTTATAAGATTCTTATTTATTATAATTTTTATTTATTCCCTAGATCAGGTTTTGATCCCTAGATCAGGATCCCATATTTAGTGCTGTATGTATGAATTTTGGGTCATACTAAGAATTATTTCTATATCATTGCAAACCCACAGTATTTTCTTCAATTAATGTTTGAAAAATCTCAATTCAAACATTTATTTAAGTTCTCAGATTATTCTCTTCAGCAAAGCTTTATTTTTACATCACATTGTTGCCACTGGTGTAACTAATGCACCGTGTTTGACACTAGGCTTGAAATCTCATTAGAACTCAATATACGAAGCCTTTTTAATAGCAGCAGATCTTCATTATTTCCTTCAGCCTCACGGTCATCATCACCACGACCAGCATAATGGCTCTAGGTTATAACTAGGATAGGAAGTAAGATATTTTTTAACTCCATTATTCTTTTTTTTTAATCTAAATTTTTCAGTATGTATCTGTAATAGATTTATTTATTTATTTTCTTTTTGCCAATTTTTTTATTAGTGTACATAGGGTATACAAACGAATGAGGTTTTTTTTTGGACAGATTTATACATGCACATAACTTGACCCCCCATTTCATACTTTTTTGGGTTCAATGTATTTTGATTATAATCCTGCCCCCCGTTATCTACCATGGCACCTCACTTCTTCCCTTTTCCTCCCTTCCTCTTGTCTAATCATGGTTTTCCTGTCATTTTTAATGTAACTTTTGCCTTTCTAAGTTTGGCTTACTTCGCTCCATATGACAATTTCCAGATTAATTCATTTTTCTACAAATGAAAAAATTGTGACCTTTTCGTGGCTGAATAATGCCCTGTTGTGCACATATCACACATTGCCTGTTCATCTTTCTCCCTATTACATATAGGTAAAAATTTTGTAAACAGAGATAATATTTGAATTTGAGTTTCAATCACTTGAAATGAGACAGCTCATGTTTATTACTACCTGAAGGTGGGAGACAGCTTTGGCTTAACATGGATGCCTAATTTATTTCTGTGTCCTTAAACCCTTCCAAAGGGCAAGTGAGTTGAAATCTCCTTGCCTTTTATGAAAAGGACAAGAAGTACAATGGATGATATTATTAAGTTTATCTGGATAGTCAGGGGTAGCACCCCGGAAACAAAGTCCTTGAGTGCTAACAGTGACATTAGGGAGGGTCTGCATATTTTCTACATATTATGTTAGTTGTATGTTTTTTTTTCTTTTCAAAGTTTCTAATACTAGGAGAAGATATCATATGATGTCTTTTAAATAAATTGTAAGTCAAAGATATAGTGTAAATCTTAGAACAAAAATTAAGATTAAGCAACATTCAGAAAATTAAATACTAATTAATTAAAAATTAAATGTTTAGAAACAATTGAACTAAGAAAAAGTTTTCATGATAGGCAAGAGGTACTAAGGGTAAAACATAAGATGAATACTGGAATGGAAAATAAATGACCAGCACTTCTAAAATTTTGAGGATACAATATCACACAAAGTTCTAGTGTGTTGTGGACATGCATAATGACCATGACAGTTACTGGTGGCCAAGCGTCATTTGTGGGACAGCTATTTCTTTGAAATCCACCCTGTAGACTCAGATGGAATCATGACCCATAGGATGGAAAAGAAGTCCTTTTGTAGAGTGTGCTGATGGAAATATTTTGCTGCTGAACACAGAAGAATAACTGAAAGACTACTATTATATACCTATTATTCTCCTGTGTTTGTTTGTCTTATTTGGTGGGTTCTTTCCATTCTCATTCATGGGATCAATTTGTTCCCTCTCTAGAACATCATTTAGTAGTCTGTGTAGGTTTGGCTTTGTCATCATGAAATTCTTTAGTTGTTCTTTGTCATGGAAGTATTTTACTTCTCCATTATACTTGAAAGAGAGTTTTGCAGGGTATATCAGTCTGGGTTGGAATTTGTTTTCTTGCAAGACTTGAAGTGCTTTGTTCCATGGTCTTCTTGACTTGATGATTTGTGAAGAGAAATCTGCCGTTATTCTGATGGATTTTCCTTTAAATATGATCTGTTTCTTTTCTTTAACGGCTTTCAGTATACTGTTCCTATGGTGAACTTCTGGAATCTTGATTATTATATGTTTGGGTGCAGTTTTAATTGGGTTGATGTTATTTGGAGTTCTATATGCTTTGGTTCCCTGAATGTCAGATTGTTGCCCCATATTTGGGAAGTTTTCTGCTATTACTTCTGCCCATATTCTTTTTATTTCATTTGTATTGACTCCTTCCTTCTCATTGATGCCTAT
>NW_004524624.1:8101828-8102986 GCF_000260255.1 Octodon degus | reverse complement strand
GGTGGGTCTTGCCTCTAGCCTCTTTGCAGGGACTTCTGCTGAAGGGTTCCACGCCAGGCCTGTGCTCTGGTTCTATTCAGGATCCGTTGGCCCTGGCTGGTCTCACTCACAGTTGGGGCCTGCGCTGTGGTTCTATTCAGGATCCAGCGGTCCCAAGCGGTCTCACTCACTCACCGGGTCTGCACTCTGGGTCTATCAACTCCATTATTCTTGTATTTTGCTGTTTTCATTTAGTTTCTAATTTATTTTCCTGTGTTATAGTACATGTAGAGATTTTGGAAACTCTCGAAGTGTCCTGCCTTGTGTGCTAGTGAGTTTTATGACATCTAGGTAGCGATTCAGTGACTTTTTGATTGACGAAACACAATTTTCAACTCCCAACATTGCAAGGAGGAAAGAGTTTATTTTCGCTCACAGTTTATAAAGTCCACAGTGGGCTTGCCCACAGCAGGGTGGCACTGCAGCAGAGTGTGGCACAGGAGAGGGAATTGTTCATGGCATGGAAGATGAAGCAGGCAGGGGACAGAGCAGGAGGAAGAGAGAGAGAGACTCTTCTAAGCTTTGCTCCCAGGTTCCCCTTCTCCGACCAGGCTTTGCTTCCCAGCATCCCATTTAGCTGCAAACTCATCAATAGACTAATGCATTAATGATTGTCATGTCCCATGGGAATAGTCACCTTCCAAACTCCACCCAAGATCCTAAGAGGCTTGGGGGGACACCCAGACATAAACCGTAATGGATAGTCCAAAAGAAATTATATTATTTCCCTCTTCACTATTGCTATCTTCTTACTCCATCTATATAAATTCAGGGTCCTTATTCCCCCTGAAATTATTTTCTGGCTGTGGCTCTCCTAGTATGTGAGATACACTGGGGTGAGCAATGTTTGCTGACATTTGTGCAGTTACTGGTGCTGTGAGGTTGGTGTCCTCAGGGCTTGGCCTGCTCATCCAGTGTCCTCACAGATGAAGGCTATTGATAGAGTGTCTTGTAGTACTCAGGGTGGAAGTGGGCATACAAATAGAATTAGAAGGAAATGTTCTCTTCTACCTTAGAGGTTTAATACACAATATGTCAAATTATAAAGGCTTATGTGTTAGACTACAATCACCTTCAGGAAAGGTCTGAACTCAGTGATTTTTTTTTTTTTTTTTTTTT
>NW_004524624.1:8098373-8100613 GCF_000260255.1 Octodon degus | reverse complement strand
ACCATGCCTTTTCCTGAGGCCCACAGGCCAGCAGTGCCAGGGGTCAAACTCAGGACCTTGAGCTGGCCAGGTAGATGCTTATATGTCGAGCTATCTCCCCAGGACCCAACCCCTAGATATTTTATGAAAGCATTGATACAGGGAGAAACACTGGTCTTGGGTGGGTGATCTCCAAATGATACAGGGAACCTCCAAATGACACAAGGAAAAATGATCTCCTGATCTGACCTGGATGAGTTCATGTTCTCTAAAACTGAAGAATGAATTTTCGGAACAAACGGAGGTTATGAGAGGAATATATTTATTGAGGGAAAGAAAGCTCCTGTCCAAGAGAGGTAGAGGAGGGGGGCCCAAGTGGGTAGTCCCTGGGAAGCTGTCTCTTCCAGGGACTTTTATAGAGTAAGACCATGCGGTGAGGCAGGTCTAAGGTGGCGGAGAACATGGGAACTCGCTTAGGTGGGTGTAAGGTGGGACAAAACTATGGTGACTCAATGGGATTACAAGCACCATTGCTCAGGTAAAATTGATTAAGTCCAGGACCAAATGGGGAAGCGAGTCACATAGGAAGTGGGCATGAATGTATAACAGGACTTTATCAGGTAGCCATCCAATAGTAGTCAGATTAATGATTCTTCTGGCTCCCTCAGGGTGATGATCAATCTCAGATGCCAATCTTTAGGGAGGTCAGCATTTGGTTGATCTTTGGTCTTTCGGTCTGGCTCACAGCGGGAGCATCTGTCCCTCCCACGGTTGTAAGGTGTCTCGTCTTTTGTGCTGTCTCCTTTGAGGGCCTGGCCCTGTCTGACTGCCTGTAATGTTTCTATCTAACTCAGCTGCCTGCAACAGCATGATAGTATTTCAGTAGATAAGGGACAATGTTTTTGCTGCATGATCCTGGAGTAACAGGATAGTCTTACAGTTCCAATGAATCTATGCCGTTACTTCACATCAAATCAAAGAGTAGATAAAATTGTACAATAGACATAAATGTCAATGAAATAATAATGAGACTTTAAGAAGAAAATAGGAGAAAATCTTCACCAAAATAAATTAAACAGGGTTCTGGATGACAGAGGATAAACCATAAAAAATGTAGAAAATGCGATTTTTAAATGTGATTTCATCACAATTTAAAATTTTTGGTTTTATGGGGTTTTTTGTTTGTTTTTTTTAGGTAAGGACTATTTATTTTAAAGGGAAAAATAAAATTTAAAATAAGACATGGGGGGGGTGACAACTGGCTCTGTCAGTTACCCAGAGTACAAGATATCAGATTTAAATGTTCAAACAATACTAGTACAAACCTTACTTTTCAATGAACTAAAAAAATTTAGTTGTATAGTTATCTTAACTAAATGCCCTCTCCCTGTTTTCCTTTTTTTCCCTCCATTCCTCAATCCCAATTTCTCTTTCCTTTTGAAATTTCTTCCTCTTTTATAATCTATTATACATTTTGGATCTTGTTTACTCTTTTGGATGTCAAAGTAGAAGTAAATTAAGCAGATGGAATTATTTGGTTTTTGTGGAAAGTTAAAATGTTTATATTGAATAGCTCTTTGCTAAAATGTGTTTCAATTATGAAACTCTACACTTAAAATATAAAATAGTTGTTGAAGTAATTTGCCAGTGAAATTGTAGATTCTAGGTGTTTTTCTATAACCTCTTTCTCCCCCATAAATAACTATAAAAACAATCACATTTTATTCTAAACAAGTGATGCTTCTCAGCATTTTGAGCTGCTCTGTCTATAAGGCACATAAATCTAGTCCTCTTCGGGTTATTTTGGATATACATTTTAACACTATGATGGTCAGGTGTCAGGTTCGTTAGCCACCAACTGTTCATTTTTATCCTCTTTTATATTAATTTTATTGAGAAAGAAGTAGCAATGAGACAGTTCCAAAACAGGTTAGTAGGACAGTTACAATAATTAATACATTGCATATTGTTGTCTTTTAGTAGTTATTCATAGTGCAAGATGCAGATATGATATCTTGTCTAAACACTCTTAGTTCAAAACTTTCTTCTCATTGAACTAAGAAAAAATAGCTGTACATCTATGCTAACTATTTTGTATATTCAGATATATACGTATATATATATATTTTTTTTTCATTTTTATCCTTGAGCTATTTATAAGAGAATGTCTTTTGTTGATGCCACATGGGCCTCTAAAATGTCCCACTTATGAAAACTTCCTTTGCTCAGTGCTGGTGAATAAATCCAAGGCCTTGCCTGTG
>NW_004524624.1:8097021-8098268 GCF_000260255.1 Octodon degus | reverse complement strand
TTATTTATTTATTTATTTATTTAATGCAGTTAGTAGAGGGTCTACAGGGTCTCGCTGCACAGAGCAGACTCGTAGTGATTGTCCTGACTGACTCCTTTCTTTTAATGTAACCCAGTGTGTGCAAGTTGTGTTCTTAGAGGACTGTGTTCTGCTTGTCAGAGGATTGTGAGGTGCGTGCAGTATTTTGAGAAGAGCTCAAGGAAAGAATTCCACCCTTTGTTGTAAACCTTCAAGCTGGCCCTAGGAATTACTTTGCACTGGGTGGATTTCTGCAGCCCCCATCCATCAATTGGGTAGAAGCAGCAGGGCAACTCCTCCCTGGCATGGAGGCTGGCTCTGTCAGAACACAGCAGTTATGCCCAGAGGACCTCCAATTCGACAGGCACATCACCCTCTTTGTACACGTGCGGTCAGAATGTGTCTGCGATTCAGAGCCTAGCTTAGTGACGTCCTTATCCTTGCAGTTTCCTGAGTCTGTTTATAAAGTGTTCCACTCAGTTCTTTATTGGTTGATAGACAGATGAATAGAATTGAGCATCATGTTGGGTGAAAGTATTCTTTAGCTGTAACAGTGAAATAATAAACTGGATTTCTACCAGAGTGTCAGGTGCTGGGGCTGCATTGCGTAGGTAGTAGCTGTTGTTCATAAATAAAATTGCATCATTTTATAAATAGGTAAAATGGATACACAAACTGTGGCCTGTGCATACAATGAAATGCTACTTAGCAATGAAAAGGAAACCACAGTAATTCCTTACCTATTCTAAGTGCATTTTGATAATTTAAAGGCAATAAACACATGAGAACATGACCTAAAGGTGTTAGGATAAAGCTTATAGAAAAGAGGATGTCATATAAGATTTAATTTATTTGTAATTTAGAAAAGACAAATCCTTTAAAATATTTTCTGCAAGAGAATAATATAATAGTAAAAAGCAAACATTAGAAATGACACAGAATTTCACTAAACAAGATAACAGCAATTCAACAATAGTTGTTATATTGTATATTGTCTTCAAATTGTTCAGATTAACAGATATAAGCATGTAAAATTGGGCAGAAAATTAAAATGAAGAAAAAGAAAAAGACAACATTAACTGTGCCTTTCAATAGATCAACAGAAATCAGTAGTACAGTTATCCAAGCTGTTGTGTCTATATGCACATATATAGATTTCTCTTTTTTCTTCTTTCTTTCTTTCTTTCTTTCTTTCTTTCTTTCTTTCTTTCTTTCTTTCTTTCTTTCTT
>NW_004524624.1:8071578-8096921 GCF_000260255.1 Octodon degus | reverse complement strand
TCTTTCTTTCTTTCTTTCTTCTTTCTTTCTTTCTTTTCTTTCTTCTTTCTTTCTTTCTTTCTTTCTTTCTTTCTTTCTTTCTTTCTTTCTTTCTTTCTTCCTTCCTTCCTTCCTTCCTTCCTTCCTTCCTTCCTTCCTTCCTTTCTTCCTTTCTCTTCTTTCTTTCCTCCTTTTCCTCATTCCAATTGTTCTTTCTCTTTGAACAGTTTCTTTTCCTTTCACAGTATCTATTGTGTCTTTTGGATTTTATTAACTCTTAAAAAAGATGAAAAATACAAGTCTTATCCATTATGTAAAAATGCCAATTTGTGGTTGTCTGGGTGGAATAATGACTTACTAGGATGAGAAACAAGGTATTTTTGGAGTGAAATTGAATTATTCTGTATTTTAATTAACTTAATGAGTTTTTCAAAACTCAGTGAAAATTATCATTTAGTACATAACTCAGTAAACTACTTTAAAAATATCACATTGCAAAGAGGAAGATGAGAGTTGACTACCTTGCAGGCAGAATGCACAACTTCCAGCTCTTCAGCATATCAAGGGTAGGATATATAACAGTACTTCCTCGGACAGTGTAAAAGAATGCTGCTGCTGTGCAGAAAAAGTCCATGTGACATTTGAGCTGGAGACAGCAGTATCACCAATTTGGGTGGGGAAAATCAAATGTTACAAGTCTCAGGTGGGAGAAAGTTGCCCTGAAACTGTCAGGGAAGAGGAAGATGTATCGAGAGTCACTAACTTGTAAACATGCTAAAGAATACTTGGGATGGGCGGAACATCAGGTAACTGAAAGATGTTACAGTGTTTGTCTGGCTGTAATACGATTAAGAGCATTTTACTAACTTTGCCCCTCTAAATAGTGACATGAAGTGATATCATAGTATTTCTTGCATATTTTGTCATCAAATTCTTGGCAAAGGAAGACTCCAGCATCTCTTGGAATCATTCTCAATGTAGTCTCATTAATTTTTAGTGCACTGCATATCTTATTTCAAAGGACTCTCACTTCTCTTGGTGTGACATCCCAACTCCTAAACATGATATCTAACACCACGAATGCACCACTCCTTTCTGTTTCTGCAGATGTCTCTCTGATACTTAGTCCTTCATTTTTTCCCAGCCAAGTCTTCCCCAGCCCTGATTCTTCCCAAAATTAGACCTTCAGCTCTATATAATGTAGTGCAAGCTCCTTTAGAGTAGGGACACATCCTGCTTCCCGCCTTGGACCACTCCTTATTTATTTATTTTTATTATTAATTTTATTGAGAAACAAATAGCAATGAGACAATTTCAAAATCGTTTAGTAGGACAGTTTCAATAATTAATACAGTGCATATTGTTGTCTTTGTAGTGGTTATTCATAGTACAAGATGCCTTCCTCAGAACACACTGCATAGGTTACTTTCCTTTTCTTTGCTGAGACAAAAATACATGGCACATAAAAAGGGAAAGGTTCAGTTAGCTCACAGTTTGCAGAGGTTTCAGTCCACAGTCAGCTGGCTCCAAAGCAAAGAGGCAGGGCACAGGGGCAAAACCGAAGGCAGCAGACGACAGCGAAAGCAGCAAGAGTAAAAAGGGGGAGAGCAAGCCTCTTGGCCTCCCTTATATTGTAGGCAGGCCAGGTGTAGCACTCAGACCTTCTCCTTGGCCTCCTGTTGCACAGGATGAGGAAGTTGACAAGGTGAGGACCCTGACTCTATGCTCAGTCATTTATTTAAACTTTTAAACTTTTCCAGTTGACATAATTTATTAACTGTTACACCCACATTCACTGTCCTGGATTGCCCGGGGTCAGGTTCCTGCTCCTCTCCCTTAGTGCGATTCATAGAATGCTGGCCCCTCAAAGATGTGTAAATTACAATCTATAGAATCTGTGAACGTAGTACTCACATGGCAAAGAGACTTAAGGTTGTGTCTCAGTCCTGAAAATATTACAGATGGGTAAGAAAGAGATTTATTTTTCAAAGTTGAGGGCACTAAAAATACAAGATCAGGGCAGATTTAGTAGTCCATAGTGATTCCTTTTCTGGTGGCACTTTCTGACTGTGTCCACATGTGGTGGGTGATCCATGAGTTTCTTTCAGACCTCTTGTCTAGTGTCATTCATTCCGTTTATGGGGATACCCTCATGATATAATCACACTCCAAATACTTTCACTTCATTAGAGCATCGCATGGTCATTAGACTTCAGTAAATGAATTTGGGGGAATAAATATTCAGACTGTATGAAGTTGCACATGGAGTTACATATGCTAATCAAGTGACAGGAAGGTATTCCAGGCTATTATTTGTATTCAATAAACCAATATAAAAATGTAAAACAGGATTTCAGTGTGGTGAAATGTGAGAATGATTCAAGCCATGGTACTACTCTGAAGGTAAAAGAATGAGCACTATTAGTTGGTGTAGTGGATTTCTAACTGGTGGTAAACTGATTACATCCAGCTGAATTAAAGTGGTGCTGGGTGCTGGAGGCCCACCTGATGACTGCTGCCAGCAGCATAAAGGCAGAATAAGAGGAGCTGTTAAAACGCTGTTAGGGATGCTGTCTGGAGAAGCTGTTGGAAGCTGCTAGTTCTCTTGGGCTGCTCTGCTGGAGGACCTTGTCAGGTTGGCTTTCCTAATGAACTTTGGAGGAGCTCTGGTCCTCAACTTGAGAATCCCTTTCTGGCACCGGAATGGAAGATGGTGCACAGCTCAGCCTCATAGAGAAGCTTGCTAAATTAGCTTTCCTGATGGGAACTCAGTTTTCCTCATCACTGGAGAAGCTCAGGACCTCACTGTTGCTGAGAATGGCTGTGGTACTTGTGTGGGAGTTCTGGTGTTTACCTTGAACATTGCTTCCTAGCTCCAGTTCAGATCACTTAGCTTATTAACATAGATCCTTCATCCCATGGGCATAGACTTTCTAGCTTCCACCATTGACCATTGGGCCCTTCCAGCACAGATACATGAAGTGGACCTGCATGAGACTTTGTTTTGGGCTCTAGGCCTCCAGTTCAACTTGTGGGAGGCATTGCTATGAGCTCTCGGTTTTCATCTGGACTCATGCAGGATATTAGGGTCCAGGCCCTCAGCTGAAGTCTTTAGGATTTAGTGTGTGGATAGATTTCCTCTACTTGTAGTATATGATACTTCAGTGATTCCTTATAAATTAATATTATAAAATATGTGCTGTGTTATATTGTTCCCCTTGCAAAAGCCCCAATCCATAACAATTGGAAACTTTAGTATCCCACTTTCAATGATAGACAGAACAATCAGGCAGATCAAAGGAATAAGAACTAAATTACACTAGAAACCAACAAGACCAACAAGCCTGTATATAGCGCTTCGTCTAAGAATAGATTACATATTTTTATAAAGTACATTGGGAACAAGCCCCAGCATGGGTTGAAAAAGCAGGGCATAAATTCAGTAAAAATTATCCTTGATTTATGAGTGTTTACTTCTGATAAACTCAGTATAAATTAAATATTATAGATAACAATGCCTTTAACACACCAATCATTGAATATCCCAATTTAGCAACACAGTAGAATATTGGAAGCTTCAATGTGCTCAGCAAGCTGACTGGGAGATGTGCTCACTGTGATTGCCCAGGTTTCTGAAAGAGAATTTACTAGGCCAGAAACAGATGAAACAGTTGACACTGTCACAAGATCCCTTTTTACTCACAGCCCCACCAGCACTTATTATTATTATTATTATTATTATTATTATTATTATTATTATTATTTTTGGCAGACCCGGGGTTTGAACTCAGACCCTTGCACTTGCCAGGGAAGTGCTTATTCCCCTGAGCCATCTCCCTAGCCCCAGCACTTATTTGTTGAACTCTTGATGCTAGACATTCATTCTGGAATGAGCTGGAATCTCCATGTTGTTTTATTTTGCATCTCTTGAGTGACTAGTGATATTGAATATTTTTTCATATATTCATTGACATTTCTACTTCTTTACTTTAAAAGTGTCTGTTCATTTCAGATATCCATTTTTGGATGGGGTCTTTGAATTTTGGGAGTCTGATTATTTTTAAATTCTTTATATGTTTTAGGTAGAAGTCTTTGTCTAAGGAACAGTTAGCTAATTTTTTTTTTAAATGCTGGGGATTGAACTCAGGCCGTTGCGCTTGCCAGGGAAGCACTTATTCCACTGAGCCATCTCCCCGGCCCCTCTTTTTGGTAATTTCTTTTGACATGAAAAAGTTTTTTAATAGATGAGATCCCAGTTGTTGATTCTTTGAAGTATTTCTCATACAGTTTGATTTTTGTTTGTGAACTCTCTGCCTACCCTTGTGTCATCAAGATTTTTTACCTACTTTTTTCTTCCAGTAGATTTAGTGTTTTTGCTTTAATATTTAGATCTTTGATCCATTCTGACTTTAGTTTAGCACATACTGTTAGACATGGGTCTAATTTCAGCCTTTGGCATGTGGAAAGCCAGTTTTCCCAACACCATTTATTTCTTAAAGAGGCTGTCTTTCTTCCAGTGAACATGTTTGGCCCCTTTATCAAAGATAAGGTGGCTCAGTGTGCTTGTAGTTGTGTCTGCATCTTTCCAGAGGTAGTAAAGTTCTGAATGTCTCATTAGTAGTTCATATAATGTCCCAATTCTGTTTGGTCCCTTTAGCTGATGTGAGAAGACTCAGATCCTCTTTGGTGCATTGTTCCCAATAAAAGTAAATGAAGGATGTTGATAAAGGCCAGTTTCTAATGATAAACAGCTAGACGGTCAGTGTTTGGGTACAAATTTGATCCATGTAATGGAGTAGGGCTTTCATCACTGGAATATTTGCCTATCTGTCACACTCATTTTCAGAGCACACCTATTCCACTCTTCTGTAGCAGTTAGCAGTTTGTCTCAGAAATTTCTGTGCAGTTCTGTTGAAAAGCAAGAGACAGCATTGTACTGAATGTCACACTAGCATGAACTCTAGACCAGAAATCTAAGTCATATCCCAGATTTGTTCTATTGTTTTAAATGAAGTTTTCAGACTGGGATATGCTTGAGCCCTTTGTTCCTAGTGTAAGTGAATAGAGGAATATAGTGTAGCTTGTAACTGCAATAGTTATCACACTCATTATAACTGTTTTGCTAACAAAGTCTAGGTGGGAAGTCTGTGTGATTTCTCACATTTGTGTTCTGCTGTTTTTAACTGAAATTTGAGATCTTCATCGGACCTTTGTTTTCCATTCAAATGAATAGAAGAGTATTATAAAAAGTGCAGGCTGTAAGTACAAAGAGCTACAATCCTCACACACATGGGGTAGTGTCTGGCTACATTAACTGGAATGTCTTCCAGTATAAAATATTGATTTTTCACAGTGTATAGCTATCAGGCCTCTGAGTGCATAGCAATTTGGCCTATAATGTACTATGCAGCTTTGTTATCTAACTCAAGTCAACTCTAGGTTAGAAGTTTAACTGATATCCCAGGTTTGTTGTGCTATTTTACCTGAAGTTAGCAGACTGGGATTTTTCTTGGCCCATTGTTCCCAAATGAAGTAAATAGACATATTTAGATAGGCAGACATTCCAGGGAGGACAGGGTAGGTCCATTCCCCAGTTATTTCATTTTTATTCAATCACTGAGAGCTTGAGGTGTTTTCACTTGCAAATTGTACTTTATGCAATACTCTTCCTTTTATGTCTTTTTTTTTTTAAACCACGGATTGAACTCAGGGCTTTGGACTTGCCAGGCAGGTGCTCATGCCACTGAGTTAGGAAGCCACCCAGCTTCCTTTTACTTCCATTATGAATGGACCCAGGTAGATCACAGTCTTTGAACTCAAGTAAAACAGAAGAACATGGTAAGACAAGATATCAGAGCACTGAGTGCTGGAAGCTCAGATACTCTAGGACAGATTGTCTGGTGTCAGGGGGACCATACCTTGGAGAAGAACTGAAGTTAGGTGAAGGTACACAGGAACAATGATGGAAATGACACAGGAAAGGAAATAGGATTACATGATACAGAAGAAGTGGCTAATACCACTGAAGAGAAACCACTGTGCTGCACAAGGCAGTTGGCTAGCTGCCAGCTGGGAAGCACAGGAAAATTAGTACATCTTCTCTACTCCAGGAGAACTGTATCAGAAAAAAGAATCTTCTGCACTTGGAGACAGCTAGAAGAATGTGATTCTCTGATTCCTGAGCACAACTCCAGAGGCAACAGCTGGTGAATGAGTGTGGCACAAGCATCCCAAGACAACCACCTGGAGCAGGTATGTCAGGGATACCATTGTGAGGAAGGGCTGGATGCTTCAACCTCAGTCCTACAATAGCTCTTTAAGGTTTTCCAAGGTCAAGTTTCCAGAGTGGATGAAGAAAGGACAGTCGCAGAAGCCTGAAGGTTGTTGCAAAGCAGACTTGGAGAGGCAGGGACTGTGGTCATAGATTCATATCCTGTGATGAGACACCAGCTCCAGCGTAAGTTACAAGGGAATGGAGCCTCACATTGGCACTGTGTTCCTAAAGGGAGACTCAAATCAGGGTCTTACAGTATGTTATTTTTCAACTAGCCCTGGTAGCTACCACTGTAATGGATCAGCATGCTACTGCTCTAGGTGAACTGATTGCACAGGAATAGTCCAAACTCAGCAGACAATTTAGTGCCAGTTAATTTGTCCGCTGAATCTACCATCACACCCAGGGAGAGAGACAGCAAGGCTCCTAACCTCAGAACTCACATTGAATCAACTTCTGCATAAATGCCTGCAACCTTTCAGAAAGTGGTCCTGAGTTAACCCCATATTTTGCAGAGAAGGGTCAGAGGCATCTGTAGTGATATGTATCAGAAGTTTTGGGCCGGGGAGATGGCTCAGTAGAATAAGCACTTGCCTGGTAAGTACAAGGGCCTGAGTTCAATCCCCGGTTCTGCAAAAAAAAAAAAAAAAAAAAAAAACCAAAAAAACAAAAACAACTTTAAGGAGATTCTTTGGGGGCCAGGGACTTAGCTCAGTAGCATAAGAGCCTACCTGGCAAGTGCAAGGTCCTGAGTTTGATCCCTGGTACCCAAAAAGGAAAAAAAAAAAAGTTTAGTGTACTGAGGAAGCAAGGAACAAAGAACAGAGCCTAAGGAAACTGGCTCCTTGTAATTCCAGCAAGCTGGAGGAGACAGGTAGGAACAGATTCCTGGAGGAAGTGCCCGCCCCATCTGTTCTTTGTTCCTTTACTTGGGAAGTTAACCAACCAGTGGTATGTAAACTAGCTGGCTAGCTGGTGAATGCAGGCAATAGAGAAAGCAGTTTGTTTACACCAAATTAGTTATGCACACTCCTTAGCCTGTTTGTAGCCCTCAATAAAGGTGAAAAGATTCCCAGGCTCCTGGCTCACTTAGAGGGAGACTAAGATCAGTGAGATCCGCTGGGCTGATTTCATCCAGTCTTGCTGTCTTTTCATGGCTCCGATTGTTCTACAACCATCATCATTGAGGTGGGACTACTCTGAAAGAAGCTACTTGGAATCACATTAATTAGCCCTGAAGAATATGTCATGTGTGTTCTCACCAGACATCAGATTGTTTCAAGTTTCCGTATGTTTTCTAGCTATTTAGTAATGTGGGTTTCATGTGCACATCAGGCGATAGCTCCAATATGCTTGGTCTTTCATTGGCTCTGATTTAATAGATATTTAAGTTCTCTCCCTTGCCTCAGCTCCTTATCTACTTTCTTCACTTCAAACCCCTGAGATAACATTATTAACATATTTCGTTGTTCAGCTTCCAAACCCATAAGTTCTTCCTCCCAAGTTTTTAACTTCATCTCACTTAGCTCCTCACAGCCCCTCCTACCCTTGGTAGAATAATTCCTTGATTCTTCCATCCTCAGCCTTTGGCTCTTCCATGTCTTCCCTAATCTATTTTCCTTCCTATCATTTAGTTCTGACAACCACACAGCTATCTTCAGTAACAAAGTAAAGCCCCTTTCTTCCATGTCTCACTCTCGCTCCCACTAATTGGCCTCTGAAAACTCTCAATAGCAAAACTTCAACTCAACTAAAAGCAACTACAATAAAGTCAGAACTCACACGACGTTTTCTTCTCATCTACCACTATTCTCTCTTTAAAGGTTTCCCTTTAGAGCCTGCCACTCCTCACCTGACCACCTCCCATTCCCCCACCCCAACTACCTCACTGCAGGGCAGCCACAGTAGTAAACTGTCACAGTGCTACCAGAGAATAGACAAAGGTGGGGGGAGCCTGCAAGGACTCATAGAGAAGAGATGTAAGGGTGAATTTGTGGAGGCTGTTAAAATGGAAGCTATTCTTTTTGGCAAAAACACTTGAAGAGTCAAAATCACTTGGAGTAAATAACAGAAAGGACTCTTTCCGAAAGCTCCTGTTCTCCTTGGCACTCAAACTAAAGTCACTACCTGTCAACTCTGGAGGAAGCAGTGTCTCGCGTTTTTCTTGCCGACTCCAACTGCATACGATTCTTCTGGTCCCCGTGTAGATCTCAGCTCCCCTGTGAACTGAGCAGGTGTTAGTTTTGGTGAGCCTCCTGGCTGGCATCCAGTTACTCGGCAGTGCTGTCATCTCTCCTCAGCACCACGGGCAGCTTTTTCTGTATCACTTAATCCTATTTTGTTCTCCTCTGTCAGTTCTCTCAAGGTTCCCACATATCTTTTTCTCACTGAGCTTTCTTTCCAAGCGATTGTTTTCCAGAATCTAGATACTTTGTCCTGGAAAAACTGAGTTATTAGCCCTTACTGCTTCACAGTTTTATCACCTTCCTTTGTGAAGATGCCAACTCTTGATACTTTTATTCCAAAGAGAATGGAAGTCTTGCTAGGAGCAACTGAGCAAGAGACAGCCCTAAAAGATTCCTAGACTGAAATGGAAGGACAAGCTCCTCTGAAAAAGATTTTTCCAAGATCTCAGTGAAAGATTTCTATTTTTATCTCATTAGTTAGCCCTGTAGACACAGAGGTCTGAGACATATTATTCTACAGCCAGACACTTGGTTAACCTAGAAATATGAAGTTTTTATGTTAGAGAAGTACTATAATATTGTAAGTTGGGAACTAATTCCAGGAAGACATGTGACTTGGCTCAATTGATGGGAAAATCATGGAGAGCACTTTGCAAGGTTACCAATGGCTTCCATCCTGTCTTCCATTTGTTACTGATACAAGAAAAGTCCTTCATCAGCATCTCAAAGATTCCTTTTGTGTATGTGTATATCAAATGCTTTTATACCCCTATGTATCAGGCACTATTTTAAATTCTTTGCAAATATCAATTCATTTTATTTTCATAAAAATCTTTTGCAAAAGGTATTATTATAATCTTCAGAGATGGAGAAATTAAGAAACAGAGAAGGAGTCTAACTCAATGTTCTAGATCTACCAAATTATAGAGAATCACATCCAAGTAGACTGGTGCCATATTGTGGGCTCCTAATCTCTATTTTTCATTCCTTCTTTATTTTCTAGGAGAGTTTTTTGGGTCTTGGGAATCTGAAAGTGTTGCAGGCAGCCAAATTAGATAGAAATATTACAGGCAGTCAGACAGGGTCAGGCCCTCAAAGGAGATAACACAGAACACAAGATACCTCACAACTGTGGAAGGGATGGATGCTCCTGCTGTGGGCCAGACCTAAAGATCAAAGATCAAACAAATGCTGATCTCTCTAAAGATTAACATCTGGGATTGATCATCACTCTGAGGAAGCCAGGAAGAATCATTAAGCCAGCTACAACTGGATGGCTGCCAGAAAATATCCTGTTCTACATTCATGCCTGCTTGCTACATGACTCTCTTCCCCATTTGTTCTTGACTTAATTAATTTTGCTTGAGCAAAAGTACCTGTAATCCCATTGGTTGGGATTACAACCATAGTTTTATCCCACCCCACATCCACCTAAGCGAGTTCCCATGATCTCTACCACCTTAGACCCGCCTCACCACATGGTTTTCTTCTATGAAAGTCCTTGGAAGAGACAGCTTCTGGGGGACCACCCTCTCGGGGGCCCCCTTCTGTCGCTCTCAGATAGAAGCTTTTCTTTCTCAATAAATATTCTACCCTCAATCTCCGTTTGTTCCTAAAATTCATTCTTCAGTTTTAGAGAACACAAACTTGTCCAGGTCAGGTTGGGAGTTTCATTTCCCTTATATCATTTGGAGGTCCCTGTATCAGTATTTCTCCCTATGCCAAAAGCACGGCTACCCCTTCACTAACTATACTTGGAAGAATTCTAGTGGTGTCTTGGAACACAGAAAGGTGTGCAATTACTCCCATTCTGCTACCTCCATGCCTTGACCACAACAAAAGCCAAATGGTGGTGAATCTGTGGAGGAAGGGCAGGCCTGGCATTTGGGCTGGGCATCTCAGAAAGCAGTTATGTTGGGTTGACCCACCATGGCATTTTGGAGTTCTGTGGTCTTCCTTGGAGGCAGACATGGGAGGGTGAGTAGAGTTGAAAGGACATAGGGAAGATCTACCTGCAGAGAATGCATCGGGAACCTATGGGGCCTAAATTTAATTTTTCATGAGCATGAACCTTTTCCATTTCATGACAGTTTTATCATTTAGCCAGCGCACATACATGATTGCCAGTTATCTTAAGGCAATTATAAACCATAATCTAGCAATAATTCATTCAAATGAATGACTTTATACTCTCATGATCCAATATTTCTGTTCTAGAACAATATCCATTTACTTTATGTCCCCAGATGGTCCAGATCAGAGCAGTCATTACCTGTGTTGTAGACAGGGTCATGGCGACCTGAGCAAATAGATCTTGGTCCCAGGAGTTAGCCTGTGAGCCTCTATCCTGAGAATGACCAGCCAGGAGCCTCCACTAGAGGGCAGCCAGCAAATCCTGTGGACTTCAGAGTGGAAGAGTGAGGGACCACCTGCGTCTCGCAGACAGGACAAGAGGTAGGCTGATATTAGGAGTGACCTGGCACCTGCTCTGGTTGTGTGATGCTGTCACTCATCCTTTCCAGGATCCTGGATTACCAAAAGGTGTCCCCAGGATGCGTTGTTCACTCACTCTGACTCAACTAACATTTGACCACTTGTCTGTATTCAGTCCAAGTGAGGTGGAGGGAGGAGCAGGTGAGTCTTCAGAGGAGGAATGGGTGAGAGTGGGATGCTTGAAAAAATTATATGAAGTGAATTTGCTCCATGGGGAGCTGAAGTAAATTTAACTTCTTAAACTAGGAGTGTAGAAATAGTGTTTATAGAAGACGTTTATCCAGAGCCTGACTTGGAACTGACACTTTTGGCAGACGGTTAAGAATGGCTCAGTGGAGGGCCAGGGAGATGGCTTGCTGGATAAGCACCTGCCTGGCAAGTACAAGGTCCTGAGTGATCCCTAGTACCAAAAAATAAAAAATAAAAGATAAGAAAAAGAAAGGACAGCTCTAGTTGAGTCTGTGTCAGTTTTGCCCTGGGGGATGGCTGCCTATGGGTGACTGGCTGATGTGTGTACCGAATACAGACTTGCTGTATTCATTAATATAGATCAAGTTTTATGACCAAAATTATTTCACCCCATTGTATTTAAGCCTCACTTCAGCTACAGTCCTTGCGATCTACTTACAATGGAATTGTTAATTCAGTGGAGCTCTTCCATGGTAAAAAAAACATACACAGTGGTATGAAATGAAGGCAAAATCAATTCTGCCTTCAGACCAGAGCAGCTTCAGGTGGTTTGGCAAAAGCACAGTAAGAATACAAAACATGGCTTTCACAGAGAGCACATTGGCCAATCAATGGCCGTGACTCATCCACATGGCTGACACTGACAAAGCTTCTACAATCTGAGGTACAGGATCTCAGGGTAAGTCCTGAGGGCATTTCACTGACCTTCTCAGACCCAAAAGCTGCAACTCTTGTTGCACAGGTCCTGCGTTACCTTGGTCTTAACCATCCAGTAGAAAAGTATGAAGACAAAGTATAGGAAGTAAAGCCATGCTGTTATGTTGAGCTGTGGGGGACTCAGGTCAATAATTTCTGTCATTACCAGTTAAACAGAAGACCCAATGCTATTATGGGCTACTGGACTCTTTTAGAATATTTTGCTGAGTTTACACACCTATAATATTCAATAACTGAACTTAGAAAAAATGGGGTATACAAATGAATGTCCATTTTGTATCTGTGTATTCAAAGTGGTTAGGATAGATATATAGTTGCATTCTCTTAATGAATAGAATGATTTGTTCTAATGGTGTTTGTAAATAGGATCTCAAGTCCGCATCTTGTACAGCAATTAACCACTAAGAAGAATATATGCAATATGTTATTTGTTGAATCTGTACTTCCGATTTGATTTGAAGCTGTCTCATTGCTATCTGTTTATCAATAAAATTTTGGAAAAAAAAAAAAGATTGGACCAAATCAGCCCCCAACTTCGCCCACCTATGGAGGCTCAAGCTCATCGGACTCTGCCCGTCAGAGGTCTCTTCTGTAAGACAAGGTTGCTCCCCCAGCAAGCTCAAAAGATCATGTGAGGAATTGTGAGTGGGTCGCCATCAGGCCCCCAGTGCAATACCTGGGCCAATGAGTCCACAGTTAGTGCAATATTCTTCTTATCATGGAAAAGTAGGTGATTAAACTTTCACAAATCTGAAACACTTCTTGGAGGACCGTAGATTTCAGCTGAACCTTGAAACAAGTAGTTATTTGAAGACAAAGCAGCTGAAGCCTACAGTCTGCTGCAGTCAGTGAACAGAAGCAACCAGAAAGGGAAGCAGTGAATCAAACCACACACAGCACAAGCCTGGAGCTAGAGACCCACAACTGCAGAGTGGATGTTGTGGAAACTCCAAGTACTTCAGAAGAAAGAAACCTGGAAACTAAAGAAGTGCAGTGGTACCTCAGTTTACAACTTAATTTCTTTTAAAATTTGGGGGTGGGGGAATGGCTGCATTTGTATTTGTGTGGAGAAGATGGCCAGGGTCATGTTTGTCACCTCGTGTGACTGGAAGTAAAAGTTTGTTTAAAAAAAAAAAAAAAAAGAATACAAAACATTTGCTGGGGTGGTGGGGTAGGGAGTGGGGTTGGTCCCCCCAGACACACAGGGCAGGGCAGGACCTCTCCACGTCTCTGGAAATTGCTTCCCCTATCATGACCACTTTCCACTGAGGCTAATACCACAGAATTACAGCATAACTCATTTAATCTCTGTCTTGCTTTTCTTAGTTCTTTCTAGGGCTTATATGTGTGTGTTTAGGATGGTACACACACTTTTAATATCTGAATTTTTGTTTTTGTTTTATCATATCATATAAAACTCAATTTCCAGGTTTGGAATTAAATACTATAGTCTTGCATCAGTGGTGTTTTTTTTAGTGTATTTGATATAGAACTAAATACATCTCTATAAAATAATCAATATATATAAATTACATATTATTATTTGTGTTTATTTGTGGGAGTAAACTTTTTTCCAAATATTTATGCTCCTTAATTCTTTTTTATTTATTTAATTTTTAATTTTTCATTTTTTGGCAGAACTGGGGATTGAACTCAGAACCTTGCACTTGGCAGTGAAGCACTTATTCTACTGAGCCATCTCCCCAGCCCAAATTCTTTATTTTTAAATTTTGTTTTTTTATGGAACTGTTAGCACTTACCTTTAAAGTTAATATTTTCTTATTGATCACATAAAAATTTGAAGGTCATTAGCTTAAATAATTGAGTTGTCTATATTCCCAACAAATGCAAAAATTTTGTTTTGTGATTTATTAAGGGAAATTATTCTTCCCTTTAAAGAAAATGGCATAACTTCATAATTCAAGTCTTCATACATCAACTCTTCCATAGGTCATTTTGGAATCTCATTCGACAGATCCTAAATAATTTTTATTCAAGTGATTTCTAAATGCTTCATGCTTAGTGACCTTTATGTAAAGGTCTATTTTTGTTCATAATTTAACTCACATTTTGCTTACATATAGCATGTGGTCAATTTAGAGAGTTTTCTTACTAATTTTGCGATTTTCAAATAAATAAATTTTTTAAATTGTTCTAAATGTGTAATACAATTTTTGGCAAATAATACTTTGATGTCATTTTTTTCTAAAATACACTGTATATGCACATACATATCACATATACTTATGCACATTTGTTCTATAGCACATATGCACGTATTGTCGTCCTTTCTTGATTACATATGTGGTACTGGAAATTGAATCCTGGCCTTCATATTGAACTACATCCCACCCCTTTCTTACTTTTTCCTTTCAGAGAATGTCTCCTGAGTCACTGAGCTGCCCAAACTGGACTCAGACCTGAGATGCTCTTGCCTCAGTTTCCAAAGTGTTGATTTTATTAGCAGGTACCAATACAAACAAACAAAGACAATCCACAGAATGCTCCTTTAAGTACCTTTGAGTGCTGGTCCCCTATGGGGACTCAGTGTGACAACCATTATTCTCACTCTTGTAAACTCACCCATTTTTGTGGCTTTCCTGTCTCCTCTGGAACCTAGGACAGATTTCTTCACTGACATGAATCTCTTTTTTTAATGATAAGAATGATCAAAAGCTTTTATTTCCGGCTGTACATTATAATTAGCTGATTGTCTACAGATTAACTACAGATATTCCCAGGTAGTGTCTGGGACCCTTTTCCCAGATACTGTAAATTGACTGCTGTACTATGGGGTCCTGGCATTATTTTTAAAGACTAGGTACTAAGATTCACTGGTATGGACCCGGAAGTCTGCCTTTAATCCTGGTCTGTTTGCTGCTTTCTTCTGTGTTGAGGTTCGTGGTTGCTATTTAACCTGTCAGGTGTCTCTGCTTCTATTTCCAGTATGACTGTGAGATTATGGGGAAGTGGGAGCTGGACCGAAACTAAGATTTATTGGTCCATATTTTTCACAGGATCAAGTCAATGCTGCCACAGATTGATGGTCATGAGGTGCTTGAAGTTGTCTGTTATGATGATTATTTTCTGTAGCCTGTGTTTTCATTCCTGATTCCATCATACTTGCAGTGGAATGCTCAATGCTAACAGATTGGGCCATCATATGAGCAGAAAGAGAAGGGTGTGGCAACAGTTATCCTTACGGTGATACTTGTCAGAGAACCATTTTTCTACCACACCCAACACAGGCTTTGGGAATTAGTAGCAGAAAAAAAAATTAGCACAGAAGGAATTAGCTTTAGTTTATATTGGGAGGAAATGTAGGTGTAGAATTCAGTCATCATTCTTATCATAGTTACCGAATTCATCATCAATGCCAGCAGGAATGTCCTTATTAGACATCTGTTTTTCTTAGTGGATGTTCCTAGCAGTACCTTCTCAGAAGGCAAATAAACAAGTATATATCTATGTTGGTCAGCTTTCTTGTCACAATTTAAAGAGAAAAAGTCTAATTTAGCTCCTGGTTTGGGGGTATTCAGTCCATAGACAGCTGACTCCTGTGGTGGAACATCATGACCAAAGGGTACAGAGTTGCAACACTACAAAGGCCAAGGTTGCTTGGAAGTGAAAAGGTGAACAGGCCAGGGACCAACAGGATACCAAACCATACCTCCATGAGCCATCCAGACAAACCCAGGTGAAGCCCTACTAATCTGCTAGGCATTTCTTTTCGTGTGTGTGTGTGTGTGTGTGTGTGTGTGTGTGTGTGTGCATGCGCAGGATCTTACTTACACAGCTCAGACTTGTAGTGATCCTCCTGATTTCTGCCTCCCTAGAGCTGGGATTACAGATGTGCACCACAATGCCTGGACTCCATCACCAGCTCAAAGCACCTGGGGGTGGGGCTGGTGTGGCATGCAGTGCCAGGGATCCAACCATGACCCATTCACTTACCTAAGCAAGGGCTTAGTCCTCTGAGCTATGTCGTTGGCCCTTCTGCTAGGCATTTCTTAATCTAATGAAATTGACACATCAGGACTAATGTCACACTATCTTATTAAAATGTATGAAAAGAATTGGCCGTTAAAGGAAATTTTCTACAGGTTAGACCATTTGATACAAAACCATTTTTTCATCCTAGGTACCTATGGTGTGGAGTAGAGATGAAATTTTGTTTGGCTTAAATTATGGGACAGATTCCTTCCACATACCCATTTTCTTGCATCTTCAGAAAAACTCAGCTGTTTTCTTGATGGTTTCCAAAGTTTATGTATGTCTGTGCCTGTGTGCACATCTGTGTAAGACAGATGGGAAGATATGGAGGGAGGGTGATGATGTGGGGGAGAAAGATTTTCTAAGAAAGGTTATGAGGTTGGTAAAAATACAGACAGGGTTAGCAGGTTTCTCTTTGTGGACTTCATGAGCCAGGATTATAGCACAACTCTACAAAAGTCCAGATGCTTCTCTATATAAGACTGTCTAATATCCTCACCTCTGTAGTCAACCCTAGTACAATCTACTAGCCTGTGTGATCTAATATGAGGAATTCTTAGAGTTGTGTCTATGTAAAAGATTTTGACTCACTGATGAAAGGGACCTAGCTCCACAGAGAGGTGGATAGACTTGAATTAATTAAAATGAGGGAAATATTTACTCCAAGGAAATGGCTTGAGAGCTAAAAATGGCATATTGCCAAATATAAACAATGAGATTTCTGATAAAAGTATGTGTGTTCATTGAGGATACTGTATGTAGAAATGTAATGACTGACTCTCCAGCTAATCACTGGCTTTGGGACAACACACGAGATACATTGTGGAATTGTTGAAGGAGAATCTAATAGCATCTGGCTAAACCTGGCCCAATACTTCTGGGCCTCCAGGTGGCCCAAAGGCTCTTTCTTGTGATAGCAAAGGTCTGGTTTAGAAGAGATAGCAGAAATAAGTCCCAAGAAAAGGACAGTCAGTGAACACGGTACTAGAATCCTCTATGAAAAAGACATGAGCTTCCTCAAACTTAGGTCACAGTTGAGGAAAAGAATGTGACTTACGGAATGCTTCATACAGAATTCTTGCTCCACACCAAAGCTCTGACTCGAAGAGGACAGCTGGGGCAGTCCCACACCTAGTGCAGTGGGAAGAACAAAGAGGAAGTATTAGGTCAGGAACCTAACACGTGTTCTGCACATGTTCCACTTACGCAACAGTCATATCCTGGTCCTTCCAGAAGCGTGGCTCACCTACAGCCCAGCCTTGAGGTCTCCTATAAGATGTGTCCCTGCTGCTGGCTGCTCATCTGTTCTGCCTCCTCTAGGACACATCTGGAGCTGTGTCTGAGATCAGGGTGAGTGTTTCTATGGGAACCCAGAAAGGGGAGCAAAGGAGGATGGGGAGGGGGTTAGAGACAGATTGTGGGAGGAGGATGTGGAGGAGTATGAAGAAGTAGGACAGAGCAGTGGGCAGGGAGAGACCATCAGGAGCAATGGGCTGCTCTGGGGAGAGCAGGAACCATCCTGGAAAATATTACTGCTATGTCTGGGAGATGAAGTGCAGGTGCTTCCAGCGGCAGAGCTTCAGACTGTGAGGGAAGCTCAGGTTACGCAGACTTCAATTTCTAGTTGTATACATTGATGATGGTGCTAAGAATTGCTGAATCCCATGCGTAGGGGTATGCTTAGAATAGGGATGGACTTAAATTATCCTTAAAATACCATGAATAATGTGAAACATCAACCTCAGTATCTTAAATATTAAAAGATGTAGCCACTCATATATTAGGAATTCTCTGGAAGTCTAGAAGTGAAGAATATATATGGTTTAGAAAAGAGATGAGAAAGATGTCTCGACAAAAGGACAGTCAGTGAACATGGTACTAGAATCCTCTATGAAAGGAGGATGTATATTCTTCACTTGGACTTGGTCTCTGCATATCTACATGTTTTTTGCTGTTCCTCCTCATCACCCTAGAGGATTTAAAAGTATGAAAACTGCAATGTCTGTGGATATTGAATATCTGATGAGTTTCTGTGTCATCTTTTAGGTTCCCTTACCTCTCACCAAGATGTCCTGCCAGCAGAACCAGCAGCAGTGCCAACCTCCTCCCAAGTGTGCCCCTAAATGCTCCCCGAAGTGTCCCCCTAAGATTACCCCCAAGTGCCCGGCCCCATGCCCATCTCCAGTCTCTTCATGCTGTAGCTCCAGCTCTGGGGGCTGCTGTAGCTCTGGAAGTGGGGGCTGCTGCCTGAGCCACCATAAACCCCGCCGATCTCTCCGTCGCCGACAACAGAGCTCTGGCTGCTGCAATGGTGGCAGTGGTGGGGGCTGTACCTGTGGCAGTAACTGCACCTGCAGTAGTGATTGCAACTGCTGCAATAGACATCAGTCCGGGGGATGCTGATGGCCTGGCCACAAGAAGCGCAAGGGAGCAGCATGAAAGAGTTGAAGGGCAGAGGACACATTGTGTCTGGACATGTCAACCTCCTCCTCGCCCTTGACTCTCCATTCAGCCTGTTGACTTGAACAACTACGCAAGTGTGCTTTCCTGAGGTCGTTTCCAATGGTACGCGTTGGAGATCCAGCCTTCTGTAGGACCCATATCAGTGTTCATTTTCCTCAAATTACTGAACAGAATCCCAAAGTATGATTGAAAACAATACATTTATTTTCAACTCAGCATTTGCCTTTTTCTGTTTTCACTATTCTTCTCTTGTACTAAATCCTGACCCTTCTGGAATTTGAAGAATGCATTTTCAATTTATGTCTGGTGAACAAATATTAAATATATATATATATATATATATATATATATATATATATATCCTTATATTTAGAAAGCCAATGAATTAGTAAAATATTACCTGAGTCTAAATTCTATTAGACCTTGCAAATATATAGGATAGAAAATTCTATTTAAATTAAAAAAAACATTTATTGCTTATAAGTATATTCTGTAGGCACTATGTCCTTTTCCTCTGCCTTTAAGAGGATTCAGATATGAAATTTGCCTCAATCTCAGCTGTGAACTGATCGTGCAAATTACTGAGCTTAGCAGGTGCCCAGATTAGTTGGTGTGGGAATCAGTCCATCAGATATTCCAACTCTTGTTGGATACTCATTGCTGTTTTGTATTATGTTTTTAGTGGTTTTCAAATCACAAAAGTGAGGATGGTGGGTTTAGGGTAAAATATGCTATAGCATATCATGAATGTGACAACAATATGTTGTCCATCAGCCCAAGGATTTTCCTAAGTTGTTGGTCATCAATATTAATAGCAACACAATGGTTGGGTTGAAAAGAATTATATGTGATACCCCTAGGAGTTCTTTCCTAAGTAAAGTCCTTTGCAATTAATATATCCTTAAAAAGAAGAATCAAACAAAATAGATACAATAGTGTCATTGTTCTAGGGAACTATCACTTAATAAAATTTATCCTAAAAATGAATAGTGAAAACATCTCTTAAAATGAATATTATGAATATTCACAGGATTTTATGAATATTTACAGGTGCCAGTCAAATGTCTCAGATTTTAAGGTTCAGGATAGTGATTGATAGGAACATAACATTTACTTTGAAATGAGTGAGTATACCTAACTGTTTGGAAGAACACATAGGAAAACATCGTAAAAATACTTATAGCTTTCGTCTTGTATGTTGGTAGTAGCTGGCTGCCAGATTTTGACTTTTACTAATTCGGATAGTGACGATGTAGAACTGGGTTGTGTGTTAAAAATCTGTAATGCATACTAAAGTTCAACCTGAAGAAGATGCTTCCTTACAGTGTGAAATATTAACCCAGGGGCAATGAATTTTAACTTTGCTGAATAAGGGATTGCTTCATAGCTGATAGGGTCCCTTTTAGTGAAGTTAGAGAGAGTCCATTATTTGCTGTCACTTCCAGTTGCCACAGTACGGAGGTTTTTATCTCCAGGGCTCTTTTTGTTAAAATAATCTTTAATTACTTATGAATTTTTTGTGGTAAAAATTTTAGTAAAACATTGAAAGTAGTGAAGAATATTCCCTTGGAAGAAAGATGGCTCATATATTAGTTTATATGAGGCATGGTCTTTCCTGTTATTATTTTAGGAAAACATTGGTGGTCTTCAAATGGATTAGAAGAAAGTTGAACAAAAGCAGTGGAGGAGTCTTTTACCAGGGAAGTTTAGATACTCTATCAGTTTTGCCAGTTGAATCTTTGTTCTTCCATTGATGAATTCCACTGATCTAGAGAATTGATGATAGGTATAATGGCAGTGTTGGAAAATTGCCCAAGCATTATGAAAAGACCAAATAATTTGACCGGCTAAATGTGTTCTCTCGGCACTGTGGTGTTCTCTACTAGAAAATAATCTAATAGGATGTTTCCTACCATTTGGGCCAAGCAAATGCTTTAACTCCATGAGAAAACATATAAATCTTTTTTTTTTTTTTTTTAATTTGGTATTTTAGGGAAAGGTCTACAGGGTGTTCAGGGTCTCACTACTAGATCAGTCTCCTAGTGATATAAATCATTCTTAAAACACATTTAGGGCTGACCAAATAGCTCAGCAGATTAAAGCACCTGTAAGCAGGCACAGGGGCTGCAGGTTAGATCCCTGGGCCTGCTGTGCTGGCCCTGCCCCTGGGGCGTGCTGAGAGGGCGATTGAGACTGGGCATGGTGGCATGCACCTGTAATCCCTGCTCTTGGGAGGCTGTAAACAGGTGGATCACTATGAGTCCGATCTAGTAGTAAGACCCTGAATACCCTGTAAATCCTTCCCTAAAATACAAGAAAGCAAAAAATAAACAAAAAAAAAAAAAAATCACATTTGTGTCCTTGAGGTGGTGATGATTGGGCAAAGCCTAGCTGCCATATCTTGAAAAGTCTCAAGGGCAAAGGGAAGTGTTTTTATGATTCATGAAAGGTCTTTCCAGGGTCACACGAAGGTTGAATAGTGCAATAGGAATATAATTTTGAGCACGTGTAGGAGATGGTTTTTAATAATTGTTTTCCCCAGACTGTCATTTTATAGGGTTCCATCGGGTCAACTCATGAACATGTAAGAAAGGTAACTAAATTCCTGTGAAGCACTGAAATTTCCTTAAATGTTCTTGTTGAAGGCTCTGTACGACCATTGCTTGCCACAGACCAAAGTCTTGACCTTCGCATTAAGCTGTCTAGCGCCACCTTTTGGTTGGAAAGAGAACATTTATCTTTGGAGTACAACTCCTCTATGGTACTGATAAGGAGTTAAAGATTTGGTCAAGGAGAGGTTTAATAAAAGAATTTGCTGCAGCAATCTTAATTACTTTAAGCACACAAAAATCAAAGTCTTGCCTGAAGAATTATAATGATCCTGATTCAAAGGTGGGAGGTCAGTTTCCAGTTGCCTATTGAAGACGAAGACTGAATTCAGCTCCTCTGTCTCATGAGGACAGAGCACGGTAATAGGCCAAGTAAAATTCTGAGCCAGAAACATCTTGAAGGTCTGAATCTCAGGAGAAACTCAGTCTTAGCTTCAGCTGCTTTTCTGGGATTGGTGAACACTAATAGAAAGTGCTGAATAGGCTGCCAAGGTCAAGGGGAACATTGTTGTGAGGTCCTTTCAAGGCCACCAGAAACATCAAACTGAAAACATAGAATCTCACCTAAGTGTGTGCAAGGAGATTATTTGATCCAAGAATGAGGATGGCTATCCAGGAAGCTTAGATTCTGTTTGTGCAAAATAAGGGCTCTGCGGTGGCACCTGAGGGTACTCGTTTCATAGATAAAAAGAACAAGAAGGGGGTTACACCAAACTGGTTGTTACAGTTGCATTGGGTGAAAGAATAGCACAGGTGGCTGACAGGTGCTGCTCACTCAAGCTACACATTCCAAGAAAGATGTAGAGATAAACAAGAACAAGACATCGTCAAATTTTTTATGATTCTAGGGGTACCATCACATCTACAAGGAAGTAAACTGAAAAACTTCATTGTTAAAGCTAACTACATTACAGGACTATGAAAACTAGGAGGACATCATTTCTGTCTTACAATCCATGTGTCTGAGACCTGATAGGGAGTACAATCTCTTCTTTTTCCTTTTCCTTCCTTCCTTCCTTCCTTCCTTTCTTCCTTCCTTCCTTCCTTCCTTCCTTCCTTCCTTCCTTCCTTCCTTCCTTCCAAAAACTGGTTCATAAGAACTTTTATTTAAACAAACATGCTTTAATATATTAATTAATTGGCACAGAATCTTGTTATGCAGCTCAGATTTGTAGTGATCCTCCTGTCTCAGTTTCCCCAGCTCTGGGATTATAGGTGAGTGCCACCATGCCTAGTTTTGGTGGCTGGCACGGCATGCCTGGGGTTCTTGGGCTGGCATGGCATGCTGTACCGGGGATCAAACCTGGATCCATGGGCTTGCCAGTCAGGCCCTTAGACTGCTGAGCTACCTCCCCAGCCAAACACGAATTACACATTTAGATTATTTAACCAGTTATAATATACAAGCTCTGTGGAGTTAGGAGCTATATTGATCATTGTCCAGTCAAAAGACCAGAATCACCAGGATTACTTCAGGTAGAGATGTAATTAGATAGAAATTATTTTCAAACATATTGGGAAAAAACTAGACAAATGAAAGAAGAAAGAAATTGTTCCATACATGCCCAAATCCTTTGCTTTACTAGTTTAGAAGGGCAAAGTGGCAAAGATGGTAATACCATAAAATCAGGAAGCAGCCACCAACCTTGGGCCCACATATTTTAGATAATTTCTGTTACTTTCTTTTTTAGAATTACCTGTTGCTGCCAACAAAGGAACTAAGGTTCCTGCTGCTGCGGACATTCCAGGGGCCGGTGGAGGCAATGACAGCATCATCAGAATCGAAATGGTCCTCGCTGTCTTCTCCTCTCCTCTCCCAATTCCATCTAAGTGCTTCTTATCCTTAGAACACAACCCAGGGCCAGCTGGTACAGGCAGTTGTCACCTGTACTTGGAGACATCCAGAGCTGGCAACGTAAGAATGTGCAGCACATCAGAGCAAGGATGCAAGCCAAAAGATGATGTTTGGCATAGGGGTCATCTCCCACTTGCTCATGGTCACATCTTCTGCATGGATTCAAGTAAATAAATAAACAAATACTCTGATGCCTGACCTCAGAGAAGGGAACTGATGCTAAAATGAACTTAGTTGTTGTTAAAGAGAACCGCAAGGAACACATTATTAGGTTGACAAAATCCTACAGATTAGAGAAATGATTGAAAGATGCTGTAATTTGGTCCTTATGTGTCCCCCCAAAGTGCCATTCAACACGGTGTCACGTTCTTAAGCAATGCAATAAAACATAGAACACAGCAGTAGCTTGGTTCATGAACTTAAGTTTTTCCATGATTGGAGCTATAAGCAGGATTGGACAAGAACTAAGGCAAATTTCCCCATAAGCTCAACATTGAACCTAAGTGTTAAATTTGACTTAATGCTTGTTCAGTTTGGCTTGTGACCAGAATCATGGAAAGAAGTTAATGAACAGAGGGATCACTGTATTATTTTATAGAAAATGGAAAAATTTACCACTTATAAATGATATTATTCTTTACTTCAGGAGCTGTGAGATATTATGCTATTAAAAACCATTAAAGGGGCCGGGGAGATGGCTCAGTAGAATAAGTGCTTCCCTGGCAAGCGCAAGGGCCTGAGTTCAATCCCCTGTTCTGAAAAAAAAAGAAATTAAAATGTTTGAGAAAATGGACAGATATAATGACGAACAGACAGAAACTAATGGCTTTTCTAAATATCTTTTTCAAAAGATTCAAAAGTTAAAGACTGTACAAAAGAATGCCATCCAGTTACTATTATATTAGGCCTAAAACGACCTACAAAAATATGTTCTCATCTTACTTCTAATCCTGTCAGCTGTGACTATCACCTTCTATAACAAAAGAGGCTCTTGGCAGATGTTATTAAGGCTAAAGACCTCGGAATGTTGAGATTATCCTGGATTATCTGAATGAAACCTAAGCACCACCATGAGCATACTTATAAAAGGGATCAGAAGGAGCTCTAACCCACGGATTAGCTCAGAATAAGGAAGTCACAAGGGAGAGACACTTTCAGCTGCTAGAATCCAAAAAGCAAGGAAACACTCTTCTCTGGAACCTCCGAAGCAGGCTCAGTGAAACTGATTTTGGCTTTGTAGCTCTAGGATGGTGAGAGGCTAAATTTCTGTTGTTTTCATTCACTGCTTGTGGTAAATTGTTATAGTAGTTAGAGAAAATTATTACAACTACTGAATACTGTAAAGAACATTGAAATAGAAGTCAGACAAAAATAGAAAAAAAACATTACTTAGAACTTGGCAGAACTGAATGTTCATTGACAAATACACCATTTATATAGTAGCTAGCAGGGATATAAATATGTTTGTTCTCTACGTAGGAAACAGCTGAAGCTGGAAATTGGTCATATGTGTGGGGGAAGACAAGCCGAAATACCTAAAACAGTCAGGCTACCTCAGTCTTGAGAAAAGCATCCTACCTAGAAGATTTCAATCATTAGTCATGAGGTAACTTTGTGTCTCATGATACTTTGTAAAAGTATAAATAAACACCTCTACTATTGTTCAGTTCTCTTTTCCCATTGAGAAAGAGGCCCCCACCTGACCTCAGCTCTTGTCTCTTGTCTTTATTTTCTAAATTCCTTTGCTGTTTCTCCTGGGACCACCAACGGCCACACCAGTTTGTGACACTCTTTAAAAGCGATCTAAAATTCCAAAGCAATCTTAGTCAAAGCCTATTTTTCAAATGGATTTTGCAAAGCTCATTTCTAGATCTATTTGAAAAGTTTGGGATTTAGTTATAGTTAGAAAATAGCATGGCAAAGAGAAATTTTGTGTTTCTCGTATCAAGATATATAACAATACAATTATAATTTTTAAAACTTTAAAGTAAACAAATACTGGTGAAGGAAAGAACAGAAAAAACACACCAGAACTGACCCATAAATATGAATGAAGTTTAATGTCTGATAATGTTGGCATTTTTAAGTGATAGGGATGGAATACAATTAAGATTTAAATATGGTTTTTCACAGAGGCTCATGTACTGGAGGCTTCGTTATCAATGAGATGGTATGCCACGTGGTGGATCCTCTAAGAAGTGAGGCCTAATGGGAAGGGATTATTGCTCACCTTGCAAGAGTATGTTAGTTAGGATAAAATCCAAATGTTATAAAGCTATTTGAGTCTATCAATTTTCTTTTGTTGCTTCTTTTCTCACTGTTTGAGATCTTCCTCCCTCCTTGCCTCTCTTCTTCCCTCCTTCTCTTGATTCTTCTTTTTGTACCCCCATTCCCCTTTCCTTCCACCATGTGGTACTCTCTGCCATAAAACTCAGAAGAAACTAATGCTGGTGCCATGCTCTAGAACAGCTAAGAGTGTGAATTAAATAAGCTTCTTCTTCTTCTTCTTCTTCTTCTTCTTCTTCTTCTTCTTCTTCTTCTTCTTCTTCTTCTTCTTCTTCTTCTTCTTCTTCTTCTTCTTCTTC
>NW_004524624.1:8069900-8071398 GCF_000260255.1 Octodon degus | reverse complement strand
TAGATCTGACTCATAGTGATTCTCCTGTTTACAGCCTCCTAAGAGCTGGGATTGCAGGCGTGTGCCCTCACATCCAGTCTCAACTGCCCTCCCAGGGAGCCCCAGGGGCAGAGTCAGTACAGCAGGCCCAGGGACCGCAGCCCTAGGACCTGCTTGCAGGTGCTTTAATCTGCTGAGCTATTTGGCTGGCCCAACAGATACATTCTTTTTTTTTTCCTGCTTTAAAGATTTAATGTAATCTCAATCAAAATAGCAATAGCATAACATGAATTAAAGCTACTGTAATAAAAACAGCATGGTACTGGCAAAAAATGAGCAAGCAAGCAGATAAATAAGGAAGTAAACAACAGATCCAAGAATCAATGCAACAGAGAAGATGCAGAAACCACCCCAAGCACACTTAGCTACCTTGTCTTTCACAAGATGCTAAACACTTTCATTGGAAGAAAGATAGCCTCTTTAAACAATGATGCTGGAAAAATTGGCTTTCCACATGCTGAAGATTAAATGTAGACCCATTTCATTCGCCATGTACTACACTAAAATTGAAACAGATCAAAGATCTAAATATTAAAATAGAAACAATCTCAACAGATACATTCTTAAGGAAGTGGCTTAAGTGATTTATGTGGAAGGGACGGTGGTGTGAAAATGTAGGTTGTAATAGAAACTGCAAATTGTTAGAGTGACTATAAATTTACACTCTGGCAGCAGTTCCACACATAGCAAGTTCTTCCAGTAGTCCTCTCGGTACATTTCTGTCCTGGCCTGCAGATATTATCAGGTGCTCTAATTGTTTTCTAGCTGAAAATGACATCATGTTGTGGTATAATTTGCATGTCCTTAATAGATGGTTTCTCTTTCCACTCATTCCTCCTCTGCAGACTCTACTCCACCTCTCCAGTCCTTTTTCAAGGCCTTTTTGCTTTCTTGTTTATTCCTAGTTCTCTTGATAAACACAGGTGGGAAAGATTGGAAAAAAATAATTTACCTTCACAGACTGGAATCTTTGCTTCTTTCTAGTAAGGCTGGAGAAAAGCCTCTGCCAAAGGCTACACTTAAGGCATTTGAGCTAGAGTGCAGTAATTCAAACTGGATGGCATTGAGAAAAAACATTTTTACTGGAAAAATCAAGATTCAAATGGGATTTTCCAAAAGTCAGTATGCTGAGATGATTATAAATAATATTTGTAGTTGTAACCACTCTCTTTTTCTGGTTATTCTGTTCTCAGTATAGTTGGTTTCTTTTTTTTTTTTTAATCATTTATTGGTTTATTTTGTCTCTACTAAACACATTAGTCATTCATCATTTAAATATCTGACTTCATTAGAAACCATTTTAACATTTTTTTCTCCCTCCTGCCATAAAAATACAGTAAGTAATTTTCTTTTTTAAAAAAGCAACTATGAACAGCATTCTGGTTTCCTCTCATTCTTCCGTTTCTTAGAGACAGCAGTTTGTAAATCCGTGAGACAGTAGGCTAGAGACTGAAATTCA
>NW_004524624.1:8052492-8069570 GCF_000260255.1 Octodon degus | reverse complement strand
GGGCCAGAGTCCAGCAGGAAAGTGCATGGTGCCCAGAGTCAGCATCTCCTAAGTTGCTACTGCTTTTTCTTCTTTACTGAAAGGTTGTACTGAGCCAGGCTTTACCCATGACAGGCCAGCAACATGAACACTTTTATTGTGCTGTTCTTCAGGCTTTTTCTGAGTCAGCATCTTCTCTCTGGCTTCATCGTGTACAGAAGGATTCCATGGAGAAAAACTAATTGCATACGGGTCTTCTATTTTAGGTTGTTCAAACAAACGAGACGTGCACACCTTAACATTGTCGACTACTTTGCTTTTAAAAAGGTGAACATCTTTTTCATACAGTACTGCAGCCTCTGGATTTAAGGGGTTTGCTGTATCAATCTTGTAGAAAACTCTCCTTGCATACATTAATACTTGCCAAATATGATTATGGTTCCGCCTCCATTTTGCAAATGCTCTCTTCACATCCTGTTCACCTGAAGTGGGATCAACTAGCGGGTGAAAGACGGGAATATCAAACACCAAGCGTGGACAATCACCATCTGGATAGTTATCAGGGATGTAAACTGTGAACTTAAACACGCCGTCTTGATAAAGCCCATGCCGTATGAATATTACTCCAAACCACATTAATGCGGAGCGGTAAGATGGCTGCACATAGACTCCCGGTAACTTCTGCTTCACTACCAAGGTAAATTCTGCGAGCAGAGAGTATTCCAGGTAGAAGGGGCCGTAAGAAGCATGTGTGCCATTTGTTGATTGTGCTGCCGGGGCAGGAGTCGTAGGCTTAGTTATGGGTAGTGCATTTTTGGGAATAGAAGGCAGCTGTTTTTTTGGTGCCGTTCTTGGAAGACTGCTTTTCACATCCCCTGCTAATGTCTTCTCTTCGCCATCAGAACGTTTGCGTACAGAGCTTGTAGACATGCTCCAGAAAGGGTTCATAACGTGTCCTCCGAACAAAGAAATTCAGTGGTCTGTGCCATCTAACTCTTCTGTCCTTTGCATTCACTGTATCCCGGTGTCTTCAGGGCAGAGCTCCCGGCTTCCTAACGCCTTCGCGGTCCCACAGCATCTCTAGCAGCAGCGCCAGCCCGGCCCCTGCCCGCGCCCCGCCCCACCCCGCCCTCTATAGTTGGTTTCTGATATTAATTCTTTTTTGGGGGAAGTGGCTCAGCCCTCCCTGGCAGTGTGCTGGCATGTGGTGCTGGGATTGAACTGCGGTCTCCTGCACCTACCCAAGCTTGCCTAAGCAGGTGCATTAGACTGCTGAGCCATCTCACCGGCCCATCTGATATTAATTCTATTGTTAATAGAATGCTGCCATAGACCTAACCAGTAGGGGCAAGTGGCCAGGAATTTAAACCTCTAAAATATCATGAGCCAAAACACATGTAACCTTCTAAAAATTGAATTATCTCAGGTACGTTGTGAAGTAACAGAAAGATAACATGTGGGATAAAAGACAAAACTTTTTATAGAAGAGTTCCAAATAATATGAATGACTTTTATCAATATTTAAAAATTTAGGAGACTGAGTGTGGTGGCGTGCGCCTGTAATCCCGGGTCTTGGGAGGCTGTAAACAGGCATATCATTATGAGTCTGATCTAGTAGTGAGACCCTGAACACCCTGTAGACTTTTCCCTAAAAAAAAAAAGAGGAAAAAAATTTTAAAAATTAGGGCCAGCAAGAGAGATCAGAAGAACTAAAGTGCCTGCTAGGCAAGTTTAGGCATGCACAAGGACTGTCCTCTGATCCCTGGCACCACATGCTGCTCTAGCCCTACCCCCAGGGCAGGCTGAGCCAGCTACAGAATCTGGGGACAGTGTCGCTCACCTGTAATCCCAGCACTGGGGAGGCTGAAAGCCGGAGGATCACCATGAGTCTGAGCAGCGTAGTGAGACCCTGCAACAACCAAACACACAAAAAAGAAAAATTAAAAATTTAGTAATATGTATCCTCAACAAAAGTTTGAATTTGTTTTGAATTTTATGAAATTTTCAAATAGGGTATTTATTAGGAAAATGTTCTCACTGATCTCAAGAATTTTTCATTCTGGAATATTTAATATTCTCTATCTAGAAAGTTATCACAATGTTGTGCTGTATTCTACTTTCATATAATTATATAACTTTTCTGCTTTTACTAAATTTCTTAAAACTTCAGAAAAAATAGTTCTAGTGATGATGTGTGTTACATTATAGGCAATATTTTTATTACAAATTTTCTAAGAGTTTACATATGATCTAACACTATATTTTTATTGAATCTCTTTTGCAGAGACTATCGATATAATCATTTTTCCTAGGTTACATTGTCTTCCTTTTCTTTATAACGCAGCGCTGGCCACAGACTGAAGCCCAGCTGTGGCTGCCGTTGCTATGGCCGCCCTTGGTTTGTCAGCTATAAACGCCATAGACACGAGACACAAATGGAAGAGAGGCAGAGGATTGGAAGATTTCCCTTTGATACACTTAGCAGAAATCTATCATCCTTTCTGGAAACTTCATCTTTTCTTCCCAATACTCATCTTCTGAGGCAATAACAGAATAAATTTCTATAGAAGCAGGTAATTTTTGTCTTTATAGAGAGGAGGTAAGATGTTGGGATTTACTTATCTTTCTTGTCATTATAACCAACTTCATGTGTATTAATATCAAATAAGTTAGTCATCCTTGGGCATCTGTTTTACATAAGGGATGGCTCCCAAAATACTTTGTGATTGTATTATTACATAATATATAATATTGTGCGATGAATAATCACATTTACATATAGAGAGAAATTAATCTTATTAACATAAGGAATTGATTGCCTCTGTGACCCTCTAAATGGGGGAGGAACTTTTAGATATTTCTTTATGTTTTCTGTTTGTTCCAAATGTTTTAGTGAAATTCTGTTTCAAATATTTTAATAGTTAAAGGGAAGCAACTTCTTTCTCTGATGGGAGGGATCCCTTTCTGCTTGTATATTTGTTTTAAAAAATGTAGTCTTCACTTTTTAGTAGTTGCTGTAATGTGAACTTGTGTGTGTGTGTGTGTGTGTGTGTGTGTGTGTGTGTAATTGTTTGATGAAAATCTAATTTTATGAAATTTTTTATATTGGCAGAGATCTCAAGGCAACCTAACCTCTCTTCACTTACACAAGGGACAGAATCAAATACACAAAGCTCAACAGAAATACTCAGAACCTTCTACTGAAGAGTCTTTGATAGCTACGTACCCATTAGTCACCCAAATAGGAAAAGACAAATACAATAAACTTTGAATTCTAGGCTGAAACATATTAAAACAGAGATGCTGAAGACTGGGACGCTTTGACTGAGGAGAGTTTGTCTTCACACGTAGGAATGGGCACTCAGCCTGGCATACAAGTATGGAGAATGGTTTCTCTAAGAGAGTAGATGAGCCCAGCCTCTCAGGATGGGATCATCTGGGAAAGTCTCACAGTCTCTGGCTGAAATATGGCTGGAATGTGTTGGAAGCTAAATCATGGGTAGTCTTGGAATCTTGGTAACAAAAAATCTTCCTGAGGTACTGAGGAAAGGTTGTTCGTGTGGGTGGGGGGAGACTGGGAAAGAAGACATCCTGATACTAGATCCTCTGACTAGAGTCTAAGTCCCAAAATTGTGCCTGAGACTCCAGCCTGGAAAAAAGTGCATATGTGACTCACTAGAAATACCCCTCTCCAAGTCTGAGAGGGACAGCTTTTGCTTTCCTACATCCAGTTCACATGGAGACTACAGAGACAGGGAACATCAGATATAACCCCGCGCACCCTCTGCTTCTGCAATAGCCATGTCTTGCTCCTTCCAGAAGTGTGGCCCATCTGAAGCTCACTCCTGGGTCCCCTGAATTGTGTTCTTCCCACTGGCTCCTCACCTGCCCTGGCTCCTCAGGAACACATTTGTGAGTGTGTCTGAGCTCAAGGTGAGAGTTTCTATAGTAACTCAGAGCAGGATAGAGATAGGGCCAGAGAGAGACTTTGGGAGAAGGGAGCAGTAGAGTATGGAAGAGGAGGATAGGAGCAGAGTATGGAAAGATGGGTAAGGACCAGAAATCTGGATGAATGGATTGTGGTGGACAGAGCAGGAACCAGCCTGGGAAGGGTTGTTGTGGTCTGCAGGGTGGATAAGGGTGACCTGGGATGACTGCACCTATTCAGTGGTTGCACTGCTGGCTTTCAGCTCATTGCCCCAATGGCGGCTTTTCTATGTCTATGCAGATCCCAACTCTGTTTTATTTTTTATTAATTTTATTGAGAAACAGATAGCAATTAGATAGTTTCAAAACTGATTAATAGGACAGTTTCAATAATTAATACATTGCATATTGTTATCTTCTTAGTGGTTATTCATAGTACAAGATGCAGACATGATATCCTGTCCAAATACTCTTAGTACCATCTTCTTCTCATTGAATTAAGAGAAAGTAGCTGTATATCTATCTTATTTTGTATATACAGATACAAAATGGTCCTTCATTTGTATCCCTTTTTTGTTTAATTTTGTTAGAGATGGGTATTCCATTGCCATTCAAATATTGTAGGTGCGTGAATTCAGCAAAATAATCCAATAAAGTCCAGTAGTCCATGATAGTAGTGGGTTTTCTGTAGGACTGGCAATGTCAGAAGTTGTTGACTTGAACCTTTCGCAGCTCAGCATGTTAATATGGCTTTACTTTTTATACCTCATTTTTATACTTTTCTGCTGGATGGTTAAGATCAAGATAAAGCAAGACCTATATAACAAGATATATATCTTATAAGGTCAGTCAAGTCTCCTCAGGATTTATCCTGTTATCCTGTACCACAGTTTGCAGATCCTTTGTCAATGTCAGCCATGTGGATGAGTCATGGCCATTGCTTGACCAATTTGTTCTCTGTAAAAGCCTGAGGGAATGTTTTCTCTCCATGTGACTCCCCTTAGGCACACTCTACATCATTGATCACATTGTTCTGTGGCCCCATAATCTTGATCAGAAAATTTGGGATGCAACTGCAAGCTCTATTTTATGTCTGTGATTTTCTATCAATTCCTGAACTCCATTTCCAAATAGATTCATGCGCACTGAAGTACATTGTACTTAACATCTCTGTGAAATGGCATGAGGTAGCCACTGCACTATTGCAAAAATTTCTCAATTTATTAGTTCAATTGCCTCTTATTGAACAAAGGAATACCAAGGATCATGGAAGACTCTAGAGGAGAAAATATAAAGAAGACATACTCTGTCTCAAACAGGTTTCTATAGCGCACATCTTAGATTTAGTTCCCTACTACCTGAGAGAAAAACTTCAAATAGGAAAAATTTAATAGCTCTAGATGCTACTTTTCTGTAGGTTTCCACTGTGTCATTCAGAGCCACCCAAAACCGTAATGCCCTGCTAACAGAGTCAGCAGCAGGGCCATCCCCTCCCTAGTGTCCCACTCCCATGAGTCCCTCTAATTGTTTGCCCAGGTGCCCAGACCCATGCTCACCATATCTCTTCCTGCTGTGGCTCCTGCTCTGGGGCTGCTGCCACTCTGGGCTGGTGGCTGCTGCCTGAGTCACAGCTCCTGCCAATCTTTTCAATACTGACACTGACCCCAGAGTTCTGGCTGCTGTGGCAGTGACGGTGGCAGTGGTGGAAGCAGTGGTTACCGTGGCGGCAGTGCAGTGGCCATCAGTTTGGGGGCTCCAGCTGCTGCTGTGGCAACTGTTGCTGAGCCAGAGCCAGGGGTCATCTGAAGAGCAAAACTGTGCAAGAAATTAAATGGCAAAGGGCATATGAGAGTGAGGCTTCATCTTCTCCTCCCTCTTGTCTGCTCTTCTAACCCCCAAATCAGTTGAATAAATGTACAAAGATTGCTTCTCATAAGCAGTCATCAGCTCTGTGCTTTTCTTGGCTGTCCATTCATTTTTGCCTAATGTCAATCTGGATATGCATTCAACTGTCAAAAAACATTACAGAACATGTGTTTTTACACTAGCAAAACTTCTTTCAAGTCTCAACTTGACTAGTGGTTTTGAATTATACTTTTCTCTTTTTATCTAAATACTTGTCCTTCTCTTTCAATAGAAAGATAGTTGTCATTTTACTGGGCTGGAGGAAAGCAACTTATTAAGTGGTAATGAATTAATTATTAATGTGTTTATACTTTCCAAAAATCTCAAGTTCTGTGGTGTTTGTAAAACCAACAAATAAGAACTGACTTAAATTCCAGATGGACCTAATTTTTTTTAAAGTGGTAATGAAATAGCCATTTGTCTAGATAGGAAATCCTATTTATTTAAGTAAAAAGTGTACAAGCATAGTTATTGCCTGATACATACACTTAACTGATAAATACCATTTCTTCCCTTCCCCCATTAGGATAAGAAAATAGCCCCTTGTCCATCTGGAAACAAATTGAGGGGAAATTCCACTGATCTTCATGGTTGCTTTCATTGATTGTTTTATGTGTGTACAGCCCAGTTAAAGTACTATGGAAACTAAGACAGTGTTGTTTTCTTTTTTTAAGACTATTTACAGTGACCTAATAAGATTGAAATCCCACAAAGCACTTCCTTTCTCTATCTTGAGTCCTGCTGCTGAGGAGCCTTTGGCTCGAGAGCTCTGCTGATTCCAAGATTTCTCGAGGAAGAAGCACTGGGTGTGATGAATCTAGTATTGGAAACTGCCAGGCACTAGAGCAACTCTTGGGCTCTTTGAGAAAACAACTGTAGAAAGCTCGGCTGTTGGTATTATCAAGAACTAGGCTGTTCTTGCACTTAACACCAACCAAAGCCACATATTTACTTATCTTCACTTGTCAAGAGCTTCTCATCTTGTCCCTGGGAAGAGTGGACTCTATACTATGTATCCAGGATGCCAGAGTTTGGCCATAAAGACAGACCATTGTGGCTATTTGAAACACAGAAGAATCTGATTCTGGGACTTTTCTATAGATGTCTTGGAGAGGCTGAAGATGAAAAAGAGCCCTTGGGATCAAGCAGCGATATGGGAGCTCTTGGTGGCAAGGTGGTGCCTCTCAGGATCTCGTCTGGAGTTCTAGGATTTGCCAGACAGCTGTGCTCAATCAGAACCCTGGAAATGGTCTTTGTTCAACCTTTGTAGAGAGCCCTAGTAGGACAGCTCACAGACTGCTATTGGAAACTCTGCAGCTTCCATAACATTGTGATGGGATGGGGAAGGGGTGGAAGTCAGTGGCATCTGTGGTCAAGGTGTGATGTCACAGCTTCTCTGAGATGCAATGTGTCAGAGTTGAAAGAAGAGTCCATTTCTCATGCTGCCCATTTGATTTAGTCTCAGTGTTTACCATCTGGATAGGAGGACATATGAATACTGATGCTAAAGGAGACCTGAGTTCTAATCTAGCAGATAGGTCCTGATTACTGAGATGGTGAATCCTGAAACCAGCTAACCAGGGAGACTGCCGAAAACATTTCAAGATCAGTAACTCTTCCTAGGAAGAAGGCACATTTTACTAAATGACAAAAGCAGAAGACAGGGCCAGCCTGATAGCTCGGTGGACTCCAGCCCCTGCTTAGGCAGAATGCAGCGGGCATGCTCGAGACGGTGATGGAGACCAGGTGTGTTGGCATGAGCCTGTAATCCCAGCTCTTGGGAGGCTGAAAACAGGAGGATCACTATGAGTCTGATCTATGTAGTGAGACACTATAGATGCTGTAGACCCTTCCCTAAATACAGAAGAAATGAAAAAGCAGAAGACAGCCTCCATGACCTGTGTTAGTCCCTTCCAGCTCAGAGATGAATCTGTCTACCTACTATCCCATGAGTCTAATGGACTGTCATTGCATGAGTCCATAAGTCTGAGATTCCATGACCTTGTATCCAAGGACACAAATGGGAGGGAGGTTCTGGAAACTTTTGGGGATAACCTCATGACTCATTTCGGCACTGGCACTGATCACCTGATTTCTCCATGCCTTGCCTCCCCAGCCTATGAAACGGGCGGGGCACAACTCACCCACCTGTTTGGGCGGCACATGGATTCAGTATCTCTCACCAGAGATGATGGCGCTGCCTGTAGATGTCAAACCCATTAATGATAATTTGACCCAGAGGGCAGGAAGTGAGCCAATCAGAGCTCACAGATGGCATAAGACGGCTAACAGCAAGACTGATGGCACTCAGTAGGTGAGGACGGAGGTTGTTCTGGGTTGTGGTATCCATGTAAAGCATCCTCGTTTGCGCATACATTTATTCATTTATTCAAATCATGTTTCCCAGGTCCTGTGATGATATATAGTTAATTGTGCACAGTTACTAGTACATGAAAATTATAATCTTGTGGGAATAATTACACAAACAGCTAGGTGATATATATATATTGCCATCTCAGTATTTTGGAGAATAAGAGAAAAGACCTAGAGAAGGCAGAACATCAGGAAATAACAGTACAAGGCAGTGATAGAATCAGAACACGTCTCCCTCTTTGTGCACTGAAGGTGTCTTGTTTTATGGACATGCCCTAAAACAAGTGGCCTCCTGGGACATCTTACATGATATGAAGTGAGTCTGTCCCATCCTACATATAACCTATAGGGCTCCTCAGTGGCTGCCTGTCTGTGGGATGACCACAGAGTGTGGTTCCTAAAGCATCACAGATCTTGATGCCAGAAGCAGCGTGCTGCGGTGGGAATTCAGTACCAGTTTGAAGTCTCTTATGGATTCAAATTCTAGCTCAATTGCTTTTAACTCTGGGAGCTCAAGAAAGTTGTTTGTGTGCTATTTTTTGTTTATTTGGGAGGCTATTGCAAAGACAAACTTTGATGAATTATGTGACATGTTTGATGGCAGTAAGAAATTGTTCCTTTGCCCATATCTCCACAGAGCACCAGACCCAGGCAACAACTGAGGCAGGGCACATAGGATAACAGGGTTGGGATGGCCTGGACCAACCTCCCTCCTCTGCTGCCCATCCATTTGGATGAGGGACTTGTGGGCTCTACAGAGGAAACTGTGGAGTGTGGCAAACCCATTGTGTGTGTGTGTGTTTGTGTGTGTGTGTGTGTGTGTGTGTGTGTAGCAGAAGGAGGCAATATTTTTTTCAAGCTTTGGGAGAACCAACCTTTCTGTTTTATCCAAATTTTTCAGGGCAGACCTTAAGAATTGGCTTGGAACGGAGGGGGATGTGCAAGCTAGTGGGGCTTTTTGTTTTCTTTGCTTAGGAAATTTGGAAGTCTAAAACTTATGGGTTTTAAGGAATGGAGAATCTATTTTAGAAAAAAAAATTATGGACCTCTTTGACCTAAGAGCTGCAATATGCTCATTTAGCCACTCCCAAGGCAATTATAAACAGCATGAATTTCAAAAATGTGCTAATAAAATGTAAGGAAATATTTTTAAATGGGATGAACATGGCCTACTTCACAAGATTATCACAAGAATTAAACGCAGGGGAAAAGGCGAGAGTAATGCTTAGCACATAGCAACTTCTCAACAAATGTTTCCACTTTTCTTTCATATTTACTGATAGGGGAAATGAAAGATGACAGGGACTCAAAGTTAATCCTGCGTTCAACATGAAAGGTAACATATTACAGTGGTATAGATCAATTCTATAAAAGCACATTGGCTACACCTAAATTCTGCAATTCCTACTCACTTGCTTTGGTTGATGAACAATTGTCTCAGTCCTTCAGGGCCTCATTTGCATCTGTCTGCAAATGTACCTGCCACATAAATTTTCTGGCACATGGAAGACATTCAAATTAATGTTAGACTCTGATATGATTGTTGTCATACAGTCTTCATTTAGCTGGGTTCTATGGTTTATTCCTGGGAATGAGGGGGTAGGAAGGCTGAGGTGGTGGAGATCAGAGAATATGAAAAGGCTGAGGAGACACAGTGTAGACATGGAGCTTGGTGCCTGGAATTATCAAGCACCCAACCAGTTGTGCAAATAATCTTAGAATAACCTATTGGTTCATGGAATAAGTTATTCCTGGGAAGCCTTGATGGTATGTTGAGCCAGAGACCACTGGGGCACGTCTGACCATACCTTGAAGATTCAAGAGACTTTGAAACAGCTTGATTAAAAGCAGATTGCGTGGGAATTATTCATAACTTCTAGGAAAAGAAGACGGACTAGATTGATGTAGAACACAGCCGGAATCACTTATCTGAAGTTTAGGAACATTCAGTGCCAAGTAGAGACATGCCCTGCCTCTGACTGAAGAGCGAGGCATACTGGGGAGGAATCTTGCCAATGCAACAGCAGTCCTCATCCGCGTGATGTTTGATGCTTCATTTAGATGCCATTAAATTGCCTCACTGCTGCCCTATAAAAGTCTCTCCAACTGCCAGTTTCTTAGACCTTTAGCCTCTTCCAGTCTTGTTCCTGCCAGGAAAAAAGGTAAGTCTTTGTACTTGGGAGAGGGACTTGGAAAGAAACAGTCTGTGTGAAGTTGGGGTGGATAACTGAGATAAGGGGTGAGCCATGACTGGAACCCATGGATGCCTATGAAGGGGAGGACGGTCAGTGGGCAAAGAGCTCAGCACCTGGGGTACCAGAGGATAGGAGAGGTGTGTACTGAGCTGGACAGTCCATCTGGGAAGGGACTTCTGAGAACTGGCTTCCCCATTCTCATTATCTGCCCATATTTGTGCAGTCCTCTCTTGGGTCCACTTGTTAATGAAGAAAAACAATATCTAGCTGATATCATATCATCTCTGAGGAAGAAATGATGGAAACTTTTTCTACTTGGACCTTGGTTTTGTGACCCGTTTAGCTCATTTTGAGACTCGCATTGGCTCTGACATAAATTTGCCTTCCTGGAGTACTGCCTGCCTGTCCAGGAGGAAGGAAAGCTTCTTGGATTTAATTACGGGAGAAGTAAGCTGGGGAACAGCAGTGTTACATGGGTAATTTGTACTGCTGATACAGAAAGGAGTAGGAAGGAAGGAAACTCAACCTGCCTACTTTCACGGTTCTAAATTTTTTTAAAAAATATTTAATTAATTAATTTGCTGTGAGATTTTGCTATGCAGCTTGGACTTGTGGTGATCTTTCCTGTTGTAGCCTCCCCAGCACTGGGATGGTAGGCATGCACTACAATGCCTGGTTTCGATGGCCAGTGTTGCACACTCAGGGATGGAGCCTGAGTCCTCGTACTTGCTAGGCAGGCACTTAGACTGCTGAACTGTCTCCCAGACCATAATGGTTCTTATGAAGCTTTTCTTTTCAGATTTTGCAAAACCACAGCAAGATGTGTGATCAGCAGAAGCAGCCACAGTTTCCTCCTTCCTGCGTGAAAGGTTCAGGACTGGGTGGTGGTGGTCAAGGTGCTGGTGGTGCCTCTGTGACATTCCAGGCTCCAGGCCAGTCCCAAACTGTCTGTGTGACCGGCCCTGCTCCCTGCCAGGCTCCAACTGTCTGTGTGACAGGCCCTGCTTCAGGCCAGCCTCCAACTGTCTGTGTGACGGGCCCCGCTTCAGGGCAGGCTCCAACTGTCTGTGTGACGGGCCCTGCTTCAGGGCAGGCTCCAACTGTCTGTGTGACGGGCCCTGCTTCGGGCCAGGGTCAAGCCTTCATGAGTTACCCAGTTTTAGTTCCAGCTCAAACCTATGTGAAATACCAAGTTCCATACCAGACTCAAGCCTACGTGAAGGGCCCAGCCCCCTGCCAGACCAAAGCCTTTGTGAAATGCCCTGCCCCCTGCCAGACATATGTGAAGTGCCCACCTCCATGCCAGACGACCTATGTGAAGAGCCCAGCTCCATGCCAGAAAACCTATGTCAAATATCCAGTTCCCTACCAGACCCGGACATACTATGTCCAGTACCCTTCTTCTGGCCAGACCTACTACACTCAAGCTTCTGCGAGTGGCTCAGCCTCCCAGGGCTGTGTTCCTGACCCATGCTCTGCTCCCTGTTCCACCAGCTATTGCTGTCTTGCTCCCCGGACCTTTGGGGTCAGTCCCCTGAGACGTTGGGTCCAGCGGCCCCAGGACTGCAACATGGGATCATCTGGCTGCTGTGAGGATTCTGGATGCTGCAGCTCTGGGGGGTGCTGTGGCTCTGGGGGGTGCTGTGGCTCGGGGGGATGCTGTGGCTCAGGGGGGTGCCACTGTTTGGGAATTATCCCCATGAGATCTCGAGGTCCTGCATGCTGTGACCATGAAGATGACTGCTGCTGTTAAATGCAGAAGGACAACTCTGGTGCACAATTCACTGCCTGGCTATGCCCTTCGAATCCTCCCCAGCTTTCAGCCCCTTCTCTTTCATTCCTAGCAAGGTAGAGAGCTTCACCAATTTCCCACCATCCTTTGCTTCTTTATCAAGGCATCCTGCCAGAGTCAGCGCAAATACCAAACTTTGGCAAGAATAAAGCTCTGAATGCAATGCACAGTGATTTACAGTCTATTTCTTTGGTCCATATTTATGCCTTCCTATCCTAGTCTCTTTGGGCATCTCTCTTTTACTCTCTGTTTTTTTCTAGAAGAGAATTCTGTATGAATCTGAACAAACAGACCAAGCTAGTGAACAGACCAAGCCTTCCAGAATACTTCCAATAAACATCCCTGAGCAAATGAGAAGCTGGAGATTTTAGGGTTGAGGACTGCCTTCTTTCTGTTCCCTGGTTAGTTTAAGGAGAAAGTTAGGGCCTAGCAAGGCCCTCCTGGCATCATGGTGGGTTAGTGGAGCCTTTGAGTCTATCTTGATGGATGCTTAGGGGGTGTGAACATCAGAGCTTCTCAGGAGCACCACGGGATGAAGGCTCTGCTGCGGGGCAGGAGCCCTGAGCCCACAGTGGACTTTGTGGATTGCATTTTCCCATCCAACAAGTTCTTCCCATAAAATTCTGACCTAAAACAGAATCTAGAACTCCACTGAAGTGGGTAGATAGTCCTCAGGTCCTCCTGGCAGTAAGTGAAGAATGTGACCTTGTGTCACCACGAGCTCCTTGTTGGGGAGATCCCAGGATCTTCCCAAGGTCAGCTGCCCATCATAGTTAGCACCTCTTTCTCCATCACTGCTAGATGTGGTGGGCTTCAGGGAAGACTTATACAACCAGAGACTCTAACATGCACACAGTAAGAAAAAGGGCAGAGAGACAACTGCTATTTAAACCAGCCCCATAGGACCTGGTGCATAGGAGATGCGGGATTTGGGTGAACACATGAATGAATGGATCAATGAGCATGTGGAGTATTCTTTTTCTAACAGAATCTCTTCTTTTCCCTAAGATATTATAGAAAGTCATTTAGAGTGCTCTGCTGCCTTTGAATATCCAAAGAACTGAATCTTCTCAAATCATACTACATACCTCCATCCACATGCCCTGGGTTTTCAGTCGAGTTACTGAATGACTATTCAGGATGGGAACAACCCTACCTGAAAACTTCTATTCCTCTTATACCATTAAGTGGCACCTACAGGGTACAGAAAAAATGAATACTACTTATTCTGCTTTCTATATTGAGCATCTAAAATTTGTATAAGTTTCATAATCTATATTAAAATATGATTAGTACAGAAGTTTATAGCTGAAAATTAAATCACTAGTCCACTTCCAACTCCATATTATTTTTTTAAGAATGGAAACTTCTTCACAGAGCTAAAAAAAAAAAAAACTTCCTGAAGCCCTCCCTCTATGGCTTAGTCTCTGCAGAAAATGGCATCCAGAGTGTCCAGCCTAGAACTCATCTATCATAAAATATTCAGGCAATCCACTTCACAACTCATAACACACTTATAAAAATTGGTTTCTATCTACTTCATTCTTCTATATTCCAGTTATTTAGTAAGCCATCACTGAATTCCTTTAAGTGCTCTCTAATATTGACATTGTGGTAGCCCCACCTTGTCCTGCCCCTTCTTCTGCTCCCCTTTTCCTCTCCCCCCTTTTTCCCTCTCCCTTCCCCTTCCTCCTTCTCCTTCAACACCCTCCTCTTGTTTCTTTTCCTTTATTTTCCTTCTCAGTACTAGGGCTTGAACCTGGAGCTTTTATGCAGAGCTACATTCCCAGCCCTTTATTTTTTATTTTTATTTAAAACAGGGTCTCAGTAAGTTGGTAAACTAAGCTGACATTTGCCGTCTTCCTGCCTCAGCATCCCAGAGCGTGGGGTTGCAGACATTCACCACCACACCAGGCTGCATCGTGGTTTCCTTCATCGTGTTCTTTCCTGCTCCTTTACCTGTCTTCTCTTCCTGAGAGGGTCTGGTTTTGGTTGTGTAGACAGTTTGAGACTTTCTGTCTTCCCTGCTAATGTTCTCTACACTTTACCTAATCATGGGAGGCTCTGTCCCACAGGAATTGATCTAGGAACAAAAATTCTTTTCTCTAGCTGTTCTCACTAGATCTCTAGTCAGTTTTACTGGTTTTGTATAGGAGGGAGAAGAGGGATTATAAATCTTAAAAAGCAAGATATTCCTAATAATAGACTGGTACAACCACTATGGAAATCAGTGTGGAGAGCCATCAGAATAGTAGGACTTATAGTCACCCATTCAATGAAGCTATTCTAATTCTGGGTATTTTCCCAAAAGAACTGAAAACATCAGACCATGGTGATATATGTGCACCCATGTTTACAGCAGCCCAATTTGTCATAGCCTTCATAGATACGTGTATGCAAATAGAGGCTATACTCATACTTTCATAAGTGAAATAAATCAGACCCACATAAATATCATATTGTCTCCCTAGTATAAGAAGATGAAAGAATAAATGAAACCTGAGGGTCTGGGGACACAGCTCAGTGGCATAAGCACCTGCCTGGCAAGCACAAGGTCCTGAGTTCAATCCCCAGTACTGTCAAAAAAAGAAAAAGAAAACTTGCTAAATGAAACCTTAAAGGTATAATCGATATACTAAAATGGAATTTAAGGATTAAACAATGAAAATGAGAGAAAGAAGAATATATAGGAAAAAAGGGAGGGGAAAACATGCAAGTATATATACAGGATGGCTGAGGTGATTGTACCAAGAATTTCCATCAGTTTTTTTTTAAAATAGCAGTTAATATGTAGAATTTTCACTTTGACTAACTCAGTATGTTGATATCTACAGTCTAAGTAACTACATTGAGGATAGCAATGTGTAATACAAAACCCATGCTTGAATACCTGTCATTTGGTCTTCTAAATGTGTACCATTTCTAATGTCATATCAAATTACTATACTCTTAAAATAAATTTTTTAAAAAAGTAAAAAAAAGAGATAACAAAAATTTAGGGTTTCTTGAAAGCAAGCAGTAATATGCAACTATATGTTCAATCTTGCATAACTATATCTGTTAATCTGAGCAACAGATTTGACAATAAAAATAGATAATATATCAACCATTGTTAACCAGACATTCTTGTTTTGAAAATCTATAACATATATATTGTTGTACGTTGCTCTGTTTCTGTATTTATTTCTGATTTTTGTTCTTGCTTCTGTTTTTACTCTTCAAAATAAAATTAAATAATTTTTTAAAAGAACACGATATTTTTTTCTTTAATAGGTAGTATGAATGAAATAAAAGGCAAAGAGTGAGAACCCATTTATAAGTCCACAAGGATTTCATATCTTAGGCTTCTCCCTTTAATTATACGGGATCACAGTACATAGTGATTTGCTGTCTAAATTTAATAAGTGAATATTTAACATGAACTTTGGCTACTGAAAATAATTATTTTATTTTTGTTTTTAGTACAGGGTCTACAGGGTCTCACTATGTAGATTGGACTCGTAGTGATTCTCCTGTTTTCAACCTCCCAAGTGCTGGGATTCCAGTCTCAATTGCTGTCTCAGCGTGCCCCAGGGGTGGGGCCAGTGCAGCAGGCTGGGAATCAAACCCCAGCCCCTGCAACTGCCTAAGCAGGCGCTTTAATCTGCTAAGCTATCTGGTTGGCCCCTACTGCAAATAATTATATCTCATTATTTCTTTGTTTTATGACATTTCCATAATGTGTCTAGTCAATAATTACTCTAAAAAATAATTACTCTAACCTCTCTTTATTATTTCTTCTCTCTGTTTCTCTGTTTTTGTCTGTCTGTCTCTCTGTCTGTCTGTCTGTCTGTCTGTCTGTCTGTCTGTCTGTCTGTCTGTGTCTCTCTCTCTCATTATTTAAGTTGCTATTAAGGCCTAATTTTTTCATGTTTTATATTGAAATGTAACATCCTTTACAAGTGCACAAATTATAAGCACATTGTTCAACAAAAAAACTTGCATAAGCATCACCTAGATCCAAGAAAATCAGTTAGTGTCATTTTGAAACCAAACAATGCCCAGGATCGCAGAGAAGCAAAGGATTAGTTTAGAAACAAGAGACAACATGGAGCGGCGATACTTTCCATAACTGCAGAGCTTTAGAAGAGCCCCAGGCACGTTAGCTTGACCTGTAGAGAAGATGATGTAGAGAGACGCGGCAGCTAAAGTATCCATCCACACACCCAAGACACTAAGTGGGCACACTTGTGCACTCCTTAGTGTACCCCAAGACCTAACAGTGGGACTCCTTTAGACACAGACCTCAGGGGATTGAGCAGCCTGGGGCCAGGGCTTGCAAAGCCTTTATAGACTTAGACAATCTACAAGGAGTATAAGTAACTTTTATGCAAGATTTTCATGCATTCACCCCACATATAGATATTGAACATCCATTTTGTTTCAGGTACCATTTTAGTATTTTGGGGTTTGCATAAAACAGAGTGCACAGCAACAAAACCATCCAATGCAAAAGTGTAAAGATGTACTTATAATCAGAACTATGAAGAAGGGGTTCCAGATTCACTGTAAATATATACACATGTAACATCCAAAATAATCTGGTCAGGAGATAAGAAATGAGTTCCCTAAGGGTGTGCAATTTGATTCCTTTTTTTTTTTTTTGGCAGAACTGGGATTGAACTCAGGCTCTCACACTTTCCAAGCAAGTGCTTATTCTACTGAGCCATCTCCCCATCCCCTTGATTCCTATATTGAGTAGGAGTCAGTTACAGAGCCCTGAGGGAAGATTTTACTCTTGTGGGTGTTCTGTGGGAGGAGGGCAGGCAAGTGAAAGCATCTGATTGAGAGGGGAGAGATGCAGATGAGAGCGAGGCAGGGGCCTGGTAGTGTGGCTAAGGAGAACAGAGGCACCTAAGATGCTACTG
>NW_004524624.1:8043578-8052392 GCF_000260255.1 Octodon degus | reverse complement strand
CCTCCCAAGTGCTGGGATTCCAGTCTCAATTGCTGTCTCAGCGTGCCCCAGGGGTGGGGCCAGTGCAGCAGGCTGGGAATCAAACCCCAGCCCCTGCAACTGCCTAAGCAGGCGCTTTAATCTGCTAAGCTATCTGGTTGGCCCCTACTGCAAATAATTATATCTCATTATTTCTTTGTTTTATGACATTTCCATAATGTGTCTAGTCAATAATTACTCTAAAAAATAATTACTCTAACCTCTCTTTATTATTTCTTCTCTCTGTTTCTCTGTTTTTGTCTGTCTGTCTCTCTGTCTGTCTGTCTGTCTGTCTGTCTGTCTGTCTGTCTGTCTGTCTGTGTCTCTCTCTCTCATTATTTAAGTTGCTATTAAGGCCTAATTTTTTCATGTTTTATATTGAAATGTAACATCCTTTACAAGTGCACAAATTATAAGCACATTGTTCAACAAAAAAACTTGCATAAGCATCACCTAGATCCAAGAAAATCAGTTAGTGTCATTTTGAAACCAAACAATGCCCAGGATCGCAGAGAAGCAAAGGATTAGTTTAGAAACAAGAGACAACATGGAGCGGCGATACTTTCCATAACTGCAGAGCTTTAGAAGAGCCCCAGGCACGTTAGCTTGACCTGTAGAGAAGATGATGTAGAGAGATGCGGCAGCTAAAGTATCCATCCACACACCCAAGACACTAAGTGGGCACACTTGTGCACTCCTTAGTGTACCCCAAGACCTAACAGTGGGACTCCTTTTGACACAGACCTCAGGGGACTGAGCAGCCTGGGGCCAGGGCTTGCAAAGCCTTTATAGACTTAGACAATCTACAAGGAGTATAAGTAACTTTTATGCAAGATTTTCATGCATTCACCCCACATATAGATATTGAACATCCATTTTGTTTCAGGTACCATTTTAGTATTTTGGGGTTTGCATAAAACAGAGTGCACAGCAACAAAACCATCCAATGCAAAGGTGTAAAGATATAATCAGAACTATGAAGAAGGGGTTCCAGATTCACTGTAAATATATACACATGTAACATCCAAAATAATCTGGTCAGGAGATAAGAAATTAGTTCCCTGAGGGTGTGCAACTTGATTCCTTTTTTTTTTTTTTTTTTTTTTTTTTGGCAGAACTGGGATTGAACTCAGGCTCTCGCACTTTCCAAGCAAGTGCTTATTCTACTGAGCCATCTCCCCAGCCCCTTGATTCTTATATTGAGTAGGAGTCAGTTACAGAGCCCTGAGGGAAGATTTTACTCTTGTGGGTGTTCTGTGGGAGGAGGGCAGGCAAGTGAAAGCATCTGATTGAGAGGGGAGAGATGCAGATGAGAGCGAGGCAGGGGCCTGGCAGTGTGGCTAAGGAGAACAGAGGCACCTAAGATGCTACTGCACAGTTTCAAGCAGTCAGGAGATACTGTATGATTGGGACCTTTGAAAGTTTGTTCATAGGAAGAAAGTAATTTGTATGAGAATATGTGAAGGAGAATCTAAAACAATTGCTCAATAGCATTAGCTCCCCTGGTTCTCTTCTATGCGTGGATGTATAGCCTCATCTCGGGTCTAGTTGGTACATTTGAAAAATGACTGCTTGAGCCATATTACGCGTGTGTTCAGGTCCAACATTAGACAACCTATGCCTTGTTACAAAGACGTTTTACCGAATGGTGCTGACTCTTATTTCCAAAATTTGTGCATTAGAAAGGTGAATTTCTGGGGTGGCCAGATAGCTCAGTGGATTAAAGCACCTGCTTAGGCAGACACAGGGACCAGGGTTCAATCCCCAGTGTGCCGTGCCAGCCCTGCCCCTGGGGTGCGCTGTGCGAGTAGGCATGGTGGAGCGTGCTTCTAATGCCAGCACTTGGGAGGCTGAAAACAGGAGAATCACTACAAGTCTGATCCTTGTAGTGAGAACCTGTAGACCCTGTACTAAATACATAAGGAAAAAAATGTGGCTTTCAAAATGACCCTTTAAGGTTAAAGAAAAGTTCTACTTTAGCATTTTAAAAAATCTTTTAAAAATCCTGACACATCATGTCTTGTGTAAAATAACTCAGATTTTCTGACTCTTGGTCCATCTACAATATATTTGAGACTTTATATGTACATTTTAGAGCAAATGACAAGTCCAGAAAGAAGATCGAGCCAAAGCCCTGAGAAACAGGGAGGAGCAGACTGAAGTGCCATTCTCTGGGATCTAGTACAAGCCTGCTTTGCTACAATTTTCCTTCTGTTGGGAAGAATATTAATCCCCTTCCCAGGGTAGGATACTTTTTATGATATGTTCTCATTTTTTTTCCAGAAAAATGCCTTTGGAAAAAGTCTTGCGTATTTCCTCCTCATCAATCAAAATAATATAGTCACGCATGTCTACCTTTTTGTATCTTATACATATATGATATGTGTATTGTACACAAACGTATAACTAATATATTGTTAAATACTCTTGAGAAAAATGACCCGGTATATTTATTAATGAAACTAGAAGGAAAAGTCAGAGAGAATTGTCCTTTATTTGTTGAAGACCTACTAGGTGCTGGCCACTGTGTCAGTCACTTTACAAGTGACATTCTCTTATTTTAGCAATGAGAGAATTGATCTGACTTTTCTGGCTGATGCTGGGGGAGTCACGGCTCAAACTGCAACAAAGGCTTAGAGCTGAGTCTGACCGAGGCATTTTTTTCACTCTGTGACCCTAGATAAGTTGCATGATTTCCCCACCCAATCTTTGTCTCCAAAAATGGCCCAAAATAGTGCCTTGCACATCTTAAGTGTGTAAAAGGTTCCGTAGTTTCCCTATCCTTGCTGAAGAGTAAGAAGATGACAATTATAGCAGATAAAAAATATTTAAAGTTCTTAAGATTAGAAATCTTTAGTTCTAAGTAAAATATAGAGAGAAAGGCTTTCATTGCAGATAAAATTATGAAAATGATACTACAAATGACTATTGTTGCCTAACTTATTTTACTTCTGTTCTTATCCTAACTTTGCCACAATTTATTTTGGCATATTTAGTGTCTCTCTTTACTTTTGGGGGCCTCTTTCTCCTCTATGACATGGGTAAGCTGGGTGAACAATCACTCATGGCCTCTTCCTGCTTTAAGTAGTCTGTGCTTCCATACTTTCAATTCTTTCCAAAGTTCAAAGAAAGTCTCTCCCCAAGATACCGAGAAGGAAGAGGCCAGACTGGTAGCCACATGCATACCTTACATGTGCTTAGGGATGGGGCACTCCTAATCCTGTGATAACAGATTCTCTCTTGGAGTCAGTGCTGGACAAGAAAGGGGAATCTAAACCAGGTCCTGAGACAGAAGTTGGCGGTGAGAGTGTCACAATCGGATATTCTTTCTGTAAGCATCTCCACCCAGTTGATGGCAGCTGATGACCTGATTAGCACATCTGCTGTGTAAGACAGATGGATGTTGGGGTGGGCTGGGCCACAAGGTGAAAACAGAGGGGGTGGAATAGTATGCAGTGAATAATAGCCTCAGAGATCCTCATGGTCAGCTTCGTGTTCAGTCTACAGACCTGCTAGAAGACCTGTTCACCATGATCTACTGGCCTGGGCACTTGGTGGGAATCAATGCTATTAGGCTTTTTGGCTCCACAGCCACATACAGGGTGGCACTCAATAGCTCAGATAAAGCATCAACTCTTCCCACTTATGTGTCTTCCCTGTGGAGACTTCATGCACTGTGTGAATCCGGTGTGATTATCCAGGGGAGACAAGAGAAGACTAATGGGCTTACCATCCATGGCTTCTTCAGCCTGGAAAATGTTGAGCTAAATACTAGCTACTGTCAGGCATCTGTCACAATGCCAAGCACTCCATATATTCCACCTCCAGCCACTATGACTCAGAGAGTGCTTTATTTTAAGAATTCATTCTTTATCTTTCTTCCTAGACTCTTACTACGTAATTCTATGGTGTGTATTCCTTCATTTGTTTTTCTTCTTGGAATGGAAACAACCATCAGGAGTCTTATCAGCTTTGTTCACTTTTTTTTGTGATCCTGGGGGATGAACCCAGGGCCTTCACACCGAGCTACACTCTCGGTCTTCTTATTTTGAATTTTGGCTCAGGGTCTCCCTAAGTTGCCCAGGGTGGGCTCAAACTTGGGACCCTTCTGCCTCAACCTCCCCGAGTGCTGATTACAGCCTTGTGCAATCTCACTGAGCTGAATTATAATTTGAATCCTCCATGTCTAGAACAATATCTGTCACATACATAACCAGTAAATGCATAAGCATTGGAAGAATTAATGGATCTCAGTCATCATCAAAAAGGTAGATATAATTTTTAATCCTTGTTTCATTATAGCTAAGGATGGTGAGCTTCCTAACATTAAACAACTTGCCAAAGGTTACACTACTATCAGATCACTTTTCACTCTGACTCAATTATCTAGTTTTCAGTCAATGTGTAGTTCTGTCCTCTGCTCTTGAGCTTGAATTCTCCTATAACGAAGACAACTGTGCTTGTACATTTGAGCTTCCTCTAAGTGTTGTTTTATTTTTTTCTTTGGTCTTCAACCTGTCTTCATCCTATGCTTCTTTTGCTCCCCACATTTACCTTTAAGTATGAAGTAATGATAAAGCCACAAGGTAAATCTGGTTACACACTCTTTTAAATTAAAAATCAGTTCTCCTACTTTGAGAAGTAGCCATATGTGATAGTAAAGGAAATGTTAACATCATTACCACTGCACGGTAACAGAGGAGGGAACTGAGGTACAGTCATTAAATGACTTGGTCCGGATGACGACGACATATGGGGCAGGAGCCAACCCAGTAGAAGGATTTTGTACATAAGTCACATCCTCATTTTCAAGATAGCAGATGCCTGCTGGGTTCCCTCTACGTGGCCTCCTCCTCTTTTCCTTATCCTACTCTTGGTCTCTGATTCTCATGGGCCTCTGTTAAATCATAAAAGCTCTCCGGAAAGCTCTGTTCTCACCGCAGACCTCCCCCACTGTGACTCTTATCAGTCTGGTGAACAGGGACTTATAACTTGGCGATATGCCAGGAGCCCGGTAGAGGGGTGTGTGGCCTTGTATTGCAGAGGTCACTGATCTTCCTCACAGAAGTGAAGCTTTTATGCAGTCATAAAATAAACATGCTTTGAACACATTCTTTGAATACAGTATCCTGTGCTGGGTGCTGGAAAGACCAAGAAGCAAAAGTGCCTTTGAGGAGTTTCTGAACTTCTGGCAACAAATATGAATTGATGGAAATAGTAGGGGGCTGGTGAGATAGCTCAGTGGACAAAGTGCCTGCTTTGGCAAGCTCAGAGACCAGGGATCGATCCTCAGTCCCTCATGCCTCCCCCCTCCACCCCCGGGCCCTGTCCCCCATCTCCCAAGCCAGAGGCCAGGGTTGGTGGCCCAGGCCTGTAATCCCAGTGCTGGGGAGGCTGAAAACAGGAGGATCACCATGATCTGCACAGTGAGACCCTGTACCAAACACACAAATGAAAAAGAAAAGAAAAAAGAAAAACAGTGCATCTGACATAGTAGGAGCAGAGAGGAAAGATGCTGTTTAACTTGACTTGGCTCAGGACATTCTATGAAAAGCTTGTTATGCAATCTGAACCATTTCAGCAAGTGAGAGGACAATGGGGCTTTTTACCTGAAACTGTACTTATGAGAAACAGTGAAATCCTCAGCTGCAAGTGCGTCCTTTCAAAGATGCTTTGCGTTTGCTTCTGCTGAGGTTCAGAGGGTCTCCTGTGTTGGGATTACCTTTGCAAACCTGGCAGCACAAGTCATTGTAGCTGGAGCGGTCTGACTGGGCTACTCTGAGAATGAGCGCAGTGATATCTGGGATGGTCTCCTACCAGCTTTATAGTCATGTCCAACTTCCATCCTTCTCATCAGTCAAGGATGCCAAAACCAAAAGCTGATGATATCAATTTTACTATTAGGGAAAAAGAAGCTCATTCTGGCAAACTCTCTAGTTTCTCTTTAGTTTTTGGCTTGTAATTGTGTGTGTGTGTGTGTGTGTGTGTGTGTGTGTGTGTTACTGGAGATCACACATCGGACCTTGTGCTTGGCAGGCAGGCACTTATGCCACTGAGCTATATCCCCAGCTGTAATTTCTATATAAATAGTAGTTTTGACTCTGTGTATGCGTGTGTGTGTGTGTGTGTGTGTGTGTGTGTGTGTGTATCAGATATATAATGCATCATTTTGGTTGTTTTTATTGGAATAGTTCATCTGAATGTTACGGCTTACCACTGTTGGAATCTAGAGAATAGATCAGTTTCTCAAATTATTGTTCTCAAAACAAAAAATCAGCACATAGAAAAAAAGTTCCTGTGATTAAACACATGAGGAGGCAGTGTATCATTAAAGCCTCCACCTTGCGATGACCTTCATGACCAGTGTTGTGTGTGGTTAAATAAGAAAGGGGCAGAAAAGTCTTGGTGCAGAAAAACAATTGGAGTTTTTTAAAACCTCATGTTTGCAGCTGGGCACGTGGTGGTGCACACTTCTAAGCCCAGCATTCTGGGAGGCTAAGGCAAGAGGATCTGAAATTTGAACACATTCTGGACAATTTAGCACCTTAGAGATACTCTGTCTCAAAATTAAAAAAAATTAAATAAAGGCTAGGGATATAGCTCATAGAGGAGGCACAGAGTACAATCTTCAGTAGTGCTGAACAAAATCAAAACAAATTAAATACTCCAAGCCTCTCAACCTCATGTGTTCCAAAATAAATTGCTTATAGAATCCACTCTCTGCAGGCATGCATATTATATACAACACCGTTCAACAGTGTGTTATGAATGAAAAATGCTGCATTAGACATGCAAGCCATGGATCATTTTTCCAGAAGACATTCATGTTTCTAGTTGTTTGATTTTTCACATCATAAAGAAAGGAGAAAACAAAAAGCAATGCACCTTTAAATATCTGAGCTACTTTCTCAATGGAGATAAAAAGACCTACCTATAATTATTACATAGCATTTATACCTTATAATTATTGGACAGTCTCACATTCCTCAGCTTACCTAAACCATTATACATTCGATGGAGCCACTTCGTGACACAGATGTGATGATACTTATTGATGTTTATCACAGTCATGGGCGAAATCCACCAAGTATCTATTACATAGTGAACATTGGGCAAGTGCTTTCCCATGGCTAACTCAAGTGTAAATAATCAAAATTTCCTAGGCAAGAAACCGGAGCATATCCTCTCAATCCCCAAAATCCTAATACTCACTCTTTTACAGGTCCAAACATGTTATATAAAGTTTATGCAGCTAAATTCTCCTCAGCATGGAATAGTGGGAAATGAATAAACATTGGAGTCATGTGAATCCAGACTGTAACTTTGCTTCTACCTCCTACTTTGGAGGTGTCTTGCAGCAAGAGGTCTTAGGTTCTCTGGGTTTTAATTTCTTATGAAATAGAGATATTATGATATTATGAGGCTATGGTGTTCTTCTAATGATTAAGTAAAATATAAGTTGTTGTAGATCTTCAACAGTTGTGTTTTCTCTTTTCTCTCCCCTTCTTGATAGCTATCTTTGTGCCTAACTCATAACATGTTTTCTTTCATTTCCCAAAATTATCTCCCATGTAAAAAACAGATGTCCTGGAGTCTGTGCAAGATATATTGTTTTTAGGTCCAGAGTTCCTGGTGCCCAAGTTTTGTGATAAGTTCTTGGTTGTTTCTTATGTTAGTTTTTATAGGAAAAGAGAAGTTGGAGACTTTAGTTTGATACAACCATCTTAAGGAACCATGAGCAGCCACCAGCCCTGTGAATGGCAGGTGAATCCCTCTAAGTAGAGGCATAATTATTCTTGGCATAATTGTGGGTACCTTGTACATTATGATTATTAGCTTTTGAGTGATACTAGAGTGCCATCAACTAAAATTACTAAAAAATAAAAGTGGTCATTAGTCTGAAAAGAGGTGTAGAATTCTCCTAAGATTCAGGCTAAGCAGGTCCTTCAGAGTTTTCTTCAGTTCCAGGGGGTGTCAGATCCATAGAGAGAAGATCACCTTGGAAATAAAATGAGCCTGGTGTGGCTTTCTGGTTCTGTGGGGTGAAAGCCACCATCCCTGGTTGGCTATCGCCTACTCTGTAGGCAGAGCCTGTCCTTGTTTGTGTGAATATATGGTTGTGTGTAAACACAGTTCAACCCACTACTGGAACTTGCAGGAGAAATGAGGCTATGTGGCAGGGAGTGAGTAGGAGGTTGTGGAGACAAGGCCGGGAGTGCAGAGAGATCTAAGGTTAGGAGTGAAGAATAGGGTTTGAAAAACTCAGCTGTCATGTACCTTTCCTGGCAAACAGTGACTATCTAATATATGTTTCTTGAGTCTTCAGTATCTCAGGATAAATCCTGAGGGGATTTGACTGACCTTATCAGATATGGGATTTTTTATTTTTATTTTTTTTTAGGACAGGGTCTACAAGGTCCCACTGCATAGGGTGGACTCAGTGATATTCCTGTTTACAGTCTCCCAAATACTGGGGCTACAGGTGTGTGCACGCCACCATGCCCAGTCTCAATCACCATCTCAGTGCACCCCAGGGGTGAGGCTGGCTCGCCTCAGCCACTGAGCTCTGCCAAAGCAGTCACTTTAGTCTGCTGAGCTATCTGGTTGGCCTTTGATGTGTGATTTTAATAGCTTTTTGCTGGTTGCCATTGGCTTCACAATGAAAACAGACTGTGTATTTGTCTATAAAAATAGGTGTGTCTAGAAAGATAGCCTTCTTTCCTATAGTCAAGGAAAGGATTGGAGTGGTAATTCTGCTTTATAGCTTTGAAATTAGAATATATGAGGGCCAGGGAG
>NW_004524624.1:8014732-8043448 GCF_000260255.1 Octodon degus | reverse complement strand
GGAGCTCAAGGGCCCAAGATTGGTCCCCAGTTTTTTTAAAAAAAGAGTGCCTGGGCTTAAATCTCAAATTTACTAATAATTCTAGAACTTTAGATAAATTGCCTAATCGTTTTTCACCTATATCTCTAGACTGACAGAACTGGAATAATTATTATTTTGTATATATGCTGCTAAAAGTATTAGATGAGATATAGTATGAAATGATTAGAGTTATATTTAGTCTTGCTTGAGCTGGGGAACAAAAGACACAAACTCTAATCCATCCAGAGGTCCAGATGTGAATCTGGAATGGGAAGATAAATCCAGGAGTGATAAATACCTACCTCCACCCCAACCTATGGATCTGACTCCATCTACTTTCTTCTTAGGTCCAGCCTCTCTGCACAAGATGCATCAATAGACTTGTGTTCTCTCTTACTATAAGTGAGAAAATATTTTCTTCACAAGTGTCTGTGTAGGAACGAAGAGGACTATCAGAAAATAATCTGTATTTTTTATTTCAAAGTGGAGATATCTGATCACTTCTCAGTGAGAACAGTCATCTCCTGAACAGAGATGGGGTAAAATGTTACCCTGGGGCCTTCTCTTTTTCTTTTCATCCCCTGCATCCACTTGCCCATGTTCTAGTATAAACTCACATTTCTGTAGGTGTCCGAGAAGAATTTAGGATTTCATCATGGTTCTGAGTGAGGCAAGCTGAAGAACATACTCAAAATCTAATGAAAGTAAGTTAGGCTTCATTGTATCAGGAAAGTCACATTTATTAATTGTAACTAGAAGTTTTCACCATAATTGTATTTTTAAAATTCCTATCTTAAAAGAACTATCCCAATTTAATTGTGAATTTGACAAGTATATAATGTAGAAAGAGACAAGTTTTAATATTATAGTAGTGGAAAATATTAAAGTTAACATACATTTTTAATGAGCAGAATATATTTATTGAGGGAAAGAAAGCTCCTATCTGAGAGAGGGACAGGAGGGGGGCCCGAGTGGGTTGTTCCCCAAAGTTAACATACATTTTACAGAATTTTTGCACATGGTTGATCATCTTGACTTAAGAAGGTGCAGCTACCACAACTGTCAATCAGTTGTAATTATCCTAAAAACAAATCTTACTTTTTTCCATTCATAGAATAGTTTCCTTCTGTGAGCTTGCACAATACTTAGCATCATTTGTTCAATTACAGCGTAATGTGTAGTCCTATAGTTCTGTACTCAGTGCAAGGAGGTCCAAATCTTTCTTGCATCACCTTGTATACTTATGTCTTCTTCACTGTCTTCAAACTATTAATGCCTTAGCTACGTAGAAGCTTTGCCCTCAGATTCTCTTTTTCACACCTGTCTGCTTCCCTTTCTTACACACTACAGTTTCAGCGTGTATCTCTATGCCTCTGCCTCAGCTCATTTTCATTCAATGCCTACCTACAGACAGTCACGTCTTCTTTTCCCAGAGAACAACCTCCCCTGTAATAGTCATTGCCTATCTAATGTAAATGTAGTGAAGAGCTTGTTTGCTTATCCTTCCAGTTGGTAAAGTTTACTTACAGTTACCCTTAAAGATGAGGGTGGTTTCCAAATCTCTCCAAATCCTCCACATTATCTAGCATAATAATGCTTTGTGTTAAATCTACAATGTTTAACAAATGAATTAGAATGAGGCACACTGTACCTCTCATTGTTTTGCTGTCTTTATTTTAATAAGCTGAATCCAACGAGGAAAACAGGACAACATCAAGATTTCTAGTTCTGTCATGTAGTATCAGTTCTCTGGACCAAGGGAGTCTCATTAGGTTGAGTGGTGCCTACTTAAATACCAAAGCACGTAAGGTAACAATTAGCGGCAGAGTGGTAGTGATCACACAGGTAGCTCACAAACTTTTGGGCTCCAGCCACATGTGTGGTCTGTACTCAGGGCTCTGTAAGCAATATGCTATTTTATGTCTATTGATAAGCAGAATTATCATCATTGAAACTGGTAACTTGAGTCAGTTTACACAACTTATCAAGAAGAAGTAGGAATGCTAAATTATGTCTCCTTACTCCAACATTGTCCTTTAAAAATAATACTCTGAAATGTCACCCATTCCTTCAGTCAGCTATCTTTTTCAATTTTTTGTTTTTTTGATGTCAGTTCTAGTTCTTTTGATTGGAGCTATAGCGAGAGTCAGTATCAGGATCATTTTTGTCAATTATCATTGGATTTTAAATACTCCTTCCTTTAAAATCCTTCCTTGCACTCTTAAAAATCAAGATTTAAGAAAGCTGTTTCTCAGAAATCAAGTTCTGTGAATTAATTTTTTGATTCAATATCACAAAGTTTTTTTGATTCAACACTACAAATCTAAGGGACAATTCACCATCACAATCTTACTCTGTCATAAATACTACAGAAATCATAATTTCTTTATTTTTTGAAATTCATTGGGGCCAGGGAGATGGCTCAGTGGAATAAGTGTTTCCCTGGCAAGGGCCTAAGTTCAATCCCCAGTTCCACAAAAAACAAACAAACAAAGAAATTCATCATATATCTTCCTCCAATAAACTCATTGAAATAATGATATCTGTTTCCCCAAATTTTTATTATGGAGTGTCAGCCCTCATCATTAAACTACTCTTTCCTAGTTTGGATGAGTAGCTCAGCAGTAGAGGATTTATCTAGCATGTCCAGGGCCTTAGGTTCAAGCCCTAGTAACACACAAAATAAAATAAAGTGACTATATTGAACTACTTTCTGCAATTTCATAGAAATTCTTTCTAGCATTAGAGCCTTTTATATTTAAAGCCTCTTTTTATTTTGAAATTTCTTTTCCGGTGTTTTTCTCCAGAGCATGATAGTGCTTTGATTCCATGAGCTTTTCAGCTGTACACTTCACTATGCTTTCATCGACTTCTTCATTTTCACATTTCCTGCTAAGGTTGGAGTGTCCCCAATCTCTATTGTGAGATATTAAGGTTAGCCACCTGTGGTGCTTATCAGGGGGCCACTGGGCAGCGATTAGGGAGAGAGAGTCATCTGACTGGTGTCCACAGGAAGGGGAAAGACAGGCTCATGCGCACATGCGTGCTGCCTGCCTCTTGTCACGTGATTATCCGTATCAGTTGGGCTTCGCTAGCTAGGAGGCCATTATCAGACAACCCCAAGCCTTATGCCCCAGAACTGTGAGCCAAAACAAATCTCTTTTCCTTTCAGAGTATTTTGTTTCAATAAAATTTCTTTTGTTTTGTTTAGTGAAATTCTGTATCATTTCTCTTTTTAAACTATTGTTAATTCTCTTTAAAAATAAAAAAAGAAAAAGGACTAATATATTTGAATTCTCTACACATCAAAATCTCCGCCTTTCATTTTGTCTCTTTCCCCCTTAACATACATCTTCTCCTTTAATAAATTTATCCACTTTTATATCTTCAAGGAGTAATTTCATTATCAAGAAGCCAATCCAATTTTTATTTTTTTGCATACTGGGGATTGAACTCAGGACCAGCCAGGCAAGCCTTTATTCTACTGAGCTATCTCCCTGGGCCTTCCAATTTGTTTTAGATGATGCCCTGCCATAGTCTTTTTAAGCCCTAGCAAATACTATGAGGAGATTGTTCTCTTCTCTTAAAAACAATGCCTTGATCACATTATGAACTCACTAAGCTTAGTGATCATTCTATACTTATAGCAATGTAACCCCTGTGGTCTAATTACAGGTGTGGAATTGCTATCAGCTTAAAGGTTCGCCAATGTCTTATTTCTCTTCTCTTTGAGTAGCCACCTGAACATACACAATAGCTCAGTAGTATAGCTGTTCTAACTTTCAAGCATTTTCAACCTGAAGAAAAGGCCTATTATGACTTCCAATTTCAAATTAATGTTTGTGCCCCTCTTAAGCCCTTCATACCTCAAGACTCTAGTTCTGTTGATGTGCTGCCCATCACCCTTCCAGGGCGGCCATCTGGCTTCACAGAATCTTCTTCTCCGCATTGTGGATTCCTTTGGGCCCAATCTCTGCCCACCTGCTCTTTTCCCACCTGCTCTCCTTACCAGAGTTATGCTTTCAAGTAATTTATCTTTCAGGAATTAATTTCTAGTCTCCTCAGGAATGACATTCTACCTCCCTGGGAACCAGGGATTCTGAGAAGTTAGAGGCTGCTGTATTATAACCAGTGTCCCTACCTCAGTGCTCCATAACTCCTGCCTTTTGCTTTCCCAATCTTTAATCTTCCTAAATTTACAGTGCCAGGCATATACCAAGCATGTGGAATCCAGAAGTGACCAAAACATTTGACTCTGAATTGGCTTATGGATTAGAAAGACTGTGAAGCTGCCCCAGGGGATAGCTATAGTAACTGGACAAAATGTATTTGCTTACATATTCATGCAGTAAGACTGTAAGGTCCTCAGAGTAATCCATGTCATTTGTGTGTCATTGATATATTGCAAAATTGTGGGCCAAATATAGATAATACATATTTCTTCAATTAATGAATGAGTGAATGCATGAAGGTGGAATGACTGGCCTGTGGGAGGCCTGTGGCTAGATATCTGGACAATCTCTAGCTTCCGGGATTCTTCTTTGCCCTGCCCAGGAAATTCCTGGAGCCTCAGGCTTGGGAATGTGAGAAGAGTCACCCTCAGGCTGGTTGTGAAAGTATTGGCTCTGAATACACAGGCTGTGCCTCACTCCCAGGAAGATGCCAGGCCCAGGATAAAAGGGCTCCTGGGCTCCAGGTTCCTCAGTCCTCAGCCAGCAAGCCTCCCACTGCTTCCACTGACTAGGTGAGTGCTTGGCCAAGAACCCTGAGGCAGGCGGCCTGTGGAGCTCCTTGGAGAGAGGCAGGAGAGGGCGTAAAAAGGGGTGCTAGTCTCCTGGGCTGAGGGGTATTATTCAACCTTGAGATAGGCCCAGGCTTGTCTTCCTGGTCTTGTTAATGTTATTCTCTCTTGACTTGTCTTGTCTGGTGTCTGGTGAGAAGCAGACCCTGGGGCTAATCTGTCCCAGTGTGGGGAGGGAGAGCAAGTAGAAAAACTATACTGAGAGGGGTGTGTGTGTGTGTGTGTGTGTGTGTGTGTGTGTGTATCCACAGCAGTTGAACTGCAGACATCTGGACCTTCCACATCCTTCTTCTGTCTAATCCTCTTAAGTAAATGTTCTCAGAGACAGGCTGTCCACAGACATGTGTAAGAATAAGATACATTAAAGGAAAGTTTCTGAGCATTGGGCCAGCTATGTTCCCAGCCCTTGTTATAGGGCTGGTATTAGAGCTCAAGTAGAATGAAACTCAGCTTATTTATTTATTTATTTATTTATTTTTTTGTGGAACTGGGGATTGAACTCAGGCCCCTGCACTTGCCAGGGAAGTACTTATTCCACTGAGCCATCTCCCCGGGCCCCGTATCTCAGCATTTTTGACTGGGGAGAAAGAAATGCTAAAGAGAGAAAACATTTTATTGTGCTTAATTTAATCATACCAGCTTCCAAATTCTGGTTACTGAACTTGTTCACCAAGTAGCTTGTTTTGGGTAGGGTCCAGTGAGGTCCAGAGGGAAGGATATATACCTTAACACTTGTTCTGAGGGTCTTTAAATTTTCTCCTTAGGTTTACTGACCTCCTCTTGAAAAATGTCCTGCCAACAGAACCAGCAGCAGTGCCAGCCCCCTCCCAAGTGCACCCCCAAGTGCCCTCCCAAGTGCCCTACTCCCAAATGTCCCCCAAAGTGCCCCCCTAAATGCCCCCAGGTCTCTTCTTGCTGCAGCTTAGGTTCTAGTGGCTGCTGTGGCTCCAGCTCTGGTGGCTGCTGCAGCTCTGGTGGCTGCTGTAGCTCTGGGGGTGGTGGCTGCTGCCTGAGCCACCACAGGCCTCGCCGATCTCTTCGACTCCGACACCGACACCAGAGCTCTGGCTGCTGCAGCAGTGGCAGTAGTGGTAGCTGTTGCAGCAGCGGTGGTGGCAGTGGCTGCTGCAGCAGCGGTGGTGGCAGTGGTGGTGGCAGTGGCTGCTGTAGTAGTGGCAGTGGAAGTGGCTGCGGCAGCAGTGGCAGTGGAAGTGGCCAGCAGTCTGGGGGCTCCGGTTGCTGCTGCTGAGCTGGGTCACAAGAAGCAGTGCTGGAGGAACCGACATGCTGAAAACCTGTCCCTTCCTGCTCACCGTCCCTCCCTTTTTCTGTCCTCCTTGTCCTGGGCTCTGAGAAGCTGAGTTGTTCCTTTGGAAGGCTGGGAATTTACTTCTAAATGTTCAGGCTGCCCTCTTCTTCTATAATTCCAAATAATAAAGTCTTCCCTGCTGAGCAACACCAGCCTCTTGTTTTTTTGCCGGCATTGTCCTCACAGGTCAGGGTTCATAACCAGGGTTCAGCCCTAGCCTTGCTGGGACAGTCTGGTTTAGAACTTGAATCAAGTGGCCAGTCACTGCACTGGATGTTGTTATGGTTTAGAACAAAAATGTCCCCTAAAGCTCTTATGTGTTGAAAGATAAGGCTTCTGGAAGGTGACCGGGTCATGGAGGTTCCTTATTAGATATCAGTTGATCCACTCATGAGGTGACTAGCGGAATGTGCTGCTGGAATTCAGTGCCTTTTCCCAGGCTCACTCCTCCCTCTCTGAGCTACTTGGCTACCGCATGTTGGGCAGCTTTCCTCTGCCATATGTTTCTACCATACCATCCCTGCCTTGGAGCTGGTGGACCATGGGTTAAACTCTATGAAAATGTGACCAAAATGGAACCTCTTCTCTTTGGAGTGTGAGTGTTGGGTGTCTTGTATCAGTGATAGAAATGTTACTAATACAGGTAGGGACAGTCAGCCCTCTGCTGTCCTTGCATGCATATAGAAAGGGCCAGTCCAGGCTGGAAGTTGCCAGCAGGAGATTAGTCTTCTTCTAGGCATGTATAAATTTTCTATGATTCTAAGCCTATCTATGATTCTAAGCCTCTCCTCTCCTCGCCTCGCCTCGCCTCTCCTCTCCTCTCCTCTCCTCTCCTCTCCTCTCTTCTCTTTTACTGTTTTTATAATTTTGACTCTTTATAAACACTAATATGAATCAGTGAAAACTTAGAAATTTCTAGAACTCCTCACAATAGTAAAATTTGAGAACAAGCTAATTGACCTTTAGATAGGAGGTAGCTGATGGCTTATGAGATATTTGCTCAGTGAACTTTGATTCAAAATCCAGAATGACCTTTCTCTCTTTCTGGCCATCTTGGTGGCTGCTCCTGCTTGAGGGCTGTCTGCACCCAAGGCAGGAAGATGGTGGCCGCAAAGAAAATGAAAAAAATCTCTGGAGTGCATCAACTCTAGGCTCCAACTTGTTATGAAAAGTGGAAAATATGTGCTGGGGTACAAGCAGACGCTGAAGATGATCAGACAGGGCAAGATGGAATTGGTCATCCTTGCCAACAGTAGCCGAGCCTTGAAGAAATATGAAATATGCCGTGTTGGCCAAAACTGGTGTCCACCACTACAGCGGCAATAATATCGAACTGGGCACAGCATGCGGAAAATACTACAGAGTGTGCACGCTGGCAATCATGGATCCAGGAGATTCCGATATCATTAGAAGCCTGCCAGAACAGACCGGTGAAAAAGAAACCAAGCAGAATTTCTGATTAATAAAATCTGCCACACCTTGAAAAAAAATCTAGAATGAATGGACTGACTCAAAGCAAAACAATATATAAGTGAAAATTATAAACAATAAAAAATTATATGAAGCATAAGAGCCTTTTTGTGTTGGCATGTATATGATTTCAAATAAACCATATGAAAAGAAAACAAGATACTGAATGACAGTTTATTCTAGAGCACTAAGTTCGTTGGCCAGGAAGGCACAGAAGATTGGTAATGGGCTAGGCCATGTGGTTAGAGGTAACTTATTATGAAGATCCTACATTTCATTTTATTGTGCTCCCCAAGGATTAAGTAACTTAACAGCTAAGGGGAGCTGGTAGGAAGCAGAGATGCCAGGGTGCCCTGGTCCTCAAGTTCTATTGCTTAGATTCCCCGTTAATTTTATAAATGAGCGAACTGGGATTTAGAAGTTGTATGATGTGTCAAAGTTCACACATCACCAGCACCTTCTGATTCCGGTCAATATCTGCCTTCCATCCCTGCTCTCTCACCCTCTCCTCCTCTTTCTCTCTCCCAGGCAAGCCCTTCTTCCTCCAGCATCAGTGCCTATCATTCTGCAGTGACCACGGAGCCCCTTCGCAGACAGGCTTGAGTGGCCCTGGAATCTAAAACAGCCCCCTCTCCACCACTCGCAGCCATTTAGCTCTGCTTTATCTTCTTTATTTCCTTATCGTAAATAAATGGTTTCTTGCTTCTTTTTTTCTCCATCTCTCTCTCTATGCTAATGTAAACTTCATGAGATAAGGACTCTTCTATCTTTCCCGCTCCTGTCTCTCCAGTACGTAGAATAGGCTTATTGCAGAAACTGTTTTGACTGAGATCAATCCTATATCTGTTTCTTGAATTTCTGATTAATACATGTGGCTGTTTATTAGACTTCACCAGTCAAAGATTTCATTCAAATCTCAAATTCAGGGTTCATAAAATAAACCCCAACACCTATGCTTTCATTCAACAAATCTCCATTCTAATGATTTCTAGCTTAGTTAATAAGATATCACCTCCTAATCCACAAACCAAAAATATCTTTTTTTTTTTTTTTCTTGAGAAACCAGGGATTGAACTCAGGCCCTTGCACTTGCCAGGAAAGCGCTTATCCCACTGAGCCATCTCCCTGGCCCCCCAAAAATATCTTAAACTGTTCTCTTCTCACACACAGCTTACCCAATCAAACACCAGATCCTATGGATCCTGTGCCTTACCTCTCTCCTGAATTTTTCTTATCACCATCTTCATTGTTAGCACATGTGTCCAAGCTGTGTCTTTCCTAGATTATTGTCACAGAGGACTCCTTACATTGCTCTAAACTGCTCTGTGTACCAAAACCCTCAAAATCTTTCTGAAATGTATTTTTTTTTGTGGCCAGCTCAGCCTGCCCTGGGGGTGGGGCTGGAATGGCATGTGGTGCCAGGGATCGAACTGCAGTCCCTGCACTTACCTAAGCTTCCTAAGCAGGTGCTTTAGACTGCTGAGCTATCTTGTGAGCCCTGAAATACATATTTGAACCCATCAAATATGGAGCTTTATGTCCTGCCTGGCTCAAGGGGAAAGAATTCTTTGCTTATGACACATTACAGCTCCCCAGGAAAATATTTGGGGGCTAATGTGCATCAGGGGTTGTTCTTCAAGAAAATCTCAGGAAAGCACTGAGACCTTGGTTGGTCAGAAGCTGTGGTATGTTCTATGTTCTTGTCTCTGACACAGAGCTCCAAAGACACTTGGATTTCCTCAGTGACAGAAGTGTCCTCTGCTGTTCCTAACAGCCCCCTTTATAGCATACCGAAATTTATGATAAGAAGATAATTAATGGTTGGATCCCTAGATATATGCCATAGTGGGTGCTGTTCCATGTACTAGAGGAGATAGAATTTTTTAGCCACCCCAATGGCCAGTGTCTTAATCGTCATAATCATCATGTCCTCATAATGAAACCTCCATTTAAAAAGAAAAAAAAAAGACAACTTGCTTCAGTGAGCTTCCAGGGTGGTGAACATATTCGCTTGTCAGGAGAGTGGAGATTTGGAAGTGGGCTGGGCAGCTGTGCCTGCCCAACCCTGTACACAACGTGCTATAGATCTGCTCCGGCAAGGGTCCTCCAAATGGCCATCTGTTAATGGCCTGGTCTACACTCAAGATGGTATTAGGAGGGGCCCTTCAGGAAGTGGGGCCTAAGGGAAGGAAGTTAGGTCATTGGGGCCATGTCCTTGAATAGGGTATTGGGCCAGTATTGCCTAAATACTTCCTGTCTTTCAGTTCTGGGCATGAGTTGAAGGCTTCCTCTACACACACACACACACACACACACACACACACACACACACACGTGCAATTGTAAACCTTTTCACCATAGACCCAAATGCAATGAGTGTATGTAGACTTTGTGATACCAGCAGCTTGGTACCTTTCTGTTCTGGTAACACAGACTCCGTGAATACATGTGTGCCACAGGGCATGGGTCTCTTGCCATCACCATCACAGTCAAACTATTTTCAGCGTTTATAGCAGCATCATCACCAGGTCATGGCCACTCCCAACAATGACCTTGATTCCTTGAGCAAACTTCCTCTTATTAACTCAGCCATCATTATTTGTTTCATTTCTAAACATCTGAAATTCTCACAGTAAGTTCCACATTTTGTGGGTCAATAAAGATTTTTTGTAATTCTCATGAATTACAAGTAGTAGTTTTCTTGTATTTGTCTTTTTAGTCCCTAATAAAATTCTTTTATCTCATGATTGCTTTTCCCTTCACTCAATCGATTCATTAATTGATAGAACACATTCTGATGATTGCTCTTATTTAGCCTCTGAAATCAAACTCTGAAGTCACAATTAATGTCTAAATAGGTAAATGGACATGGCATTGTCCTAACATAAGAGCACGTTAGGAGCTCACCTGTGGGTCATGGTGTCCTTTTACAGCACATACTAGAACGTTTTACTGTGTGTTGTTAACATGTATGGCCTCAAAGCAACTTGGCTCATCTTCATGACAAAAGCACTTGCAAAACCCAGGACCTATGCATACAATACATATTTATTGAATTAATGAATGAGTGAATGCATAATAGTGGAATGGCTGACCACAGGAGACCTGTGGACAGATATCTGGGCAATCCCTGGAGCCCGAGGGTTGGGAGTGTGGCCTTCATGTAGGTTGTGAAAGGGAGTAATTTGCATACACAGGTTGTGTCTCACTGCATTTATCCTGGTCTAGAAAAAAAGGGTGCTAGTGCTGATCCTGAGTTCTCAGCTTTACCAAGCTGAGTGATGGCTCTGATTTTGTCCACCCAGCCAAGAGAATGCTTCATAAAGAAGCTCCAGGGGCATAGGGCTGTGTGGAAGGAAGGACAGAGGCAGAGAGAGAGGGCCAGAAGATAGGAAGTTTGCCTTCAGAGATCGTAGTTTTCAGTATTACCACCTTCCCACTTAACGCTCTTGTGTGTGTTCTACCCCTACTAAAACATCCTTGGGAGTAGGGGTCAGAATGTGAGCAATCTTTTTTGTTTCTGAAGACAAGAAGTCATATTTGGGACTGGCTTTCGACTGAATATAGGAGAGATGGCCAGAATACTTCAGTAGAAGCCAAGCTGATGAGGTAGACTTGGGGGGGGGCATGGTGACACACACAAGCATAATCACAGCACTTTGAGAGGAAGACTGCTAGTTTGAATCCCACCTCGGCAACTTAACAAGACCCTGTCTCAAAATAAAATAAATAGGACTAGAGATGTGCACAGTGTGAAGACCCTGAGGTGAGTCCTGTTACTATGAACTTCCCTCTCTCTAAATGCCTTTCCAAGGGTTGCCCCCAAGTGTTTAGACTCATGCCCACCTCCACTCTCTTCTTGCTGTAACTCTGTGGTGGTGGCTGTCACATGAGTCAATACAGGGCCCATCTCCTCTCCTGGAGCTGTGATACCAGAGCCCTGACTGCTGTGAGTATAAGTGTGAGCCTGCTGGGGTCTCTGGCTGCTGCCTTTGGGGCTCCTGCAGACCTGAGCCCTTTCACAGAGGAGCAGCAAGGGGCCCCAAGTAAACACTGACCTTCTTGGCATTTGCCTTTCCTTCCCTGCACATTTTTCTTCTCTCTTGGAGTTTGACATACTAACATGAATTCGCAGGGCTCATCCCTGTGCTGCACACATACTCCTTGTCCCCTTGAGGCAGGAGATTAGGGCACCACCAGTTGGTGTGATCTGTCCATCCCTGAAATAAAAACAGTTTCCAAGCCTTGTAACAGCCACCAATCAGAAAGTGCTATCTTCAGTTCTTCTTAAGAGCAAGGAAGTTTTTGATAGGACAGTGTGGATCTGCCGTGAACCTGAGGAATGGGGGATGCAGAAGATGGTGGTATTAACCTCATGGCCTCTGTGCTTCCAGTGGCCACTCGACTCTGCAGAGCACACTTTTCCTACCTGTAGTAAATGTAAAACTTTGCTCCATTTTACACCTATCTTGTTCAATTCTTCGTTCAGGACAACCCCCACCCCCAAAACCCAAAAAACAAAGCAAAGCAAATAAAAAAACAACCTATAAATAATCTCTAAAAGAAGCATCCCTGAACCCCAGTGACATCCCTAGCCTCACTCCCCAGCAGACCCCTCTATGGAGCCCTCTACACTACTTACACCCTGGGGAAGCTTAAGTTTCTTCCTGTACTGCCTCTGCATCTTGCTACTAGTCCTCAGACACGCACTCACCATATCTCCTCCTTCCCCACCCCACTGAGCAGATCAGTGCTTCCCAGACATTGTGGCTGGACGTGGGTCCACACATCCTCGAGATCACACCGCTTCACCCTGACCTCCCACAGACACAGGCCCGGAGTCACTCAGCTTACAGTCACTCTAATCTCGAAGAAGGAATTTACCTTCTTCTCCTCTGTCTGTCCCATGACTGGAGAACAGAAATGTGTGTATATAGGGGTAAGCACGGCTATCATTGTGATTTGCGTTATTTTCAAGAATTTTGGAATGTCCATCACATTCAATTTTAATAACCTTTGGGAAGCCAATAAACAAACAAACAAACAAATAAATAAATAAAACCCAGAGTAGGGAAAGATGAAGAAAGAGATTCAAACAGGCCATGTGGAGTGCACACCTGAGACATAGAACTTTAATGTGAAGCCCCAGCCTGTTCCTCTTTCAATTATACCTAATGTCAAGAGTTAGCCTCTGTGATTTGTTACTCCATGTAATTTTATTTCATTATAAACTGGTTCAGAAATAATTATTTTATGATTCCAATAAGATAATTACCTTCATGGAAGACCTATTCATGGTATGACTGTACACATCTTTCATAATGAGCCTTTAATGCAGCAAATGAGGCTGCTTTATTTACCTTTTACACGTGACGAAACTCGCCAAGGCTCAGACGGAGTAAGGAGCCACACAGCTGATGGGAGAGCCACCAGGTCAGGCCAGGCTTGCCTGAGTGCGGAGGCCTTGCCATTTCCCTGAGGCGGTTAGACTTCCAGCCACAGGCTTTGCTTCCCAGGATCCAATAAGAAAGTCCTGATAGTTTCTGACAGTATCTAGCACCAATATAGTCAACGATACTCCTCTGGGTTAGAGCACATGGTCTCCACATCATTTTTTGTTCTTCTCCAGGTCTCCCAGTGAACCCAGACTCACATCAAGCCCCTCCTCTACTTAAAATCATCATTAGTGATAAGGGGATGAAGACCCAGATCTTAAAGCCATGCTTGAACTGGCCCCTTCTCTTAATCTCATGTCACTCGGTGGTTTCAGTCCTATACACATGCCTACATTCTTCCCATTCTTTCGCACACACTATTCTCTGTTCTAGCCTGCTTCTTACTCCTTCACTCTTGAGTAGTCTTTTTTTTCAGAACTGAAGATTGAACTCAGGCCTGTGTGCTTGCCAGGGAAGCACTTATTCTCCTGAGCTATCTCCCTAGCCCCTTGGGTAGTTTTAGATCTCAGTTTTATGTTCTTTCTGGTGTGCCTGGCCAGATGGTGTACACCTAGCCCTGGAGAGTTTTCATCACTCTGTGGGCCTCTCCTGTTTTACACATATCAGGGCTGTCATTGGCTATGAATCTCTCAGTAGTATTTTCATTTACTAAACCTGGAAACTCTTCACTAGGTACTAGCCTTCCTGTGTCATGGGCTACCCAGGTTCACGGTGGGAGGATGATGGTTTCATTTTCTCTCCAGTAATTATATAGCTTTTCATCCAAAGAAGAAAGTAAAGTCTTTGGAAAACTGTGCCTCCTAATACTCCTTCCACATACACTTGCTTTGTATTTGTGTTTTCAAAGACTTTTTCACGTTGTAGTACCATTAGCTGTTTATCTTTCTGTTTTTCTTGTTAGACTGTACAAACTATAGGGTCCTTGAAGGAAGAGACTGAGTTTGTCCTCAGAGAGTGTTTATTGAGTAAATGGTGTGACAGTCCTTAATCTAATTGTAGGAAACTAATAGGTGATGTTAATACTTGTTAGGTGAATTAAATACAATTTCCTCACTGGAACTAAGAGCCTATTCAAATGTGTGGTAGTAACCATCAGCAGAGAAGACGCAAAAGAAGACATTGTCATTAAGGACCCAGGATTTAAGTTTGGCTTCCAGTGACCATGTCAATCCTGATGATTTGTATTCCCAAGATCCTTGAGGATTATACCTGAGCCAGTCAGAGGCTGAGTTCCAGGGATAACACAGAAGTTACCAGGTGACAGAGAGGTGGCACTGTGAGAAGTTTGTGCTGCTGTATTTCATGAATGTGATTTGGGTTTCTGTAGGACTTATGGATGTAAACACTTAGACACTCTATGTATTTTATCTGTGTTTATAGCATATATGTTTATGTGTATGCTTTTGTACATGTACAAATACAAAGTTATAAATTCACATATGACACATTTCATTTATTTGATGTGTGAAGTTCAATGATTTCATTATATTCCCAGAGCTGTTTAACTATTGCCACAATGTAATTTTAGAATGTTTTAATTAGCAATCATGTTCCCTCAAGTCCTACTTTCTCTGTATATACATTTGCCTACTCTGAATTTTTCTTGTCAGTGGAATCATACTATACACGGTCTTCTGTGACTGGGTACTTTCACTTGGTTTGACATAAAAGATTCAAGGTTAAAACATGTTGTAGCATAGATCAGTTCCTTATTCTTTCTCATGGACAATTAACATCTCTTTGTAGGGATATACTGCATTATGTCTAGCCATTCATTAGTTGATAGACACTTGCATTGTTTCTACATTTTGGCTATTATGAATAAAGCTGCCATGAAACATTCATGCATGAGTCTTTGAGTGGATGTATGTTTTCATTCTGCAAGGATAGCATTCATTTGACTAGGTTTAGGGTTGGTGAATCACATATTATATTTCACTTTTTGACCAGCTGCAAAACTGTTTTCCATAGTGCGTGCGGCATGTATGTTTCCACCAGTAATGCACTGAGACTTCTGTCTCATTTGTTGTTCTGCTGCAATTTAGGGTTTATCTTTCTCTTTCTGTCTTCTTAATTCTATCTCTGTCAGTTTAATTTTAATTTAATATTAAGAACAGAAGTAACTATGAGATTTATCTAGGCCAATTGAAGTTCAAATAATCCAAGTGATTTTACTGGAGGTCACATAATTCCCAATGTATTTTTGTTAACAAAAGACATTTACAATGACTAAATGGATTTTACAGTCATAAATTAACATATTTTTTAAACCTACAGCAAACTAATCATTACACATAAAAAGCCAGCCTACATATTTATATTCAATTTAATCATTGAAATTCTATCTTCCTTCTAGCAAATATGTCTACTGACATCTTTCTCGTTTTTCTGTAAACCACGCATTTTTATTGATTCCTCAGGTTATCACTAGTGTGAACTTAATGCCATTCAGCAGACACTTAATGGCACTTGCTAAGAACCTAGCTTTCTATTAAGCAAAGCAATTGAGATTCATCAAGATGATTTTCATTTTCTAGTGAAGAAACAAGACATATCAAAAAAGAACAATGGAATTTGTAATTCTTATTAAACAAGGCTTTTTTTGGGGTGTCCCTTCAGTGGTCCATTCTACCTTGAGTGGTGGTGACAGCACAGCTGTGCAGAGTGGGTGGAGACGTTGATGACTGAGCTCCATGCAGTGGGAGTCCTGGTAGATGTTTGGCACAGAGAATAGACACGAATGAGAGACATGAGGGAAAGGGGGAGAGAAGAACAGGACCAGAGAATGGAATCCTGAGCAAAAGCCATGAGTGAAGCCTAAGACCGCAGGTGAGAAATTCTGAAGAGTGAGGTGGAGGGGAAGACTTCTGGGGAAGCAAACATTGGTTGGCGTCTGGTGCATCTTTGCTGTTCTCTAAATCATTGCATATTAAGAGCCCGATGCCGCTGTGCTGGCAGTGCTCATCAGAGCTGAAGATTTGGTTAAGTATGGCTTGCCAAGTGTGATGGTTGATGGTTGAGAATTTGCTATAATTTTTATAGTCGATTTAATTCTAGATTGGGCTTAGAGTTTTAGTGTTCAAGTGAAATGAGCTCTAAAAGATAGCAAATCTTTCAGAAATTCAAATTCGCTGTATAAATACATGTTCAACTTGTCTAGTCTAATTTATTCTGCCAATGAAATATATACACTCATAAATATGTATATACTCATTTAATGATTCTGTGTATTTAGAAATATACGTAACTCTGGCTATTATCATCATATATGATTACATATGCTTATATATTCATATGTGCTCATATAATTACATTTTCAAGGTGCAAAATTTAAAATTAAAGTAGCTTTACTTTTCACTGCACTTTTATACTTTTATTTCTATTCATTACTAATTATACTTTCTTTAATTGTTTTTTTGTCTTTTTGAGATAGGTTCCCACTATGCAATTCAGGCTGGCCTTGAGCTCACTTTGTGTCCTATAAACCTTCTCATTTCAAATTCCTCTATATATTCACACCCCTCTGAATAACCATTACATGTTCTGTAATTACCTTTACTGTGCTTTCTGTTTTATCTTGGCTAATGGTGGCTACAAATAGAACTGGGTACTCTTCTGCAAAGTGTGCTATTAGGTCTTTTTGTCTCTTTGACACAGTCTTTTCATGTCCTTTGTTCAGTTGCTTAGTCAAATGGCAAAAACTCGAGACACAATATTTTTTAAACTTTACCCTAATTGACACATAGATAATATGTGGTTTAGATATTCATCTGATCTATTAAACCTGGGCTGAGAGAAGAAAATCCAATAGTACCCTTATTCCAAGGTAAAATACTGACTTTTCCAGTGTTTGAAGCTAGAAGTCTCCAGACACTAGGATTACATGGAAAGATTGAAAAGATATCTCAGATGAGAAACAGAAACTCAGTTTCTGGGATGAGTCTCAATATTTCTGGCTGTTATTACCATAAAAGAGAGGCTAAAGTGGATAGAAGATTGTGCAATGATACAAGTATAGAAATTAATAAAAAAATAGAGAATAGTCTTTTTGAATCTGTTGAAACCATATATCTTTTGTAGCCCAAAACATGTATTTATGTCCCAGCTCTCAGAAGCATGGCGTCAATAAGACATCATTAAATTCTTTTAGGGTTTGACATTCAGAGTCCCATAAATCTAAGAAGGGTCAATAATTGAACACAGAGTGCATTTCTATGTGTTTAAACCCACATTAACTTCATCTCATTGCATATCTACTTCTACAAGCTTCTATCACTAACTTGGCAATGAATCTTGCTTCTGCCCTATCTAGGCCTCTGAGCTACAACAAATTACTTTACCTTCTATATGAAATAATGACAATGTTGTATACCTCACTGGGGTGTTTTAAAGCTTTTGAGCATCCACATATATTAACATAATATATATGTTATAGAGCTAAGCAGAAGTGATGTAGCAAGTCCTCAATTGTTACCTCTAGATTTATGTGTGCTTTTCACATGGAATGCTATCTCTGTACCTCTTTACTTCCTATATGTAATCCATTCCATCCCAATTTGTATCATTTATACGTCTATATTTTTAAGTCTATAAATAAGACTTTAATCTATATTTTATGTTTATCTTTAGTTTTATAATTTTAACGTATATCTTTACACCAGACTCATCTTTTACAGTTTATACCAATTTTGCAAATCATCCTAATATTATCACATATGCTTAGATTTATCCAGCCACATATACTTAAATTTAAATTACTCTTTCTAATTATCCCCATCTAAGTAGCCTCTATCTTTCATCAATATTATTTCTTCTATCCAGAGATAATATACCTGTCTGTGTGTCTGTCTGTCTGTCTATTTATCTAATCTTCTATCTCTTTGCTACTATTGTAGCTCTTTTTTAAATTTTTTATTTATTTGGTACAGGGTCTCACTACACAGCTCAGACTCACTGTGATCCTCCTGTCTCAGCCTCCTCAGCTCTAGGATTACAGGCGTGTGCCACTACGCCTTGTTTTGGTTGTGGTACAGCATGCCTCAGGTTCCAGGGCCTGCATGGCATGTGGTGCCACGGATCAAACCCAAGTCCTTGTGTTTGCCAGGCAGGCACTTGGACCACCAAGCTATCTCTCCAGACCTATTGTGAATCTTAATACAGTCTTCATATATTATCATATATCTAATTATTAGATGCCAATATACAGTGAAACAATCTGTAATCTGCAATGCAATATATATATATGTACAAATGTATGTGTCTATGTATGATTGTGTGTATAATTGTATATGTAAGAATGAAATGGTCTAATCAAGAGGAACTTCTTATTTTTACTTTTTATTTTTCTATTTTTATTTTTTATTTTTGGCAGAACAGGGGATTGAACTCTGGCCCTTGCGCATGCCAGGTAAGTGCTTATTCTACTGAGCTATTTCCCCAGCCCTGAAATGGTCTAACCAAAAAGATGAAATGAGCTCTATGAACTGGCATGATGTCTATTTCTGAGATACAAAGTTTTATAAAACACAGCTTGTTTTCCTTAATGAAACTCACTGTCAGAGTGGAAGATAGGAATGTAAACAATCAGCACATTATGCCCTTAATGGTGGGTGGATCTGTTGTGCTGTCAGAACAGAGTGAATCATGGCTTTAGGAGGCAGGGAACACTACTGAGAATGTGATGTTGGGATTGTCTCAAACAATGAGCAATAGGTTGTGTGAGGAGAGGAAAGAGCATTCTAGCAGGAGGTGACAGCATCTGCCATCATAAATACCAAGGCCCAAGTAGAGAACGGAAACCACTCTGCACAGCTTCATCTGATGCTGGGAGGGGAGGAGTAAATGAGTGAGGATTTGGAGATAGAGCAAGGACAAGCAGGACGTAAGCCAGAAAGCACAGGATGGAGCCTGCTTATGGAGGAACTTGTACACCTAGCTAAGAAGTTTGAATGTTTTCCAGTGCAAAATGCAAAGTGAAAGAACAGTGAAATTAGCTTTGTTTATATTATTTTATTTGACGAGGTAGATTGCTCTTGTGGTTACTTGGAAGTTCAATGGAAGAAATGGTGGAAACAAAACCACTGGGGAGACAGTTGTAGCATGTGGGAGACTGTGAAGGCCTGGGATGCACCAGCAACAATGTGATGGACACTAGAGGGGTATTTGGGGGAAACCATGGAAGAGAATGAAAAGTGTGCATGGGCTGTGTGTTGGGGTCAGCAGGAAGAAGACTGCCTCCTACACTGTGACTGTGGGACTCCAAGGAGATTTCCTGGAGGGAGATAATGACTTACTTTTGTCCACATTCAGTTAGTTGAGCCAAAAGGTAAAATCTAAAATCATACAGAGGCTCACAGAAATTAGAAGCTCACATTGCAGCTATGTAAGGGAACCACTTAATTTGAAGACACTGCCAAATAAATAATGTTTGATTCCATTCTCATCCTTCTCTTTATCTCTCAGTCATCCATCAACAGACTAAGACCATGTCAGCATACAGAGAGTCAAAGAATAGGACAGCTATTTCCCCTAGAAGTACATGGTTGATCCAAAAATTAGCAGAGGAAACACACCAACTAGGATTCAATATTCACAAGCTGGGTGCCAGTTGGTCTATATTCTTGGTATTCTCAGCTCACTGTTTTTCAGACAACCTTCTTGGGGAACATCAAGCCTCAGCTGTCCAGCTTCAGAGCACTTTGGCCAAGGTGTTTGATCAGAGACAGCTTGGTTGGTGTTTGTGATCCAAGAAAAGACCTGAAGTGGAGAGAGCTGACCTAGGTAGGGTGACCTTGCATTTAGTCCCTCCAAGACGTCCATTATTAGCTTGAAGTTCCTAGAAAAGTTTGCTTGTCTGGGATGTAGCATCCTACAGAATGACAGGGCCAGGAAATTTCTTGGGGTTCTTGCTGTGATACTCTGAAAGTCTAGGACCCTACTCAGGACTGGAATGATATTTGAAGATCTGTTTTGAATGAATGGTGGGAAATCGAGTGAGGATTGTGGTGTCAAGTTGGACTGGGCAAGCTTCCCAGGAGAGAGCCTTCACAGACACGATGGGCGTGTGCCCTGTAGGTCATACACATTTTCATGCCCATTATCTGATTTGATTGTCATGAAGATCCTGCAGTATCATCACTTCCTGCTTCAGAAGAGGACACTGAAACCTGGAGAGATGAATGGCTAAGTGCTAAGTGGTTATAGAAGTTTTATTATTATTATTTATCACACAATATTTGTATAACTTTCTCTTTTACGTATTTGGTACAGGGTCTACAGGGTCTCACTACACAGATCAGACTCATAGTGATCCTCCTGTTTTTAGCCTCCCAAGCACTGAGGATATAGGTACACACCACCACGCTGAGTCTAACTTCTGCAACTTTATAATCCCATCCTTTTCCCCTCTTTACCACCATTGCCCCTTCTTTCCCTTCTTTCCCTTTATAACGAATCAGGGGTACATGCTGATTTCACCCTATTAGTAAGTACCAGAGCCCAAAATTTGTCTAAATCTAAAATTTGCTCAGGAGCTTGGTCAGAATCTAAATCCTTACAATGGCCAGAGGGAGACAAATAAGTGAAATGATCCAACCGGATTATTGAAAACTATAATTATTCATTTATCCTTTAAGTGGATTTAAGGTGTGTCATTACATACCAGTGACCCACGGGAAATATAATCATTATGTGCTGCTACTGATAAAAGAAAAGAAGAATATAAGGGCAGGAAGGAAGAGGGTAAGAGAGGAAGGGAAATAAAAAGAATTAAAATGTTAGATACAAGCACCTACTCCCTAAGATGAATATAGACGTCATGTGCTACTACAAATAGCTACTAATAAGCTATAATTATTATTTAAAACTTATCAATAAAACCTTTATCTTCAACTTCATTGAAGCAAAGTAAGAGTGCAAGTAAAATAATACAACGAAACTTGCAGTTTTGAATCACATAGAATGAAATAGTGTATGCATCTCTCATCCACTGAATGAAACGAAATGAAAAGTGAAATGATCTCTCCAGGGATGGCAGTTCCCAACTGGATTGATCGAAGTCTGGCTCACCTATGCCAGTGCTTCGGATTTTAGATGAAAAGCAGGATGTCTGGAATCTAAAGTAAAATCTCTATGCTTCTAAACGTTCACAATTAATACAATGTTCTGCCAACAGAACACCTCCATATCCTCCATGCCTGGCTCACATGGTGTCAGTTTATTGCATCTGTTCTTTATTGCATCTGACTCCAAAGCCCTCTGTACAGAGTGAGCTGACCTGTGCTGCCTCCGGGCTGTTCTGCCACCTTAGTGAATGCTTGACGTTGATCAGCTTAGGAGTGGGGATAGCGGAGGCCTGCTGAGGCAGCCGTGTCTCTTGTTCGTGGTCAGCAGTTACTCCGAGTGGATGTTGTGTATCATTCTTGGCTAGATGATTCTGTATAAAATAATTGCCTTAATTTTCATAATAATCAGAAAAACACATTCAATTACATGTATTCCAGGAGAGTAAATGTATCTCAGATTGGTTAGAAAGGTCACACGTGTGTGAGTAGCCAACCTGGGCCATTAAACTGAGCTCTGGCTCCACACTCTTCATTCCATAAACTGTTTCTATCGTGGAGGGAATTTTTAGCCTACTAAGTTAAGGAACACTTCCTTTTTTACCCCTCCTTGGTGAGATTCTGAGACAAAGACGGAGATAGGGGATAGAGTCATCCTTCAGGAGAGAAGATACTTTTGCCAACTCTTATGAGCCTCACCCCCAGATCAGAGAAAGACAGGAGACTGAAGGGGTGAAGGAGGGAAAAAAGTCATCTGGTCCCTCATAGTCTGGCAACTTTGACTCTGAGGCAGACGCTCCCAACTCTGTAGGTGACAGCAAGGACAGCAGGTACACAGGGAGGGAACCAGCCTTTGGAATGCCGGTGTGGGTGATGAGCCAAGCAGATGCCAACCAGCTGTCTCATGGCTAAGCCAGACCCAGAATACTTTATATAAAGGCAGCCTTCTGCCCAGGGCCTCAGCCTGAATGACTTCGTGCCTGCTTAGGAGGGTGAGTACAGAAGCCGTGGCCTGGGATTGGGGTGGGGGCGATGCTCAGCAGACTCAGGGTAGTGGAGGAGGAAGCTGGGTACAGAGGAACTGCACCCAGCCTTTGAAGGACCTCTGATGACTTTGGGGGATCTAAGAAGAAAATCTGTAGAGTTCATGAGAAGAGAGAGGGTTGTGGAGTCAGTGCGTTTGCCTTTGAGAACCCTGGCTTCACCCTCAGGAGCCATTTTCTCTCATCAGGACGTTCTCCCCTTGGAAAAGACACAGGAGTGATTTATAGCTGTGAGTGGTGTTATGTGAGGAAGGGCCGCCTTCTCAAGGACATGTGTATGTAGACAAATGGAAGTCATGTGGCTCTGCCTTTTGTTACAAGAATTCACAGTGGGGAACTTCCGAGAGGCGTTTTGTTGGGTGAGAGCTGTCAGTCAGCTCCCTGCTGTGCCCTCCTCCCTGGGCTGCTTGAATACCAGCAGGTGGATCTGGGGAGAGCAGAGGAGTAGGTGCTGCCCTGCCTTCTGCCTTCTGCCTGGCTAAGGCTGGCTCTAGGGCGCACGTCTGCCTCAGGTCCTCTGTTTGTAATGCTCCGGCTGGGTAGACCTTTAAGAGTGACTCACGTCAGTCCTGTGATTAAGAATCTTGTGCTTTAATCAGGTGTGGTAGTGCATGCCTATCATCCCAACACTCAGGGATTGTGAGTTCGAGACCAGTCTGGGCTATATAATTACATAGCAAGACTTTGTTGCAAAGAAAAAAAAAAAAAAGGAATAAAAAAGAAAGAAGAAAAGAAAGACAAAAGACCTCGTGCTTTCTGTACTTCTTGAGTTCCTCCACTTTAGGCAATTCTATGTCTGTCCTGCCTCTCAGAGGAGTAAGGGAGTAAGAAGCCAGCTGATTATCATATTCCTGGTGATTTATAGCATGGACTTGTCTGAGTAGGTGGCCATGTTAATCCCTAGTCTACTCAAGGCTGGTACGACTTGTACGTGTGTGCCTTTGTATAGATAAGGGCCTCTTTAGGTGGATTCGCACAGAAAAGGTTAACTATGGAGAAGCAAATCTTCAATGCTGGATTCGAGCTGCCCAGCAACTGACTGGATTCCTTACTGTCCAGTGAATTCTTCGACATTACTTGAGCACAGGATGCCTAGCACTTGTTCCCATGCGTTCGTTTTACATGTGTGCGCACACAAATATGCTGCCAGTATGCGAGCACGAGGAAAGTCCTAGCTCCCGTGCATGTCAGGTCCTCCTTGTGGGCTGAAGCACAGACACTCCCTGCAGGGAGGATTCGTTCTGTGACAGGACTGTGAGGAGGGAGTACTGGATAGACTTGTCGCTAGCGCCCTCTGGTGCTTCTCACCGGTAATTCCACGCTCCGGGAGATTGTAAATCCATCTAGTCCTGGTTGTGCACTACCACGCAGGTCTCGTGAACCATAACGCCCAACCGATCTATGATCCAGCTGTCAGTAAAGATTCATGGGTGAAGAATGAGGAGGAGAAAGAAAGCTCTGGGAAGACACAAGGCATCTTGTTCTAGTTGCTGGTTCTTCCTCCGAGACACTCACCCTGTCGACCCCTCTCTCTACCTTCAGGTCCGACTCTCCAGCCTGCATCAGGACCATGTGTGACCAGCAGCAAATTCAGTACTGCCTGCCGCTCCCCCAGTGCTGCGTCAAGGGTTCCTCCTTCGGTCCCTCCCAGTTCCCCGGTGCCAACAGCCAGGTGGTAGCCCCAGCCCCTTGTGGGATGCAAATTCTGGAATGCCCTGTACCATGCCAAGTCCAAGTTTCCCAGACTCCTTGCCAGTCTCAGACCACCCAGGTGGAGTGCCAGGCTCCCAGCAAGTCTAAGATCACTCTGGTGAAAGGCCAGGCTTCCAGTAAGACTAAAACCACCCAGGTGAAGGGCCAGGCCACTGGCCAGTCCAAGACCACCCAGGTAGAGTGCCAGGCTCCCTGCCAGACTCAAGTTTCCTGTGTTCAGAGCCAGGCTCCATGCCAGCCTGGGGTTTCCTACGTGCAGTACGAAGTCCCATACCCTGGGACTGTCTTTGTAGAAAGTGCTCCAGTTCGCTACACAGAAACGTGTTACGTGAAATATCCGGTCCAGACCTATGTCCCAGTTCTAGCTCCTCAACCTGTCACTACTTATGTGGAATGTTCCCCAATGTCCCAGACTCAGGGAAGCTTCTCGACACAGTGCCAGTACCAAGGTTCCTTCACCGGCTACGCCCCACAGCGCCAGTCACAGGCTTCCTACAGCAGCTGTGTCCCCCAGTTCAACTCAGGGGTCTCCTACAGCGGCTGCACTGCCCAGAGCCAGTCCCGGGCTGCCTACAGCAGCTGCGCTCCCCAGTTCTATTCGGGGGCCTCCTACAGCGGCTGCGCCTCCCAGCGCCAGTCCCGGGCTTCCTACAGCAGCTGTGCCCCCCAGTTCAACTCAGGGGCCTCCTACAGCGGCTGCGCCCCCCAGCGCCAGTCTCGGGCTTCATTTGGCACTTGTGCACCCCAGTGCCAGGCCCAGGGTTCCTATGGGAGTTTCAGTGGGCAGCGTCGATCTCAGAGCACCAGCAGATGCCTCCCGTCTCGCCGGCTGGAACCTCCTTACCGCAGTTGTTCCCCGCCACGCCGATATGAGCCCTGCTACAGCAGCTGCCAGCCATCAAGGGGTTCTGGCTCCTACAATTACTGCACCCCGCCCCGCCGCTCCGAGCCTATCTACCACAGCCACAGTGCTCCGCGTCCCAGTGCAGGCTGCTCCCAGAGATGCGGACCCAAGTGCCGGATAGAGATTTCCTCCCCTTGCTGTCCCAGGCAGGTTCCACCACAGAGATGCCCTGTCCAGATTCCCCCCATCAGAGGGCGCTCCCGGAGCTGCGGCCCACCACCGTCCTGGGGTCGCTGCAGCCCGGAGCCGAGGCCACGTGTAGAGCCACGCCCCCTCCCACGGTCCTGTTCGCCACAGCGCGGAGGTCGTTGTCCACAGCTATCCCCACCACGATGCTCTCTTCCTCCTCCGCGTCTGTGTCCACGCCCGGAACCGTGCAGAAGCCCGGAACTGTGCAGAAGTCCGGAGCCCCGCCCACGTCCTCCTCCGCGGCAATTTTCAGAACCTTGTTTGTATCCGGAACCAGCTCCCCGTGCAGTTCCGTGCCCAGCTCCAAGACCTCGCCGACTGCAATGTGAGAACCCGCATCCATGCCCGCAGCCCAGGGAGTATGCAGAGCCAATTCCCCTGCCAGCTCCGTGCTCAAGCCCAGAACCATGTGGGGAGCCTATTGGCTGTCCGAGCCCCTGCCTAAACCCAAACCCAATTTCATTCCCACCAAATGCGGGCTGTCATGAGTCCAGTCCACGCTGCCTCGACACAGAGGGTTCCAACTGTGGCCCATGCAATTACAACCAGGGGCAAGAGAGTGGTGCTGGCTGTGGATCTGGTGACGCGTTTCCAGAGCCCCAAGGTCTAGGTGGATGTGGAGACCAGGGCAACACGGGCGCTGGAGCAAAAGGCGGGGCTTGTATTGGAAGAAAGGGTGCCTATTTTTAAAAGAAAAACGGCTGAAATGACCCTGCCTGGTGCTCTCAAAATATTATGCTTTCTGTTTTTCCAATAGCCACAGTTTCCAGTGGATTCTTATTTACTTCTCGCCAAAGATGTTTAGAGGCTCTCTTTCCTCCAGTCTCCTTGTATGTCATCTCAAGTTTCACACCTGAGTCTCAGACACCTCTCCAGCCTCATATCTGAGGCTTTGTCTTTTCACATCTTTAATTCTAGCCAGACCAGCCTGCCGTCAGTGCATCTCGGGGATTTCTAGGTGTCTTTGTCTTCAAGCCTGTGCCCACTCTCTTTTCCTCTGCTGGGACCATTTTTCTCCTGCTGTCTTGGATCTGAAATCCAATTCCTTTTCAATTTGTAACCTTCGTTGCCTGCTCCTACTCATCCCAGCCTGTGTTGCCTTCCTAACATTCATGGCTTTGGTCACCCCCGCCAGGAGGCTACTATATTGGAATAGCTTTTGAATTGTTATTTCCCTTCTTATTTGCCACGTAGATTGTAAACTCCTAAATGGAGTCAGAATATCATTGAACTTCTGCACCTGTCTTGGAGCAGGCAACTTTACGAAGACTTGGGATTTCGCATTCTGAGCCACCTTGTATCTTGATGGGCCACTGTAGCAACAGGAGGCCAGATAACAATAAAGCTCACGGTACATTCACACCCCAGATTCTGAGTTGCTTTTTACTTCTTGATGAAGTTTATTTTAAATTGTAATATAAGTACATGTAGCATAAAGTTTATCAGAGACTCAGTCCTAGCCCAGATCCGGTGAGTGTGTGGGAGAGCTTCCAGCTTCCCTGAGTGGGCGGGACCAACTACTGGTCTCAGCCCAGGCATAGCGTGGGTGAGACCGACTTCCAGCCCCTTGGGAGGCCCTCCACCACTCCGCAGCACCTCCCCCATTCCGTGCACTGAGTAGGAATTTCTGCAGCTTTCCGGGAACCCCCAGACCCAGTCCTAGTCCAGGTCTGGTAAGTGTGTGGGAGACCTTCCTGCTACCCTGTGCCGGCGGGACCTACTACTGGTCCCAGCCCAGGTGAAGAGTGGGTGAGACCCTCTTCCACCCCCTTGGGATACCGCCCACCAATCTGCAGCACCTTCCCCATCTCGCCTGCCTAGTGGAAATTTCTGCCGCGTTCCAGGAACCCCCAGACCCAGTCCTAGCCAAGACCAAGTGAGTGTGTGGAAGAGCTGCCTCTCCCACCTACTCCATCTTGTCCCCTCCAGGCTCAGCTCAGGCCTGGCATACAAGACTGGGGTGAAACCCTGCAGCTGCAATCCCTGCAGAGAGTGTAGAGGATAGACCCACCCAGCTAGCACAGGAGCAGAACATCTTGCCACAGGGGCACAACAGGTTCACCCTCAAGGGCAGCAGCAGGAAGGAGCTGAGCACAACAGCCAGACCCAAGCCATGAACAGCTGGATAAATCCAAACTTTGTAGATCTGCACCTGAATTTCAGTACGTGCTAAGGTTATAACTGCAACAAAGATCTACAACAAAGGTCAGAAGACAGTGCTATACAAAATGACAAGAAGGAACAAAATGCAACCTCAGAACCCAAGCCCACCTGCAACAAGTGCAGAGGACACTAACAGAACAAATTGGGAATCACACAGCTGAAAGCAATGAATCAATGGCTTCTGAAATAAAGAAACAACTGCAGAAAGGTATAGAGGAACTCAGATTGGAAATAAAAAAAAGAAATCCCTGAATTAATAACATCTGCAGTAAACAATCAAATGCAAAAACAGATGGAGGACACCCAGTGCCCACCCAGAACAAATGCAGAGGACACTAGCTCGGCTCAAATGCATGAATCAAGAGCGTTGATAGTAAATAAGCAGCAGCAGAAAGTTATAGAGGAACTCATGCGCAATTCTTTTCTGAAATAAAAAAAGAATTCTCAGAACTCATAGCATCTGAAGTAAAGAAGCAACTATAGACACATAGGGAGGAAACCCAATCTGAAAAAAACACTGCAATAAAAGAATTTATAACTGCTTGTAAAGAAGACATTGATAAAAAATAGAGGAGATTAGAAAAATGACGGATTCCTTGAATGAGCAATACAGGAAAGAAATAGATCGCATGAAGCAGAGTCAAAGAGATATAGAGGAACTTTAAATCTCAATCACAAGCTTGCAAAACTGTTTAAGTGAATGTGAAGACAGAGTTTCACATCTTGAAGATGATGGTGCAACTAGTGAAAAGGTAATAAAGGATCTCTTAAAAACAATGAGGATGCAGGAAACAATAATCCATCACCTGAAAGATGATGCAAAGATGAACAATGTGAGACTGATAGACGTCAATGAGAAAGAAGGAGACAATACAAACGACGTTAAAAAAATATGGGCAGAAATAATAGCAGAAAACTTCCCAAATATGAGGAAACAGTCTGACATTCAGCTAACCGAAGCATACAGAACACCAAGTAACTTCAATCCAATAAAAAGCACACCGACACATATAATAGTCAAGATCCCAGAAATTCAGCACAAGAATAATCTACAGAAAGCCGCTAGAAAAAAGAAGCAGATCACATTCAAAGGAAAACCCATCAGAATTACGGCTGACTTTTCTTCACAAACCACGAAGGCAAGAAAAGCATGGAGCAGAGTACTTCAAGTACTCTATGAAAACAAATTCCAGCCCAGACTACTATACCCTGCAAAATTGTCTTTCAAGTTTGATGGAGAAGTGAAATACTTTCATGACAAAGAACAGCTAAAGAATTTCGTGATGACAAAGCTAACTCTATACAGGCTACTGAAAGATGTTCTAGACAGGGACAAAAATGATCAGAACTCCACAAATGAGATCAGAAGCGACCAACTAAATAGGGCAAGCAATTAAACACAGGAGAAAAAGGAGTAAAGGACAACAGGTAAATAACATGGCAAACTTAAGTCAATACATCTCAATTCTAACCATCAATATAAATGGACTCAATTCACTAATTAAGAGAAATAGACTGGCACAGTGGATTAGGAAACAAAATCCAACAATATGCTGTATACAAGAAACACATTTAACTCATAAAGAC
>NW_004524624.1:7990852-8006760 GCF_000260255.1 Octodon degus | reverse complement strand
AAAATAATAATAAAAATAAAAAAATAAAATTAAAAAAATAAAGTTTATCAATTTAGCTTTTCTTTTTGTCAGTGCTGGGGATCAGGTCCTGATGCTAGACAGGCGCACTCTCATGCCTCTGAGCTATATCTCTGGCCCCATCTATCCATTTTTTAAAACATTTAAAAAAATCTTTTATTTATTTATGTATTTGGTAGAGGGTCTCTCTACACAGCTCAGTCTTGCAGTGATCCTTCTATTTCAACCTCCCCAGCACTGGTATTATAGGCGTGAGCCACCACTGGGGGTTTCAGAGGCTGGCACAGTGAGCCCAGGGTTCTGGGGCCGGCATGGAATGTGGTAGTAGGGGTGGATCCCGGGTCCTTGCGCTTGCCAGGCAGATGCTTAGACCACTGAGCTACCTGGTTTAGTCATTTTTAAGTATACTATTCAGGAGGATTAAGTTCTTTTTGGCTGCAGTTAATATGCTGTAGTAAACAGGATTTCATAAATGCTTTTTAAAAATGCATTTGGTACAGGGTCTCACCAAGCAGCTCAGACTCCTAGTGATCCTTCTGTTTTCAGCCTCCCCAGCACAGGGGTTACAGGCATATGCCACCACGCCAGGTCTCAGTGGCTGGCTCAGCCCACCCAGGGGTGGGGGCAGGACTGGCATGGTATGTGGTTGGGGGAATCAAATCAAGGTTCCTGACCTTGCCTAAGCAGGCACTTAGTCCACTGAGCTATCTCGCCAGCCTTCATAAATGCTCTTTGAGGCATTATTTCATTTCTTTTTTAAAGTAGAGTTTAATTTTAAACTCTTAAACAGAAACAATTTCTTACTTTCTTCATTCAATAAGAAATTATATATTTCTTAATATATATATATATATATATATGTATTCAGTAAGAAATATACAAATTTCAGATTTAGGTTATAGCTAAGATAGATTGATTTTTTTTTTTTTTGTGGTACCAGGAATCAAACTCAGGACCTTGCACTTGCCAGGCAGGCTCTTATGCCACTGAGCTATCTCCCTGCTCTGCTAAGATTAATTTTTAACTTAGAATAATTTTTGCTGTGGCCACCTTTCATTTTTCTTACAAGGGAGCAAATAGAGCCACAATTAGTAGCAAATAATTATTTTTGAAGTTTTTTGAAATTTAGAATCAGATCTTGCCGAGATCTATGATGGTCCTTTATAGTAAACTTACTGTTTTTGTTTAATGTTCAGTTCCACCCATTAGTACTAGCTCCTGAAAAATCAGATGAATGCATTGAATTATTTTATAATAACAGAGAAAGTGAATGTGGAAAATATGGCATGTCATTTGTGCACTATGAAGTGATGAACAATAAGAAATAATTCAACAACAAAACAAATCTCAGGCAATTACCTCACATATTATATATATACATGGAAGCAATGTCAGGTTTATTTTATGTATTTGGTTGTTACAGGGTCTCACTGCACAGCTCAGACTGGTAGTGATCCTCCTGTTTTCAGTCTCCCCATCTGTGCTGGGATTACAGATGTGCGCCACCATGCCCGGTCTCAGTTGCAGGCTCAGCATGGCCAGAGGCTGGGCAAGAGCAGTCTGTGGTGCCGGGGAATCGAACCCCGGTCCCTGCACTTGCCTAAGCAGTCACTCAGTCCATTGAGCTATCTCACTGACCTAAGTCAGTTTATTTAAATAGTTATGAATAATTCCGAATATTTATTGAAACATCAATTTAATAGAAAGTTTAGCATTGCATAAAGTTCCCAATTCATTTTTGTTACCCTATATATCATGTCCTCTTTCCCTCTAAGAGAAAGGCAAGACACAATGAAACAGTTTAGAAGTATTTAGTAATGTATTTCCTTTCTCTCCACCAGGATTTTAGAGGTATCTTTTACATGAGACTATGCTGGAATAGGAAAAGAGCATTTTAAAAATTTTTTTCAATCTATTTATTTGGTACAAGGTCTCACTATGCAGTTCAGACACATCACTCTCCTCCAGTCTCAGGCTCTCCAGTGCTGGCGTTACAGGTGTGCGCCACCTCACCTGGTTTCAGTGGCCCGAATGGTGCCAGGCCGGCACAGCATGTGTTAGCAGGGATAGAATCCTGGTCCTTGCACTTGCTAGGCAGGCACTTAGACCACTGAGCTATCTCCCTCGCCAGGAAGAAAAGAGCACTTTTAAGCTATATTTATCTTTTTACTTTCTGCAAGCAGAATTTACCATTTGGGGCATCATTTTCTTTATTTATTTATCTTTTGAGACATCTTACTACATCAGGTTGGCCTCAAATTCCAAGGCTCAAGTGATCCTCAGTGTCAGCGGGGTGTACAGGTCCTGTTAGCTAGGGCTTTATGCTTCAACAATCTAAGCCTTTCACAAATACACCCCTTCTCTTTATTTTTTTCAGACAGGACTTGGTGATAGACGGATTTGGCTCACAGCCAGCTCTAGTCACTGTACTTCACGTGTATACACATATCCTACATTTATTCCATAGAGCTTTCCAGTTATACGGGTAACAATTCTGGGAAATAAAGTCATTTATAATTAAGTACCTTCAAGGAAATTTCAACTCCCACAATTTCTTAAATTCTGTTAAATTTTAGAACCATATACTTTTATTTGGAGGTAACTATGATATTCTCCTCTTAGAATCACACACTTAGGTTTTTAAATAAATACCCATATAAATTCTTGTGTATACCAAGAAGCTGGTTTATGTCTTTACCAAGGGGAGGAAAGCAATAATTTCCTTTAAAGATTCATAGAAAAATAAATGTTAGAAAACATCTAAGAAAACTTTAACTGTTTGAATTTCTTATTTCCCTTGAAATTCTCTACTAAACAAAGACCAAGATAGTGTAACAGAAAAATTTAAAGCATGGTTAATAAAAATAACACTTCAGCTCAAACCTTCCCCCTCATAAAAGTAAATTTCAATATTTCTCTTTCTTTCCCATCTAAGAAAATTTAGCTAATTAAAATTTGAATCACAAAGTTTCATCAGGGTGAGTTTTAGTCCTTGTTTCAAAGGAAGCATAACTCTGTCAGCCCTATGTCTCCTAATGGAAATATTGTCACCAGGTTACCACATGTCCCTTTACTAGTGCATGGCTTAAAATCTGGTGTTCAGTCATTAGGTATGAATAATATATAAGTGAAATTTGCATTGACAACCATTACAACTAATTTATCTGGGAAGACTCCATAATAAAAATAATTGGTGAACTTCCAAAGAACTACCTGTTTAATAACATAAATATCCTAACAAGAATGCACCAATGTGACCTGGAAGAGTCTAGAAAGTCCTGGGTTGATTATAACAATATGGTGGTAGGTTTTTCAAGGTACTTTCTAAACACAGCAAGCCACCAGGCTCCAACTATTCCATTTACAATTTGATGATCACAACTGAGTGTCAAAGTCATTGCATTAGCTACATCAAAACCTTTTGGATTATATGCTAGAACCAGCTTCTCTTCTGAAGCACTAATTGTTAAGATACTTCCTTGAGGTAGGTTAATAACAGCAGAGCAAGTTGTAAATTCCAACATTCCTAAATTGGAGATTATGAAAGTGACACCCTGGAACTCAGGCGATTGTAGTTCACCTTCTCTTGTTTTGGTTGCTAAAGAAAGAACATCTTAGCAATGGTTTCCAGTTTTTAAAATACGTGCACTAAACACAATAGATGTGATGAGCTCTATAGAAGAACTGGCAGCCACACTGACATCAACAACATGATTTTGTCCTATTACTGTGTCTATTCGAGAAGAATTTGCATCAGGAACTATCAAATATATCAAAACTTTAACGATGAAGTTTTTTCTTTTTTTTTTTTTTTTTGGTGGAACTGAGGATGGAACTCAGGCCCTTGTGCTTGCCATGCAAGTGCTTATTCTACTGAGCCATCTCCCTTCCCCCAGTGATGAAGCTATTGACAATCACTTTTCTTTTTTTTCCTCTAACATCTTATTAAGTTCTTTCCATACCAGCAAAATTTTGCTATATTTATATCAATAGAAAGGCAATAATGAGATATAGTCTGCTTTGATTGATCGAGCCACTGTACAGTAACTGGGCAAGTGTTGCTGATTGGGGTATCTGTGAAGTCACTCGCAGGTACTGGGGCCACTCTTGTACTTGGGAAAGGCACAGCAGCTACTGGGGCAGGAACAGCTATAGGAGCCACGAAGGAGTTGATGTCCTTTTATGGTGGCTCTGTCACCTCGTCCCTTCCCTTCTACTCCTCTAAGGTTGATCCCTTTCTCTGCAGCCAATTTCTTTGCAAGAGGGCTAACAAACAGCCTTCCTTGAGGTCCAGCAGGAGTAGGTGCAGCAGCAGAGTGGCTGAGGATATAGGGGTGATGGGTTAGAGAATCTGAGGAACAGTTAGGGTGGGGTAGTAGAGATGTTTATGATTTTATTTTTTATTTTATTTATTTTTTGTCTTTATTTTTTGGTGGAACCAGGGAATGAACTCAGACACTTGTGCTTGCCAGAGAAGCACTTCTTCTACTGAGCCATCTCCCCAGCCAAAATCTTTTGTTGTTGTTGTTGCAGAATTGGGGACTGAACTCAAGACCTTGTGTTTGCCAGGCAAGCTCTTATTCTATTGAGCTATCTCCCTAGCCCTATGATTTCAAATCAGATACAGTACTTCGGTTGGCCTAGTCAGCAAATAATGCTGTATCTGCCTCTTTTTCTGCAATGTTACAAAGTGAGGTTCTTACAGGGCCATCTATTGTGCCTTCAGGGACCAAGATTTTTGCCAGATAATTTTTCCTCTTGTATTTCAATACTCATAGTAACCTCGTTGGTCTCTGGTTGTCAATAAGTCCTCTTTCCTTTTCCTTAGCTTCTCATCCACTTCTTTTCCATCTCTGGACTGTGTCCATGGTCACTGTACGAGAGAGGGCAGGAAGAAGTGCCCAGTTAGGTGGGCTATGAGCTCCCAGGATCCCGAGCAGAACAAGGGGCAGTCGTTGAAAGAGCAGTAGTGGAAGCTGACCCTGGGGCTTCTTGTGGGGTGGCTGCAAAAGGAATTCGATTCCAATTTTTAAAGGCCTCAACATTCTTGAGCTTTCTAACTGTGACATAAATGGTGGCTCCAATGAACTATCTCTTGTACTTTCAGCAACAAATATCTTTGTCCTATAACACTCTTTCAGGCCCTCAAATTCAACAGTGGCTTTATGAATTTCAACCTCTGCAATTAGATCACCTCCCATTCGTATTTGTTCCCTTCTTTCCTTGCCTAGTGGACTCTGGTACCTTTCTCCTTTATGGGAGGAAGAGAAGGTAGCAGAACATTCCAAAGAAGAGGCCTAGCATGCCCATAACTCCTGCAGCAAGCCTTTCTGAGGACTGGTCCCAGAGCTGAGCTCCAGGCGCGCAGTGCCTGGACCCCACAGCCTGGAGTCCTGCTGTTAGAAGGACGCAGTGCAGGACCAGACCTGAGGTTCATGCAAATAGCTCCGGGTCTGCACTGCAGGGCTGTCAACAGAGCTCTGAAACCTGTCTCTGGGACTGTACCTGGGCCCACTGCACAGAGGCGTGCCACACAGTGTCACGGGCTCCCACTTCCTAATCCGCCACTGTCTCCCAAGTGACTTCTCCAAGAGTAGCCCATGATTTCATTTTTCAGATAGATATATAGGAATGGAAATGCTGGGTCATGTGTTAATTCTATTTTTAATTTTTTGAGGAATTACCATCCTGTTTTCTATAGTGGTCACATCATTTTGCTGCACATTTCATCAATGCTGCCCAAGTCTTATATACTTGTTAACTTATTTTCTGATTTTTTTAAATAAATACTATCCTAATGAATACAAGATGGTATGGGTTTTCATTTTAATTTATTACTCTTCTTGACCTGCTATACCTAATTGTCTGAGCTTTACTTAGCCTGGACCATGTGGATCGCCTTGTATGCTGTCTATCAGCTCTTTCTGTCCCTGTCCTCTGTTGGAAACAGGAAACTGGGACTGTAATTCTTGATTCCCAAGCTAACAGTATAGGTCTTCAAGCATGGGTCTGGCAGGTGGCCAAGCTCTGGGGCCACAGTTACAGCCCTTGCTCATCATCTCTGGAATCAAATAAGGGAAGAAGGGTGCACCTTAATGCTCTTTAAGGTAATACTTTCATTCTTTCAGAACTAAATTATTTTCCATTCTTTGAAGGTGTAGTAAAGGAAGCTTCTGAGGTTGGCTACATTCTTCAGTGCTGTTAGTTCCCATCATGCATGGCAGGCTTAGCAGCATGAGGTGGGGGCTCAGGGCAGGAAAGACAGCTGCGTCTTTCACCCACTCCTTGTAGATGAGTGAGGGCCGCATGCATGAATCTTTGCAAGGTTAGCATTCAACAGGATGGGCTCCTCCTCAAGCAGAGTTGGTGCCCTGAGGCCACAACACTCTGGAAAGGATGAAAGGGCTCCCCGAGGAAGAGGATGGAGTGGGAAGGCTCTGATCTGGTCCCTGGAAGGTATGACTAAGAGGCCCCTCCACGCAGAATGTGTCCTCACAGCCCTCACAGCTGCAGAGACAGCTGGGAACCAGGGATCCTGGGCTTGGGTCTGAGTATATCTTCCCCTTGGTTGAGGAACTTGGTTCTGCAGTGTGGTGGCAGAGACTTAGAGATCAACTAGCAAACACCTGTGTGGCAGAAGGGAAACTGGGGCCACCATATGACATTCACTTGTTCATAAATTTATGGAATCACTCTTGCCTGTTAGAAAGGCACAAGTGAAGGCAGGTATAACCCTGATTCATTTTCAGCATACAACCTCATATATGCATTGCCATCTAATACATGGGTCATGGAACAGCAGTACCTGAACCAGCAACTTCAGCTTCATTACAACCTTATTAGAAAGGTGAAAGCATGCTGCCACTTACTGAAGCAGAAGCTTTGGCCAAGCGGTGTTCCAACAGTCCTGCTGGTGCTTCTGATGCCCAGAGGCATTTGCCCATTGCTGGTTTAATGAAATGGTTAATGCAGGTGGAATATGAAGATGACCTCAGTGCTTGCGCTATACACACCTGTATGCACATGCATGGATCTGTCTATTCTGTCATTACTACAACAGCTCATGAGGCTGGCATTATTGTTTCAACGTTTTTATAACTGGAAATTGAGCACATAGGATGAAAATCACTTGCCAAAACCATACTGCTAGATTTGCCTCATTTCTACTATGTGTGTTGCCTTTGATCTTTGTGCCAGCCTCTTTCAGAGATCTTCCCTATATTGGCTCAATTATTTTTCCATCGATGTCGTAGACTTCTCTCAATCACTGACCACCTTATTTTCATTAGCTCCATATTTGTCTCCTCACTTCAAATACAGACCTGCACTGCCATGCATCAGTCTGTTTCCTTTTCTTTTCCTATGCTAGTCTGCACGGGGTGTGGTTTGGCAGAGGGGCTGCCATGCCCCTCCCCTTACTAACCCCCTTTTTAAATTTGGTCCCCATCTTGCCTTGGTCCCTCCTGGGTTGTTTCTAGGCCATTCTTTGGCCACTGTGGCTGGAGATGCAACTTGGTTGTCAGCTATGAGCCCCTTCCCAGTCCGACTGTGCCAGTCGCTGCCCCTCTTTGAAAAAGTGACCAGAAAACCACTCCTAATGTAGCATAGATCAGGGAGGGATTCAGCTCATTATTAACATCCCTTGCCTTCCCAGCAAGCTGTGATGAATGCAGCTAGCTTTCCTGAATATTTTCCTATTCTGGCCTCACAGTTTTGTCTAGAGAAGCAACAACTGTTGAGTCCAATGTGAACTGCTGCCATGAGAGCTGTAGCTGTCCTGGGTGCCCTGCAGCTGCTTGTACCAGTCACAGGCTTACACTTGGACTCATCACAGGGCTGCAGTTGTTATGTAAGCAACACTCTCTTCACATCCCTCAGGTTAGTCTAGGAGGGTTCTTTATGGTATACTGGCCATTCTGTGTGGCCACACAGGTTCTGGTCAAAGAATGCCTCACTGTGATCCTCTAAACCTGCTTGTGATTTCTTTCTCTGGTAGTGTGGCTTACCAAGTCCTGTAAAGTTACTCAAAGTTTCTTATCCTCAGCAATGTTACTTCAAAAGAAGAGCAATAAATACTAGGGATTGTCAGTCCCGAAGAACTCCAGAGGTCAGCAATCACAGTGAAGACCAGTAACAGAGAGCAGTAACCAGGGGAGTTGAGCCACAGCATCTGACACAAGCTGACAGTGAGCAGAAACAACCAGCAATGGCATAAACCAGAATGCACTGACAGCGTTGGCATTGACTGGTGTCTGCTGGTGACATTGGGCTTGCTATCAGAACTGTACATTGCCAATTCTTGATTTTGATCTCAGTTGAGACAAAGAACTTCCAACTGATGGGCAACATGGGAAGCTGGCAGGGCCCTTTTCAACCTCATGGGCCATCCTTAGGTTTCTATCATTCAGCCCTTGGGTGGGGGTGAGGAGTATTGGATGAGGAAAGGCTCAAATGCCCAAATGGGGGAGTCTTATTAGGTCTCTCTGCCATTCTTTCTAATACACTAGTAGAAAAAGTAGGGATAGAGTGAAAATATTATTCTCTTAAGATGGAGAAGAAACATAGAAACTGCTATGAGAAAAGAGAGTTCATCCCCAAGAAACCCCACCATCCCTCAGGGACAAGGGAATGGTAGCCACACAGACTCTCTATTGGGACTAGAAATGTTCTGTACCTGCACTACTCTGGAGATAGACTTTGGTTATTAGGATAACCAGGCCTGTGGAGAGAAAGCGATTGGATGATGGTAGAATTGTAGAGTCTCTAAGTGAATGAGAAATTCCTCAGTGGCCTAGTGTGTACCCTGTCTGGGAGGAGCTGGTCTTTCTGGCACTTTCATAGCCAGAGACGAGCACCTTGGGACATAGAGTTACCTGTGAGGCTGCTAATAGGTTGCATAGCATTGTTTCTACTGTGGAGTTTGGTAGCATACTTCCCAGAAAGGCACTGGCAAAGTTCCAAGCAGTGTGAGGCAGAAATCAGGCCTTACTTTTATGCCTGACATAAAACCAGGTTAGACTTTTATGTCTTGGAACAAGGGTCTGGCCTCCAGAAATCAGGGCAACTTATCTAAGTCCATATAGAGATTGGGTCTAAAGACCATGCCTCCCCTCCTTGGATTCTGCTCATGTCTTTCTGCAACCATTTATCTTTTCGCTCTCTTTCTTAACCTTCTGTCCTGGGATCTTTACTGTAGAATGAACAAAGTACAATTGGTGTTTTCAGCAATTCCCTCCAGACCAGGTGGTTATCTCAAATCCTTGTTTGTAGAAGGTATTTTGCTAGAGTGAAATTACCTGGGTTGCTCACTGAAAAACACAGAACTCCAGAATTCATCCCAGAACTTAGATTCCTAGAACGAGAATATAGCTCTTCCGTTTGAGTATTACTCTGATCCTCTGGAAAAGGAAAGTATGGTGACAGTGAATACCAAAGTGTATAAACTCCGTACCCAGTCAGAACTGAAACTCGAACACATCTAGTCTCATAATGTGTAGGATATGGATATGGAGGCAAAAACAGAGCTGTCACCTATCACTTCTGGGGAGTTTTATGTAACTGACTTGTGTGGAGTCCAATTTTCCACTTCTCACTCTGGAACTACCTTAAGACCAAGGAGTTTCCTCCTTTCTCTCACTTAAGTCTTCAACTGCCACACAAAACACCCAGAATGGGGTGCTGTCCACACCTGAAGGAGGTGGGATCTAGCACGTGACAGAGATTTCTTGAGGGAGCTGCGAGCCTGTCTGCAGCATATCGTCCTTTCCTTGCTATTCCCAAAACTTTAAGAGCAGAGAAATTCCACACCCCACAGTTTATTTTTTTCTACACACTAAAATAGCCTTAGCTGAGAAAGAAGGCCCATGACACACCAGAGAATAGCTCAGCTTCCTGTATTAGAACACATGGTTAGATAGTACTAGTAATTAGAATATAGGCTGGGTATACTTAATGCTCTGCTGATGTGTAGGAAAATAGCTGGTTAGTGACATGTACTTGGCTCCTGGCCATAGTGTAGTCTGGGATCCTGGCATGCTCGGGTGCCTCAAAGAATCTGCATGGCCATGTCTGATGCTTGTCAGGAAGCGAGGATGCTGCTTGATCCCTGTGCTGCGCATTGCTAGGGAACATCAAGCTGATTGCCCCCAAAACGTGGCCTCCTGTTCTGGAAGGGAAGGAACTTGAGGACCAGAAATAAACCAAGCTACACCAAATTCCCTCATCATGCTCCTCACTATATCTATTCATAAGAACACTAGGCTGAGTCCGCATCTTTTTTCTCTCCTCTAGTGTAAAATAGCTATCAGGTAGAAACGCGTTTACTGCCATGCAGCAACTCATTCAGCCAACTGACAAATATTTATGGGGTCTCTGATGTCTTCCAGGACCTGTGATTGATCCTGGAGATTTTACAACTAGCAAAGCAGACAGTCACCAAGATAAGTCCTGAGTTCATTCCCCAGTACCAAAAAAAAAAAAAAAAAAAGAAAAGAAAAGAAAGGAGCCTGCCCATTAGCTCAGTTGTTTAAGTGCTTGTTTAAGCAAAACAGTCAGGTTCAGAATTCTGTGGTTTGACCCCCAGATCCTCATGCCTTACCAGACCTGCCCTTAAGGCATCCTGAGTGGGCCAAAAAAAAAATCCTCATGATGAGTGGATGTGTGGCTAGCTACATGCATGAAGAGGACTCAGTTCATTAAAATTTTAGTACAGGATGGGTGGAAATCCTGTTCCCAATGGTGATGGACTCTTGTTATTAGTGGCTATGCCGGAGCTGTCATGTCTGAGAAAATAGAATTTTATATTTTAAGTATCTCTTGTTCTTCTTGGCTCAGACAGTGTAAACTGGCATGGAATTCAGGTCAAAATGAGCAAGGTTGGGGCAGGGAACTTCCCTGTGCCAGCCATCACCTGAGGCAGGAAGTCTTTTCTCATTCTTCCAACAAGTTGAAAAACTATTCATCTCAGTTAAGATGAAAATAAAAATCCAAAGAGGATGAGTAGTTTCTCTGAGCACACATCTAAGACTAGACTGTGCTAGAATCCAAATGGAGCCTTATTTTGTTTCAAACTTGTTCTATTTCCCCGTGGATGGAAGAGTACTACTGTCTTTGGAGAAGTGTCATATCCCATCTCTCATATTTGAAGTGCTTTCATTCAGAAAAAGAATGAGGCTTTTAGTAAAATTGAGACACTCAAATTCCATAAATAAAAATCAGTAAGGGATTCTCTTGCAAGAAATAAGGAAAAAGTTTTAGAAGTGTTTGGAAATGGAATGCACATTATGCATACATTCAACAGGACTTTTATTAATATTTGATATTTTATGATATACCACTAACTATTCTGAATGTTTGAAACACATTCATGCACAAAACTGAGATAAATTATTATTATTATTATTATTATTAATTATTTTGTGGAATCAAGGATTGAACTCAGGCCCTTGCGCTTGCCAGGCAAGCACTTATTCTACTGAGCCATCTCCCTGCCTGAGATAAATTATTTAAAAATATTTGTGATCAATTTGTCAGTGAAATATTCACTCCTAAGGGGTGTGGACATAAAAGGAAATGATTGGCTGAAGGAACTGCCACTCAGTGAGAGTGCCAGCCCCCAAAGCACGTCAAGTCTCAGATCCAGCAGAGAGCAGGTGAGTTGAAGGGATGAATACACAAGAATGTATAGGATTAGTCCTGGGCTGCCACAAGGGGGAGGAACTGAAGGAAGGAAGGGTCGTGTAATCGCAGAAAGCAGAAGGAGGGGATGAGTTGGTGGTGGGAAATGACTTAGGCAAATGTTGAGTCCAGAAAAATAAAAGATTTGTGAGAAAAGGAAGCTCCAATACCATGGTAAATTCTGGCTTAGTGTACAGTGAGGTAGGCAGCTACCACAGTGGTCACCAGTATGTTGTGTCACCAGTCAGTTTGCCATTGGCATTGTTCCTTGGGTGAGCCAGAGGGAGAGGAAATACCAAGGGGGAACGCTTTGGAAGCACTCGGAAATACTATGTAGGCTAAATCGGAATTGGGTCCTTAGGTCCTTAGTCAGTGGAAGATGCGATGGCTTGACACAGCCTGAAATGAAAGACTGAGTTGTACAATCAATTAATTAATTAATGAGTCATTTCCACAGTATCTCATTAGCATTCTTCAGATGTCTGTTTTGTGTGATCAGAAATTCATAATGTTGAGTGAAATAAATCAGAAAGACAAGATAAATATCACATGGCTTCTCTTATATGAAAAACTCAATATGAATAAATTAAAAAAGCAAAATAAGAGACGGATAGTAGGAAACAGAGAGAAAGGTCTTTTGCAAAAGCAAAGGAGGTCAAGTGAAAGAGGGATAGAGAAGAGAGAGGAAAAGATGAAAAAAGAATTAAGATGTGTGATGCTCATGTGCTAACTCCCCATGATGAGTGTAATCGTTATATACTGAAAATGTATGGTACTAAAATGAAAATTATAAGAAAAGAAATCCAGGAGCTGTTCCCAATGAGCATAGTCTTCATCCTTTATAACGCAATGTAGAGTTTTTCATTATAAGGCTTACCGAAGCATTGAGCCAGATAGCTCTTTGGTAGGAGGTGGATGTTACGTGCACTGTGAGGTGTATAACGACATCCTTGGCCTCTTCTCACTAGATGACAGGAGCTGTGATAACTGATCATGTCTGTAACGTGTCAAAAGTTCTTTTGGGGGTAAATGGGAAAGAGAGGGATGAAAAATTCATCTCTCCTCCTCGACTATTAAAAGGAAAGAAAGTCAGGCTTTGTCCTTATGGAAATGCCAGGTCAGTAGAAAGTCATGTCTTGCCCTTGTCTCCATTTCAATGAAATGTCATTTGTCAACAGTAAAAAGATTCTATAAATATAACTTGAAGGACCTATAGAGGGATCTTACTCCTTAGAGAGGGTATTAGTATTTCTACAATGGAACAAAGGAACCTTTACATTAGGGTGAATGAACTTACAGTCGGTTCAGGCTACTTTTTCTTTTTTCCTATCAGATGAGTATTGACAATAACAAAACACCCACAACAGTCAAGAGCTTTTACACTTGGATGCATACTTGGGAGAGTGGATATGTGGTCATGTTTTGGGAAAGTAATTGGCAAGAGTATTCTTTCCCCTCATTTCTCCCAGGTCTTACCTAGAGTCTTTTTCCATTTTAGAGTATATTGTGAGTATCATTATTATTCCCTACTAAATAAAACAACAGACACAAGTAACAACAATAAAATTCAACTAAGTGTCCACAGGCTGGTAAGATAGCTCAGTGGACTAAGTGACTGCTTAGGCAAGCACAGAGACCGGGGCTTGACCCCAGGTACTGCATTCTGTACCAGCCCCGTCCTCAGGAGTGCTGAGTCGGCCACTGAGTCTGGGCGTCATAGCACGTGCCTGTAATCCCAGCTGGGGAGACTGAAAACAAGAGGGTCACTACGAGTCTGAGCTGCATAGTGAGACCCCATAGCAAATACATTGAAAACAAACAAACAAAGTGTCCATTTGCATCTCTGGAAAACATTCAGTAAAACCCAAGTAACTTGACCTAACACTGACGCCCTCATAAATGAGCCAGTCTGCTCTTCACCCTCACCTTGAGGACCGTCTATACCTTTCTGCCTCGTACCTATTTTCACAGTGTTTCTTATATGATGCCTACTCTCCCAACCCCTCAGCCTCTTGGATCTAAGTGTTCTCACCTTTTAACACCTATATCTGACCAGGGGTGCTTAACAAATTTTTCCTAAATACCCCTCTTTGGAATTTCTCTGTGCTTCACCTATTGTTCAAAATTAATTTGTATCCTCTTTCTGAAAATGTAGTAACATTTATTAGCTTTCTTTGTATTTATTTTTCTTCTTGGTATTTCTTAACTTCTTGGTCATATGGATGATTTTCATCAAATTTGGAAAATTCTGACCATCATTTTGAAATCTATTTTTCCCTTTGTTCTATTTTTTTCTTTCTATGAGTCTAAGTAAATGTATGCTGAACTATAAGATATTATTTAATAGGCTACAGTCTTGTGTTTATCTTTTTTCAACATTTCTTCCTCTCTTCTGTTCATTCTGAGTAATTGTTATTAAAATTCAAGTTCACTAATTTGTTCTTCTGTAGTTTATAGACTGTTGGGAACACCCAATGGCGTTTTTAACATTACATTTGATTTGGGGCTTAAAATTTTCTAATGTACACTAAAAGCCCAGATTTGCCTCTATATAACCATCCATCTATTTCTATCTATGTCTATATTTATGCCTATCTATCATCTATCTGTCTGCCTGTGTCGTCTGTCTACCACCACCATCATCATCTATATTTATCTATCCTTTTATTTACTTACTCATCAATTTTTTCTCACCATATTAATATTTTCTTAATCCTTCAAAGATGACCTATCATTATCTCCAATTAAAAGAAGTTTCGACCTTTCTGAGCTGCCCAGGGCAGGCCTCTTTCCTTGACCACTATCCTGCATATGTGCACCTACACAGTACACATATAGAGACAACTCACATTTTTTACTAAGCCATACATAACCAAAGAAAAGATAGAAAATCATTATTATCTAGGATGGAAGGAAAGGAGTTGTGTGACCAGCACCCATAAGCATGAGCATATGACTGTGAGGGCAGTCATGATGAAACAGGAGTGGTGCTGTTTCTTTCTGCCCACTCTGAGCTCAGTGGAAGGAGGGCAGATGAGGATTTTTCCAGTCATCACCTGTCACATTGCCAGGTGGGTGGAAGAGGCATGGTTTCCCATGCCCCAGCCCTGCCTCACACCCCGGGAGCAGAGCTCACGACCAGGATAAAAGGGCTCAGGACCAGAGCACCTCCATCCACTCGCCTCTTGAAGTGTCCAGAGAGCCTGTGCTGCTTGGGACGTTGGTAAGTGTCCAGTGGGACCAGAAGCAGGGACTTCCTCAGAGGGATGCTCAGACCAGAGCAGGAGGGAAGCTTGGGTACCCAGGAACTGGGAATTGTGTTGGCAAGGAAGAGAGGAGCAGGAAAGTTGAAAGCCGAGGGTGGGGTGTTGAGTACGAGATCAAGTGCACATCCTGGGAGCAGAGTGTGTGCCTCCTTTCCTTCCATCCTAGATAATAATGATTTTCTATCTCCTTCTTTGGTTATGTATGGCTTAGTAAAAAATGTGAGTTGTCTCTATATGTGTACTGTGTAGGTGCACATATGCAGGATAGTGGTCAAGGAAAGAGGCCTGCCCTGGGCAGCTCAGAAAGGTCGAAACTTCTCTTAATTGGAGATAATGATAGGTCCTCTTTGAAGGATTAAGAAAATATTAATTTTGGGAAGACTTCTGCAGCTGTGTGCTACTGCAGTAGAGAAACCGGATTGATTATAGCAGCTGAGGGTATTTCTCTGGCTTCAGATAGTAAAAATGCTGGCCCCTAGAGCATGTTGAAGTGGGTTGTGTAGTGGGAATGTAATTTTGGAAATACAGCCATGCCTATTTTTAGAAAAAAAAAAAACGTGCTGAGGACATTGGTACATAGAGAAAGAAAGGTTTAGGGACACCCACGGTTAGACTCAACTAGATGATTGCTTTAAAGAATAGAGCCTTGGATTAGGAGTCAAGAGCAGAGAACTGCTGGGTATCACACTGCTAACACGGGAGCAGCAAGGTCACTTGTTTTGGCTTCAGGTTCTCCATCCATAGATTGACGTGGTTGGGACAGATTGAGTTCAAGTTGCTTTGTAGTTATAGTTCTTCATAGTTTTCAAAACCAAACATTTTCAACTTTTTTTCTTTTCTTTCTCTTTCTCTTTCTCTTTCTCTTTCTCTTTCTCTTTCTTTCTTTCTTTCTTTCTTTCTTTCTTTCTTTCTTTCTTTCTTTCTTTCTTTCTTTCTTTCTTCTTCTTC
>NW_004524624.1:7965883-7990752 GCF_000260255.1 Octodon degus | reverse complement strand
TTTCTTTCTTTCTTTCTTTCTTTCTTTCTTTCTTTCTTTCTTTCTTTTTCTTTTTTTTTTCGGAATCTGGAATTGAACTCAGGCCCTTGCACTTGCCAGGGAAGCACTTATGCCACTGAGCCATTCCCCCGGCCCCCTCAACTTTTTTTCAAGAGGAAATGCTCTTGTCTTTTCTTAAAGGGTCTTTCACATCTGAGCTGGACCCTGCACTGGATCGTTTTTAGAGCTCTTGGCGATGTGCCAGAGGGATGCTATACTAGATGCAATTTCCCTCTGTGCCTTTTCTCCCACACCTAGGAGATTTTAAGGAACAGCCACTGTTTTTGTGCTTGGAGATAATATTATTTGACAATTTCTCAAACGAAGCTTGAAATAAAACTCAGAAAGAAAGCATTGAAAACCTACAGAGAGTGATTTGAAAAGAAAAGGTTAGGGGTAATTTTCCTGACTTCCAAAATGAGAGAACTAGAAATTAAGCTGGAAGGACAAAGGCGCTCAGCAGTGACCCGCACCATGGTCTGACACGTGTCTTACTCTCCCTCAGCTCCTGAACCTCTACCCACCAAGATGTCGTGCCAGCAGAACCAGCAGCAGTGCCAGCCTCCTCCCAAGTGCACCCCCAAGTGCCCTCCTAAGTGCCAAACACCCAAGTGCCCGCCCAAGTGTCCCCCTAAGTGTCCCCCAGTCTCTTCCTGCTGCAGTGTCAGCTCTGGGGGCTGCTGTGGCTCCAGCTCTGGGGGCTGCTGTGGCTCCAGCTCTGGGGGCTGCTGTGGTTCCAGCTCTGGGGGCTGCTGCAGCTCTGGGGGTGGTGGCTGCTGCCTGAGCCACCACAGGCCCCGCAGGTCCCACCGCCACAGACACCGGAGCTCTAGCTCCTGCAGCCAGCCCTCGGGAGGCTCCAGCTGCTGCGGAGGGGGCAGCGGCCAGCAGTCTGGAGGCTGCTGCTGAAGTGGACCTGCATCCAGGAAGAGAAGAACTAGAAACATGGAAGGAGTAACCTATCTTCTCTAGGGTTGACTATAAAGTTAAGAGATTTCAGTGAAAACTTCTAGCTCTGTTTTCAAAAATGCCTCTGAAATCCAGAAATTTCAGAATCCAGAAATCTGTGACTTCATGAGAACTCATCTGTGACCTGTGATCCCATCTTTCTAAATACCTGGAAACTTCAAGCCGTAGTCCCTTGCAATGCTCTGTATTATCTCCTTGCCCATCCTCTACCAGAAATGAAACAATAAAACAGACTCTGCTTACCATCGTGTTGCATACTATTTCACTTGTTTGTAAAAGTACTGAGAAAAACAGCGCGTCCAGTTTCAGGTCTGTGTCCCTTATCATCTAGGCACAAGAGCACCACGGCCTGGGTGAAAACTATGATGTATACGTTAGCAGACAAAACTTCATATGCACAACTCCTAACTTGGCGTTGGAAAACTGAACAGGCCAACAGAGGTCAAAACCGGTCTGAAGTAGTAACTTTGTTTCCTGCTTCCACAGGAGACATGCTGCTACTACCAAGACTTAGAAACTTGAGCAAGACAGCCCATAAAAGTTGAATCTTACAGGGCCAGCCAAATAGCTCAGCGTATTAAGTGCCTGCATGCAGGCGCAAGAGCCGGGGTTCCCCAGGCCTGCTATGCCAGCTCCACCTCTGGGGAACACTGAGGTGGCGATTAAGACTGGGCGTGGTGGCATGCACCTGTAATCCCAGCTCTTGGGAGGCTGTAAACAGGCGGATCACTAGGAATCTGATCTAGTAGTGAGACCCTGAACACCCTGTAGACCCTTCCCTAAAAAACATACCAAAAAAAATGTTGAATCTTAGGTCTGAGGAGCAGACCCTTCTCACTGGTGTGGATGAACGTGGGCTTGGGAGGAGAAGCTTCCTGCAGCTGAAACTCAGGTTTTTGAGGAGGGAGTGCTGCTAAGGCTTGTTCTAGAGCTCCAAGAAGGCACTGATTCTGTGAGACTGGGGAAAATTGTGACTGGGGCCCATCAAACAAACAGGAAGCAGACAGGAGGGTGGTTGGGCCTTAGTCTTTCATTTTCTTCTATCGCCCCCTGCTGGGGAGACTTTGAGGAAATCAGCTGGCAATCCTAACATCCATAATAAGGACAGACACCCAAGAGAGGGTTTGATGGAGAGCAACGATCAAAGAACCAACACACTAAAGCAGGCAAGGACACAGATGGTAGATGTGCCACTCAGTTGTCACTGTCTTTCCAGCTGAGACCCTCACTCTGTCTCTATTCTCTCCAAGAAGTTTACCATATTCCCTCCTGCAGTAAAAATTACAAAATGTCTGTGTGTAACTCATGCTTTACAAGTATAGACTGCCATAGCACAAATAAATCTTAAATATATCACACACACACACACACACACACACACACACACACACACACACACACACACAAATATTCATCCTGAGTGTCAGGCCTCTGGAAACAATGAACTCAAATTTTGTAGAAGACCTGTTTTCTGGAAGTCCTTTCTGTTGTCTGACTGGAGCTTAAGGTCATGGCAGGACATCAGCTCCTCCAATTCTAGGAGCTTTCCTAATATTTTCTCTACTTTTACACACATTCCCACTACCATTTCTCCATGATCATATGCCCAGGTCATCGCCTCTCCTTCTGTCTTGGCCTCTTGTGTCTTTTCCTCCTTGGACCACCACAGATGCATTTCCTCTTTCTTTACCTGGCATGGAATCCTTAAAAAAAGGGCACCTTGGATCCCTACAAGTTGTAAACTCTGCAATGCCAGGTTCTCTGTACCAGGATCGGGTGTAATCAAAAGACACTGGCAGACTGCTAGCCTTCAGGTGAAGAGCTTCCCAAGTTTAGAACACAGAGAACCATCCATGCTGGCAGCTTCCTAGGACTAAGTGTGTCTCTCCTCAATGTGTAGGCTCTCTGAGCAGTAGAATCTGGGTTCTAACTTCAGGGAGCTTCTCCTGGAAAATAGGAATTCTTGCAGAATTCTCTTTAAAGGGGATAACATCTCTTCTTTATAACTCTTTCCTAATCCAATTGGTAGGAACTTGAAGGACTACTTAAATACAAGGAGAACAACTCTCTGTGGTGCTCATGTAAGTTTTTCATTCTCTTCAGTCCTTGGGTCTCTGAGGAGTCCAGAGGTGTCATGCAGAGAGGGCTAGATATCACTTCTCTGCCAACTCTGTGTGGGCCCCTCCTGTATTCATTTATAGGAAATAATTCTCTAAAATGCTCATCATTTTGAGACTAGGTCTTCCCACAGTCTAAGCATCACAAGAGGCTTCTGAATGTCTTATGATAACCTTCTGTCCATGTTGATGCTCAGATCAGCAGGGGAGAATTCGCCATCTTGCCCTGAAGTTTGAAGGGCAGCCCCTTCAGCTGGCTTGGTGACTTCCATCTGATATTTCCTAGGAAAACTCTAACTTGCTGTTTTTCAGTGTTCTGATGAGTGCATACCATTATGAAAGCTGCCCATAACTGAGCAATTCCAAAATGTGAGGCATTAATTTTAGCACATTGTTTATATCATGTTTTCTAATCCTTAAAATTTCTATGAAGAAGGTCCAATTTTAACCCACTTTACAAAATCAAAATTGAGGCCCATAAAGGTTACGTACCTTTTTTGAGACACTTTCTACCTCAGCACGTACTCTCTGGTCTGCTCAGTTGGCCCTGGCCAGAGAGCCTGAGAATTCACTCCTAGGCTGGTGTTTGTAGGAGCACATTCTGGCTTTTTCAAAGATAAACACATTTCAGGATCTTGACTAGGTGATCCCATATCAAAAGGAGAGAAATCCTTTTGCTCTCCTAGATTCCCAGAGACTCTATTTCCACACATACCCTGACTGATGAACAGGGCTTTGTTGTTGTTAAAAAAAAGTCTGGTGATGGCTTAAAGAGCAGATCTTCCAAGTTCAAACAACAGATTTTATTCCTGAACCAATATAACCAGAGAGACAAATAAGATAAAATAGATTGCTCAAAAAGAGACCTTCAGATGCAAAAAAATGTAATATATGTTAACTGGGTTATCATAGGTCAGTGGAGAAAAATAGCTTATTTATTAAGTAGAATTGGAGAATAAAATATCACATTCTATAAAACAAAATGAATTTTAATAAAATGGACTAAAGAACTAAAATTTAAAATCTAATCATAAAATATAATTGATAATGGAAAAATACTTTTGTTGCACAAAAGAAGCAGATGTTAATGAGAACAAGGCTAGTAAGTCTGATTCCATCATAATTCAATTTATAGGATGATATATTTAAAATCATGTGATCAAAAACACATTAGAAAGTAAATTTCAGTTATATAAAATATTACAAAACTACTAAGTGCTAGTATGTGCCAACTTATTTGGATAGCTGAGAAACAGTGAATAGAGCGAACATCTCTACATTCACAAATTTGATTTTATGGAAAAAAATTTCAATGAGCACTGCTTCAGAATTTTCATATAATAAAATATGCAATAGATATATACATGATTTCTATATATTTTTAAATCAAGATTTTAAATTTAATTAATGTAAAGATACTTTAATCAAAATTAAAATTTTAATATTTTGGTTTAGTTTAAGTAACTATATTAAAATATTTGTAATTTGTTTGAGAAACTGATATTGAAAGAACATGCTTATTAGGGCCGGCCAGATAGCTCAGAGGATTAAAGTGCCTGCTTAGGCAGACGCAGGGGTTGGAGTTTCGATCCCCAATCTACCATGCTGGCCCTGCCCCCAGAGGTTATGGAGACTGGGTGTGGTGGCGCGCGCACCTAAAATCCCAGCATTTGGGAAGATGAAAATAGGAGAATCACTACAAGTTCAGTCTGTGTAGTGAGACCCTGTAGACCCTGCACTACATACAGGGAAAAAAAAAAAAGAAAAAAAGAGTATATTTATTGAATGAATAAATTCTTGTACCTTACTCAACAATTTCATACTTTTTCTGACTGTCTTCTATTGCTTCTGAGTTTGGAGTTAAATATTCCCGTGTGTTTATTCATACTATTATTACTTTGTAACTTTGTTTAAAATATATACTATAGTTTAAATACTACATACCTGATGCACTCCTCTGCAAACTGTCTTTTTGTTTTTGGTACTGGGAATTGAACTCATGACGCTGTGCTTGCCAGGCAAGCACCGTGACATTGAGCTATCAGCCAGTACAAAATTCCATTCTCATTATAGAATCATTTACTCTTGGAATCAGGGAAGCCTGGTGCTTCCCTGATGCAGGAGGATGTTTCCTCTTATTTTCACTCTGCTATGTATCTAAGCAGCTTCTTATTAATGAATATTTATGTTCTTCCAAATTATCTTGCAGATCTAAACAGTATCATTATTTAAAGCTCTCTCCCTATTGTCTATGTGTAGTCTCTACAGTTGTGATAAGGAATTATACCACTGAGACATGGACATGTTCCTACTGAAGTTTCCAATGCTGCGCCAAGTTGATTTCCAATGGACATTTCCCCCATTTTGAAAACACTCTCTGTGGGCTTCCATCCTGGCAACATTTTATACCAGATGTTTACACTATATTTTTACTCAGGAGTGTGAAATATAACCTCTTCGTTGTGGTTTTATCTACTTTCCTGACTATAAGTGGTTCATTTACAAATGTACATTATTATATCACTTATATATCTTGCTGTTATTTAAAAATAGCATCTTTAGGGATGGAAGTCTATCTCAGTGGTAGGGCACTTGGTTAGCAGGCAGCAGTTCCGGGGTTCAATACCCTGTACAAAGGAAAAAGCCATCTTTAAATTGTAAGTGATGTAAAAATTAATCTTTCTATAAATTTGCTGAATTCTTGCTATTGTAATTCTTGCTATTGGGAATAGTCTTATACATGTATGCTTTCCACATATTTCCTTTCCTCCTCAGGTGAAATTCTTAGGTGTTTAAATGCTGTGAAAGACTATGCCATGTCATGTTTTAATTCATGATACATGAATTTGTACATGATAATGTGTTGCATGAATTAATCATATTATCATAAAGAATAATTGTGCCCATTTTTGTGTACAAATACAATGTGCGCATCTACATACATTACATCTAACAACACTGAAAGAGTTTTCTGGCAATGCTGAATTTTGAAAAAAGTTTTAGGCTGCTGTTCCTCCCTTTTTGCACTTGCTGTTTCATTATTTTTTGCCAGTCATGAATTGCTGCCCTCTGCCGTGTGCTACCCTTCCCTTCGGAACCAGCCAAATATGGACTGAAACCTCTGCAAACTTTGAGATAAATAAATCTTTCTTTCCTTAAAAAAATTAATTGACATGTCCATGCCTATTTATGGAATCGAATGTGATGCTTTGATTTAAATATAAAAGGATAATGAACAACTCGAGATAATTAGCATATTAATAAGCTTAGATTTTTTAATTTCTCTGCAGTGAGTATATGCAAATTTCCACCTTCTAATTATTTTGTGAAATGTATTATTATTAATTACATTCACTCTGCTATACTTTAGGACACTAGAGCATATTCTACTTTTTCCACTGAATTTTTGTTAGGCATTTAATCTTGGGCAATCTGATCTACATGAATGAATTGGATAGCTACTCTGTGAAAAAAGATGTGATATTTGTTTTTATCTTTTCATTCTTTGATTATCAATAATGTTGGACATATTTTACGTTTTCTTTGAAACCATTTGTATTTCTTTCTCAGTATATGAATCACACATTAATGGTCTTTGGCTATTCTGTCACCATATTTTCCCTACTCAGTTTTATGAGTTAATTTTGTACCTAACTTAGTAGAGGCAACATAATTTATACCAAATGATTATTTTTCTTTCTGTCTTATTTATAGAACTATTTGCTATATGAATTTTTAAGTATTAGAAATATACTTTTTAGAAATATACTTATGAGTTCTTTCTTACGTATGTCCTTTCCCTTTACCCATTAAAAATATTTTTTTCAATGCATTAGAGGTCATAAATATTTTATGACTAAATTTGCATTTAAAAATAATTTATAGAACAAAATGGACTCTTTGAAAGGGAGGGGACCAAGTTAAAGAATATTTGACATACAAGCTCCTATGTCCAATGGGGCTGTGGGGTTGAGGAGGGAAAAATTCATGGAATTGAAATTACTTCCCATAGAGCTCAGTCATCTTTCCCCTTATCCCCCAAGACATGAGATGACATGGGCTAAATATCCTGAGTGAATAGCTGGCCTTACAAAACAAATCTCTTGCCAGCAAACTTTTCTTTTTCTGCTGAAATGGTACCCATTACATTTAAATCTAGTCACCAAAGCTTAGAAATGAATTCTCAAGGTACTACAACCATGCTGCTGGTTTGTCACTTGTCCAAGTCAGATTAATTGGCAGCGGGTGTTGTCCTGAATAGAGGCCAAGGCATGACTCAGGACATCTTGTTACGTCATCCTAGGACTCATGAGCATGGCTTCTGAGGAGCACTACCTGTGGGAGCCAAGGGATCTATATTCTGACCTGTCCTTCCACAACTGAGCCCTTTGGAGGAACCTCAGAACAAGGATCCACCTTGAGTAATACAATGGCAGACCACTGTGGGACATGGCACCACCTATACTTGTGCATGCCTTAGGGTCAGTCACATCTGTGATTACCTTGAGTCATCTGGAAAAGCTCTTTGTAAATTCCAAGGAGCTACTAAATGCTGAGGGAATGACTGTATGATATCCCTGCTCTGAAAGTGGATGGCAGATGCACGCATGTCACATCCAGGCCCGGGTCTCATTTCAGAGACATGCCACCTAAAATAATACACAGGCAAAGCAGGGAGTAGCGCTGACAGACAAAGAGCCAGCTTGCAAGAATGATTACTGCTTTTACGGAAGCACAGAAAACCCTATAGAAACAGAACAGGGTCAGGTCATTCTGCTCCAGTCCTTGAATGCAAGAGCTAGGCATTCATCCTGAGTCAACAAAGACCTTTGAAAAGACTTCGCTTAATGGTAGCATGATTATAGAAATTATATTCCAAATCTGAGTGCATGGAACACACTTGAGACTGAAGAGAAGGGTTATGGTAATGTAACGCTGAGACAAAAACAAAATCTAAAATTGTCCTTGGCAAACTGGGATGTATGGTCACTCTATTAAATGTTCATGGTTAATAATTTTTAGAAGAGTTCTAATGAAGTAGATTTTTGTGTAGCCAGGAGGGATGGAAGACAAACCAGGATGAGCCAATGAAGTGTCTACACATACATGCACTTCCTGAAAATCATATATCTTTACAAGGCACACATTTAGCTTCTTAGCACACTACTTGCCCACCTCAACAGTTAAGCGTAAGGACATGTTTACATTTTGAAGCTATATGTGAACTTGGATTCACTCTTTCCCTGATGACCTAGGTATTATAGATGTAGGGCATTGTTCCAGGCCATGGAGGATTCAGATTTTCCTCCAGGGTTTCTGCCACTGTAGGGAAGAAGAAAGAGCTTTTCCTCATGTTCTTCTTCAGGGTTCAATGTTCCTTCTTCTAGTTAGTTAATAGATTTATTTTTGGAAATCTCACCATGGTGTTGTACACCAACTTGCACCAGCTGTGAGCTCCTGGCCTTTCCCTTTAAGAGATGGAAGGAAACCCTTTATTCAAGCAGAGAAAACAATACTGAAAAGCTAGAGATGGGGAAATGCAGGGCTTAAAAGATTCCAGAGGTCCTCTCACCTTGTCTTCAACCCAAGGTTCCCGAACATAAAGCCTCGCCTTCTCCAGTGCCTTCTCCTCCTCCATGGCCCCGCGGCTGGGTGACACTCCTCCCTGCAACAGGACCCCAAGGAACTTGAGATTGGCCTTTCAGATGATGTGGAACAATGGAGAATTCTCCTGCTCTTCCACAAGCTCCTTTCCTGGTGCATTCGTAGCAAAATGTATCAGTATACTTAGCTGAACAAAGGGCCTTAATACTAGTGGTAACTGAAAAACACAAACAACTTCAAGATCCAGGTTCACCATCCCTTGAAAGCAGCAATGACTTAAAGATGATATCCACTTGCCTTTATTAAAGAATATGTAGGCATCTCAGTTTTTGAGAGTCTATCCTATGACTATCCTTCAACCAGACCTTGCCTTATATTCCTTACTGACTGTGACTGACGTGTGTGTGTGTGTGTGTGTGTGTGTGTGTGTGAGAGAGAGAGAGAGAGAGAGAGAGAGAGAGAGAGAGAACACTATTGCTCTGAGCTACACTACTACCCCTTTATTTTCTTTATTTGTTTATTTATTTTTGGAGACAGGATCTTGTGGTGTCATTAAGCTTTGAGACAGGGCTCAAATTTGTTATCTTTCTGCCCACTACCTGTACCTTATAATTAATAAAACAAAAAAATAAGCAAAAAGAACTAAAACTGAATGAAGGTAAGTAAGTTCCACAAGGACACACAGCTACCAAATAACAGTCCCAGCCAGGCTTGTTCGCTAAGTTTGTCTGATTCTACGCTATCAACATGGGGTGGAGCCATTTGTTTTTAAATGAAGAAACAGAGATAAAATATTTAAACTTTGGGAATCAAGTCATTTCTGCCTCAACTACTCAACTGTGACTTGATAATGTAAAAATAACCACAGATCATCAATGAAGGAATGGATAAGGTTGAGTTCCAAATAAATCAAATAGTATGAACATTGAAATTCGAGTTTAATAAAGTTTTATGTGTCCTGAAATATTTTCCTTTGTTTTCCCTTCTTACATTTTAACATAAGGGCCATTTTCTGCTCACAGGCTATATAAAATCAGGCAACAGACTGGGTCAGCAGGGAGAAGTTGGCTGACAAATAGGATGGATGACACAGACAGAAGTGGCGAGTCCATGAAATCATCTCTAAATTATTGTTCAAACCAGGATATAAAGAGCGAACTGGGTTTTATCAGCATCAACAAAAAACCAACAGAACTGGGGACTCAAGTTCCAAAACTGAGAACTAAGACTTCACCAGGGCTTGCATTACCATACAGAATAAAGTAGCAGAGCATATAAAAATTGCCCCCAAACCTGCCACTCTCTAAAAAAAAAACTCTGTTCCTCCCAAGATGTGGCATCTCTAAGCCTGATGAAGGGAGGCAGGTGAGGGACAGCCAGTCATCGCTTGACACAATATCATGTGGGTGGCAGGAGGCGGGGCCTCCCATGCCCAGGTCCTGTCTCACACGCTGGGGCAGAGCTGAAGGCAAGCATAAAAGGGCACAGGGACGGAGCACCTCTATCTACTCACCTCCTGTGGTGTAGAGAGATTCTGTGCTCCTGTGACCCGGTAAGTGCCCACGGGGAATGGCAGCAGGAGGGGAGGCTGGACAGCGCCCTCAGGGAGAGAGGCCATGTTTCAGAGGACTAGAGTTTAGGGAAGACTGAAAGGTGGGAGCAAAAGAGGACTCTGGCGCCCATGAGGGAACGTGGGAGAAATGGATGTGTGTGTATTTGGGGGTTGGAGAGAACAAACTGCTCTGTTACGGGGTAGACTCACCAGGACGGGAGACTCTAAAACATAGGGTATTCCTCCACTTGGATGGGAGGCAGCCTGTGCCTGAGAATACAGCCCTGTCTCTGACAGCAAAGGGAAACTTCGAGCCAGAATAGAACACTGGGAGCTGCTTTGGGCTAGGGGATCCATGGGTGTGGGGTTTGTTGGCATTTTCCAAGCTGATTAAGATACCACATGCCTGAAATTGCCATTCAAGCCATAAGCCTCAGTAGGCTGTGAGCTGATGACGTCTGGTTTCTGGGTGGACATTGGATGCCTGAGATTCAAGCTCCAGATCGGCAGGATTTGAGGAGTTCGTTAGCCTCTTCTCTTAAGGTTGAGTTTACTGACGCAGTAATCTGTAAATCCTTAGCAACACTGACTCGTATGGTCAGATAATCTTGTAAATTATGATGAAGGGAAATGATTGCCTTTCCATTTAAAAAATATTTTCCCTGTAATGACCTTTCAATTGGGCAACTTTAAAGTCTAAAGATGCTTGCAGTGATTTTCCACCTCCAATTTCCTTCTACAAATCTTGGACTTAAATATGTGCTATAATATAGTTTGGTCTCAGTTTGCTACTGCTGTATAACCATGGCAAGTCTTGTGTGACTCAGCAGGTACCCTGAATTCAGAGAGATACATGTGGTGATGTATAATAGGTCGAAGGTATCAAAAATGTAATGACTAGAGATGAAGTTTCTATGGCGCAAGTGTTGCTAAGAGTTAGATTTAGAGTGTTCACGTGTGGCCTGTGGCCAGGTCTAATTTGTATTGGATTTTCTCTAGCTTGTGAACTCCTACTCAGCCACCAAGATGTCGTGCCAGCAGAACCAGCAGCAGTGCCAGCCCCCTCCCAAGTGCACCCCCAAGTGCCCTCCTAAGTGCCAAACACCCAAGTGTCCCCCCAAGTGCCCCCCTAAGTGTCCCCCGGTCTCTTCCTGCTGCAGCGTCAGCTCTGGGGGCTGCTGTGGCTCCAGCTCTGGGGGCTGCTGTGGCTCCAGCTCTGGGGGCTGCTGTGGCTCCAGCTCTGGGGGCTGCTGTGGCTCCAGCTCTGGGGGCTGCTGTGGCTCCACCTCTGGGGGCTGCTGCAGCTCTGGGGGTGGTGGCTGCTGCCTGAGCCACCACAGGCCCCGCAGGTCCCACCGCCACAGACACCGGAGCTCTAGCTCCTGCAGCCAGCCCTCGGGGGGCTCCAGCTGCTGTGGAGGGGGCAGTGGCCAGCAGTCTGGAGGCTGCTGCTGAAGTGGACCTCACTTCCTGCTGTCTGAGACTGCATGAATGACTGAGAGATCTGAGCTCTGCCCTGGTACTTGTGTCCAGAAGCCCAGGCTGTTCCCCTAAAAGCATTAGAGGCCTCCTCTTCTCCAAGGCAATGTACTCTGTGTCCTGAACTGGAATGATTAAAATCTGGAATCTGCTCTCCACCTGGCTCTGAGACTCACTTATCTCCTGCTCGCCTTCCCTCACCCCTCTCTTCTGTGCACAGATAACGGAATTTGGTGTCCACCAGCAAAAGCTTGCACTTGAAGATGGTTACTTTTCTCACAAATTCTGTTTTCCCTTTAACCAAGATGCTGAAGCAGTAATAAATATGAACATTGGAATTTCCACAAAGTGTTACCATTCAGATGTCTAACTCCATTTCTAGATATAGCAGGAGACCATCATGTCTTCATTGTGTTTCCCCATCCCCTACTTTTCTACAAAAAAATTCTTACCTGACTTCTGCATCACATAAATTTATCTCACATTAAAATCCACTCATTTTCCACTTGTAACACAATGACTTTTGAAAATATTTCAGTCATATAATCACAATTGCAAGCAGCACTACAGAACTGTAGTTGATTGTTTTTTAATCAGTACTTTGAGAAAGTTTTGAAAATAACTTCATAACATATTCAGGACAATTTTGACACATTATGCCACATAACTCTGAAAGTCCAAATACTAGAAGACACTATTTTAAAAGATAAAAGGCAAAGATAAACATGAGAAAAAAATAATATATAGCATGGGGATAAAACTAGCTTCCTGTTGTATATGGATGTGACTGTCTCCCAGTAGGCCATGTATTGCATGCTTGTTCTTCAAGGTGGCATTCATGAAAGTTGGTGGAGCTCTTAGGAAGCTGGGGTCACTGGGAGGTCCTCAGGTGATTAGGGATGTTTGCTTGGAGAAATGGAGCCCCATGTTTTTCTCTTTCTTTATTTCCTGACAGTTACAAAAAGATTTTGCTCTGCTAGTTTATTAATGTCACAATATACTGACTTGCCAGTTATGTAAACATAACAGAACTAATCAGTCATGAACTACAACCTCTAAAGACATGAGAAAAACAAAACTTTCCTCTTTATAAACTGATTATCTTAAATATTTTGTTACAGTAATGTTAAACTGACCAACATATAACCCTTGTTAAGATAGCATACAATATAAATTAAGATTTAAAAATAAGTGTTTCTCTAAATAAGTTACCAAGTCCTGAGTGATTGATTTTTTAAAGGAATAAAAAATTGGCTGAGGAGATAGCTCAGTAGTCTAGGCACCTGCCTGGCAAATGCAAGGACCTGGGTTCAATCCTTGGTACTGCATTCCATACCATCCCAGAACACAGGACTCACCATGCCACCCACTGAAACCGGGCATGGTGGTGCACACCTGTAATCCCAGCACTGAGGAGGCTGAGACAGAAGGATCACTACCATCTGAGTTGCAGAGCAAGACCCTGTACCAAATAAATAAATAAATGATTAAAGAAAAGAATTAAAAATTAATAGTCGCTCAAATTAATTTGTAGAAGCCATCAACTGACTTAGAAGGAAGAAATATAATGGTTTCTTTGGAAGCAAGCTATTCAGTTTGCCAGAGGAGCAACTTTACCAAAGTGAAACTCGTGGTCGCTCTGATTGTGTCCAAATGGTCAAGTATTCTGTATTAAGAAATTAGTGATTTTTCATTCATTTAAGAAAAATCTGTTAGAAGAAATAAATTACACAAATATATTCTGTCACACAAAAGTTGCTAATGGATTTCACCAATCATATATAAAAGAATAACTGAAGAATAAATGCATAAGAATGTTTACTTCAATGGTGGAAAGCAGTAGGAACGTTCAGCCCTGTGCAGCGTATGCCATTAAGATTCACAACACTAGCAACATTGACAATTTGAAATTTTAAAAGAAGCTATTTAAAATAGTAAGGACATTTTCTTCTGTATGTAATTGCTAATCCATATTTTCCAAAATGTATTTAAATTTTCTCAACTAAATAAAAGCAGAATTGATTTGATATCTATATGTATTGTGAAAGCTTTACTGGTTCCGAGCTAATGAGTATGTGTATCATACCATGCGGTTATGTGTGTGTGTGTGTGTGTGTATGTGCCTGTGCATGTGCTTGTGCTTGTGTGTGTATGTGTGTATGTGCCTGTGCATGTGCTTGTGCTTGTGCTTGTGTGTGTATGTGTGTGTCTGCATGAGGAGAGCAATTAAGAATTCTTTTCCTAGAAATTTGAAGCATACAATAAAATATTTTGTTTAAAATCTTTTACTTATATGTTTATTTGGCACAGGGTCTCTCTAAATAGCTCAGACTCATGGTGATCCTCTTGTCTCAGCCTTCCCAGAGCTGGAACTATAGGCATGTGCTACCATATCCAGTTTCAGTGGGTGGCACCATGTGGCTGATGTTCCAGCGTGGCATGGCATGAGGTACCTGGATCCAACCTGGGTCCTTGCACTTGCCAGGTGGGAGTTTAGACTGCCAAGCTATCTCCACAGCTCCAGTAAAATATTTTAAACTACAGTCACATTACTGTGCTTTAGTTCTATGGAGTTTACTTATCTTGTGCAACAGAAATTACCAACATTTCCACGTACCTCCCTTTCCCTCCATCCCTGGAAAGCACTGTACTCTGCTTCTGTGAGTTTGACATTTTTAGATTCCAGATATAGTTGACATCATGCAATATATATATATATATCTGTGTGTGGAATATTTCATTTAGTAAAATGTACTTTAAGTTTATGTCACAAATGGCAGTATTTCCTTTCTCCTTAAGGCCAAAATATATATCTCACATGTACCCAACATTTGTGCCAGTTCATCTACTGAAAGACTTTAAAATTGTGTCTATATATTGGCCAGTGTCAACAGTGCTGAACATAGGAGTATAAGACATGCATTTTATTTCCTTGGCTTTTACAAAGTATGTGGAACTGCCGGATTATGAAGCAGTTTTGTTCCTAAATTTTGAAGAACTTCCAAACTGTTTTCTATGCTATTACTACTTGGAATTCCTACCAAGAGTGCACAAGGATTCCCTTTGGCCCATCCTTTCCACCTTTTGTTCTCATTCATCTTTCATATATGAAATATTCCAAGCAACACGAGACACTATCTCATTGAGCCTTGACTTGTATTCTGGATGATTAGTGAGGCTGGGTGCATTTTCATGTGCTTGTTGACCGTTAGAATGTCTTCTGAGAAATATCTATTCAGGTATTTGTCAGGTTTTAAAATGAATACTTTGAATAGAGTCTCTGAGTTTTGGCTGGGAAGAACAGCGAGCCACTAGGCAATCGACAGGGACAAATACTTCAGCTGATTTGTTTTGTTTTGTTTTGGAGGAACCAGAGATTGAATTTAGGCCCTTGTGCTTGCCAGGCAAGTGTTCATTCCACTGAGCTATCTCCCCGGCCGTGTCTCTGAAATTTATGCATTCTTTCTTTAGAGTCATTAAAAGGTTTTGACAAGATTAGGAAAGGAAATCCAAAGATCAGGATTTTATTTACTATTGGCTCTGAATCATAAAGAAAATACAACTATTCTGGTTGAATTCCTTAGCAGTAGATCCCGGCAGTATTTTCTTATGTCCTGCTAGATCTTGAAAATGTAGCTACATAAACCACAGGCGTCCTTCACCAATGAAGACCTCCAGGAAGTCAATAACTCACTAGTAAGGAGGTTTAGCGTGCCCTGATACTCATCCCATCATCTCATAACTAAGGATTCAATCTCTGTCTTGCTCAGTGAAGGATGCTGCAGAGCTGTAGCACTGACCCAACAGACGAGCTGGGTCAGTGAGGACTTGTGCATGGGCGGCGTAGGGGCAGAGATGCGGACCAGGTGGCATCTCAGTCCCATCATGCTAGAAAAGAAGAACTGAACCTCTGAATAGAACTCCTGCTGGGAAAATCCAGAAACCACTATCATCTGCCAACAACCCGGCCTTTATGAATGATGTGATCAGCAGAACAAATATCATACCTAGTGTGACAGTGCAAATATCTCAGGATGATGTGTCCACACATACCTCATGACTGTGTCAGATTACAGTTTCCTATGAAGGTGGCTGATGTCTAGAAATTTACAAGCTATAAAGTCTGAAACTGTTAATAAGAGGTTTTAAAAGTCAAAATACCCAGTGCTCACTGACACCTGTGTTGAATTAGTGGAGATAAAGAATATAAAACCCAAAGCAGGCTCATTTGAGTAATGTGTCACTTGGAGAATAGTACACAAGTAGAACTGAGATGTATTCCCTGGCAGAGCCAAGGCCAGGGAATGTGTTACAGGCATAATCAAAATTCAGAAAACACTGTAGTTCTGAAGGTGGGTAGCACATGCTTAAACTAGAGATGAGAAAATGACCTTAGTTCATAGGACTTTGGATTTTTATTCTTTCTTCTTTTTTTAATGTATTCAGGACAGGGTCTACAGGGTCTACAGGGTCTCACTATGTAGATCGGACTCATAGTGATTCTCCTGTTTATAGCCTCCCAAGCGCTGGGATTACAGGTGCGTGCCACCATGCTGAGTCTCAATTGCCATCACAGAATGCCCTAGGGGCAGGGCAGCACGGCTGGACTTTTATTCTTAATCATGTGCAGCCCTAAATAAAACCTTCCCAATACCTTATTTTTCCTTACATTTGTTGGGATGGTAAAATCTTTTCATGAACCTGATGTAGGAACACCATACGGGAAGTTCTTTTGTGCTGGTTTGGACTCTGCTTCCACCAAGGATGGCACCACACAGCAAAGAAGGTCCTGTCTCTTGTCCCTCACAGGTACTACGATGTATATGGACTAGTAGCTCCACCACTGCCTCCCTGAAATAGGATTAGAATAGTTCCCACAATCAGCGCCATCACATTGTTAGAGTTTATCTTCTTTTTGGGAGATGGCCTCAAATGTGACAGTGTCGCATATACTTGCTATCATTTGAACCAAGACCTCACACAAACCTCTAACTGTTCCCCTAGTGGTCCATCCTGAGTGTACTTGTGGGTCTGTGTGTACCTTTCATGTCCCACTGGTCCATGAAGAGCCTGGGCTGGGAGTCAGACACACCACTTTTTGCTGTGGAACCTTGTGAAAATCACCAGTATTTTATAGTTCTTAGTTTCATGGATGTTACAATAAAAATAATGATTAGTCGCATCATGGAGTGAAGGTGCTCTGCTAGGTCGTGGAGCACAGTGAATCCTCATAAAAATTATCTTTTCAAGAGCAATTTTTTAAAAAGTGTATTTGATACAGGGCCTCACTATGCAGTCTGGACTCATAGCGATCCTCCTGCTTTCAGCCTCCCCAGTGCCGGGATTACAGGCATGTACGACCATGCCTGGACTTTAGACCCAGCTTAGCATGCCTGGGGACAGTGCTGGTATGACTGATCATGCCAGGGATTGAACCCCAGTTCCTGCACTTGCCTAAGCAGCTGCTTAGTGTGCTGAGCTATCTTGCCCACTCTTCAAAAGCACTTGAAAAGAGCAACTTTTTAAAGATAATTACAGTTTTCATGGAAATTTGTGTCTGGTATTTCAAATGAAGAGTTTTCTAGCCAGGTATTCATTCATTTTCATATAAAAATAAATCTGTGGAAGCCCTTAAAGAAAAGCCACACTTTATGGCAAACAGAATTTACTGTCCAGGAATCTTACAAGAGGGAGGAGGATGTAGTCTGTGGGTGAGAAATCAAGGAAAGAGATACGAAAATGGTTCAAAGCTTGGCCTGTTCTGTGGGGTGCAGGACCCTCTGGAAAGACTGCCTGAATAAAATGGGCCAGAAAGCCTAATAGGAACAGACACAGGGAAATGCCAGAGGAACTTGGAGTGTTTCTGATTTGCTTCTACAGAACACAAGGCATGGTTGAATTTTTTATAATTTACTTTCTATTTGAACAATTTAGGAGATTAGTAGAAATACTAATAATGCTAATTACACATATGTATTCTACTGAATTCTAGAGGGCAACATTTAAAAAATAACTGATTAGATGAGCATGAGATAGACCATCCAGTGGTAATAATGGACAGAATGTCCTGCCTGTATAAGTATCCAAAATTATTCTCTAGAGTGCTCGCTTCAGCAGCACATATATTAAAATATCAATACTTGATGAAAAATACCTGTTCCATATTATGCCTAAGATGTTTGATATGCAGACAGATAGTGAGTTTAAGCTTAATAGCCTAAGATGTATGGTAATAACAATAAGCTTGTCTTCTGGATGGTTAACAACCTAAGTTTGCAGACCAAAATTAGAGAAAAAGGAGGGCTGCAAGGAAAGTCAACATTTTGGCCCTAGCCTTCTAAGGTCAATTAAGTCTCAGGACATATGAGAACTTGTACTGTAATGTCATGTACCTCGGTAGTGTCCCAAATTTTCTGATCAAGAAGATTTTGGGGCCAAAGAGGAAAGTGATCGATGACATAGAGTGGGCCTAAGGAGAGTCACATGGGGAGAAGATACTCTCTCAGGCTTTCACAGAGAGCACATTGGCCAAGCATTGGCCGTGACTCACCCACATGGCTGCACTGATAAAGGTTCTACAATCTGAGGTACAGGATCTCAGGAGCAATCCTGAGGGGATTTCACTGACCTTATCAGACCCAAAAGCTACAACTCTTGTTGCATAGGTCCTGCTTTACCTTGGTCTTAACCGTTCAGCAGAAAAGTATAAAAACGAAATATAGGAAGTAAAGCCATGTTGTTATGTTGAGCTGTAGGGGACTCAGGTCAACAATTTATGATATTGCCAGTCAAGCGGAAGACCCAATACTATTATGGACTGCTGGACTCTTTTGGAATATTTTGCTGAGTTTACCCACTTATAATATTCAAATAATGGAACTTAACAAAAAAGGGTATACAGATGAATGTCCATTTTGTATCTGTGTATTCAAAGTGGTTAGGATAGATATATAGTTACATTCTCTTAATGAATAGAATGATTTGTTCTGATGGTGTTTGTAGATAGGATATCATGTCTGCATCTTGTACAGCAATTAACCACTGGGAAGAATGTATGCAATGTGTTGATTATTGAAACTGTCCTACCAATTTGATTTGAAAAAAAAATTATTCTCTAGAGCAGAGGATTGTCTGTATAATAGGCAGAAATAGCAATATCTGATGATATGAGCCTATATCTTTGGGGGATTTCGTCAACTATTTAACTGAAGATGTGTGTGTGTGTGTGTGTGTGTGTGTGTGTGTGTGTGTGTGCATAGATTGACTCTATGTGGATAGAGAAATGAATGTGACCACGGACACAAACACAGACACAGACTGACACAGATAGACATAGAGTCATGCATGTAGACATAGACACATACATAGACAAAAACACAGCTATATTAATTGCTAAGTCATACTACCAAGGCAGTTAGGTCCTCTTTTAAGTTATACCTTCTCTCATCATTCCTTGATTTTAATTTTCTCTCTCAAATATATATATATTCTCTTTACCATCCTCTTTTCAAGAACTATTAATGAATTTTAAGGAAGCCTCACCTGGAGCTCCGTGTTGGTTCATCATTTAAACCTTTATCCATTGACTGACACTCAAACTTCTATGTAGCTATAGTACCCCGTTTAACTTGTGCAGCTTCTGTCTTATGCCCACGTGGAACTTGATTATTATCTGAACATTGAAGATGGTCCTTACGGCTTGTGTTTAGATGTCCCTCCAAAGCCTCGAACGTCACAGGTGAGGCTTCATAGAGGTGGCTGGATCTAGAGGGTGCTGGAACTGCTTCATGGTGAGATGCTAGCATTAAGGACACTAGGAGCAAGACTGCGAGACCTACCTGCCTGATGTATCCTGGATGAACAGAAGGGAGAGGAAGTGCTGTGCTCGCTTTATTACTTCTGCCTGCCAGGAACTGTGTCTCCTCTTTGATGCCTGCATGCCCATCTCGCCACCCTGCCTTGGAGCCTGCCAATGAGGGACTGAAACCTCTGTACACTGTGAACTAAATAAGGCTTTCCTCCTTGAACTCTGGGTGTCAGGCCCTTTGTCTCAGCTATGACAGGAAAGCAGCTGATGCAATGGTCTTCCCTCCTCTCCCTGTGTTTTGTTCCTCCATCATTTTTTTTTTTGCATGTCTTACTTAGTCTGTTAACCATTTTACTTGAGAAAGCGTACAAATGAGATTTTAATGAACCATTTGACACCACATCTGGAGCTTTGTAATGTTATTCTTTGCCAACAACATACAAGGAATGATTGGCATGTATGTATGTATGCTAAATGAATGTTTAAAATTTGCATTTAGCATTAGCACAGCTTCAGTTTTCCTTCCACATGAGTTAGGTCATCCTCCCAGGGACCACACTCTGAGACAGGCATGGGGAGTGATTTGGCCGCATTACCTGGCAGAGATCTGCCATCACCTCCCCTGGCATGGCATTTGTTCAGACTTTCAGTGGACTCAGTTATGAGGAAGGATGTCTTTGACTTGGCTGACAAGGAATTCTAGTTCCTGATCTTGGAGTGGTGGAGGGACGAGGTCATCTGGTTCCTGCCTCTGTCCTGAGGCAGGGCTGCACTGAGGGATCCCTGTGCTTAGGCTGGATGATGAGTCAGCATTATGGAGATGACCTCACTGAGGCTGAGCCTGCAGCCAGGGCATGAGCTGTGGGTGGTTGTGAATCTTTGCTGTCAGCCTAGCTTTAGTCCAGATCAGGCTTGCTGAAGCTTCTACAGCTCCATGTACCTATTATCCACCCTGATAATGACAGGAGGCACTGCTACGTCAGGCCTAGGAATTAGTTTTTCTCTGTGTCCTTCACTCTCATCCCTTCTGAGATAAGAACTAGCACAGTGATGAGTTTTGAGTTTTCACCCCTCAAAATATTTCTTTGGTATCATAATTGAGAAGAATATTCTAAAATGGGAAACTGTTAATGACAAAGTCAAGGAAGATATAAAGCATTTGAGAGTATCACAAAGTTTAACAATACAGATATGTTCTAATGGTGTTTGTAAATAGGATCTCAAGTCCGCATCTTGTACAGCAATTAACCACTAAGAAGAATATATGCAGTGTGTTAGTTATTGAAACTGTCTTACCGATTTGATTTGAAACTGTCTCATTGCTCTCTGTTTCTCAATAAAATTATGAAAATAAATAAATTAATTAATTAAAAAAACAATATATACAGACATTGATAATTTTTAAGAACAATTTTATGTGGTGGCAATTAATATTTTCCATTGTCTTTGGCCTTTCCAGACTCGCCCCCTGAACTGGTTTGTGCCTCTCTTTGAGGAGGTCCCGCCTCCTGTTCTGAGTGGACTTTTGCCAAGGTGATGGATGACAGCACAATGTCTGTAGGTAACTCAGCTGGTGAGTCAAAGAGGTGCTTGTCTCTTCCTGAAGATCTTGGTCTTCTTTGATCTTGGTCTTGGGCTCTGCCCCAGCATGTGACCAAGGGAAGGAAGGCCCTGTCTCTGCCATCCACATGGGTCCTTATGGTCACTTCTCAGCAGTCTCCCTCTGTGGATGTAGAGTCAGCTGCTCTCGCCTTGTAACTAGGCAACTTAGAAAAGTGAAGTTTGGGAGGAAAATCACTGGCACCACTGCAGACTTTGTCAACTTTCAAGGATGCCTACTTTCTTGGCTGTCCCTTCTTCCTGGGACTGCAGCCCTCATCACTGCTTTTCTTATCTTCTTAATGCAGTTCAATGTCCCCTCATAGCCTGGTTTAAATTAAGATGTTTTTTCCTTCAAATGTGCTTCCTACCTGGTAACTAAAACACAGATTATTTGGCATGGTTTGAAGTTGGCAGAAATGATGTCATATTTGAAGTATTCCTCTGTGTTATGTTCTCAAGCATTAGTTTTGTTACTCAAGTTACTCAATGTTGACCTATTTTATTCTTTTTAAATTATGATATATGTATCCTTTAAAGCAGAGTTTTTAATGTTTTGGGGTGTACATTCAAGCTTTTTCCATTATTTGATGGAAAAATAGTGTAAATATGGGAACTTTTGTGGAGCTCCACTTTTGTGTATGTGAGAGAATCTTTTCTCAAAAAATGTTGCTCTGTACTCAAGAATCATGTGGGCTGGTGAGATAGCTCAGCAGACTAAGTGACTCCTTTGGCAAGCGCAGGAACCAGGGTTCGATTCCTGGTCCCTCATGCAGCTCCAGCCCATCCCTGGGGCGTGCTGAGCCAGCAAAAGAGTCCAGGCGCGGTGGCGCACGCCTGTAATCCCAGCGGTGAGAAGGCTGAAAATAGGAGGATCACTAGGAGTCTGAGCTGTGTAGTGAGACTCTGTACCAACCACATAAATAGTAATAGCTGTGTAGTGAGACTCTGTACCAACCACATAAATAGTAATAGTAATAGTAATAATAATAATAATAATAATAATAATAATAATATAAATAAATCGTGCAGTGCTTCTGTTTAGGTCATTTCTATCTTTCCAAACTGCTTCTACTTATGTATGTTTCTACTTAGAATATTTAAGAATCACTCTCTCTCTTCTCTCTCTCTCTCTTTTGTTTTTTGGTACAGTGTCTGCCTACGCAGCTGGGCCATGTAGTGATGTTCCAGCTTTCAGCCTCCCCAGCCCTGGGGTTACAGGCCTACACCTCTGTACCCAGACACCGGGGTGAGGTCAACATATACGGGGAGGCCCTGAGGCAGCATGGAGCACCAGGATCGAACTTCGGTCCCTGAGCTTTCCTAAACTTGTCTAAACAAGCATTATGGATGGCTGAGCTATCTCACTGGCCCAGAACTGATGTAAATTTTAAGCAATATTGATGTGCTGACATTGGTTTATAGAGAATTTATGATGCAATGAAATGTCTATCAGAAGTTCCTTCGCATTAGCTCTGGGAGAGATACATTATCTCTACATACTTCACTATTTTTCTTTGCTAAGTAATAAGAAATAGTAATTAAAAAACCTTAAGCATTGAAATGATACAAAATTTCACCTAACAAAGAAATAGCAAATCAAAATGGTGGTTGTATTGAATGAAGCTATCTTAAAATTAAATGTTTAGGTATAATGTTTAGATATAAATGTGCAAAATTGGTTTGAAAAAACAAAATAAAGCAACAAAAAAGGAATAAGAAACAAAAAAGAAAAAAAGAGTAAAACCAAATTAAACATTAACTTCTCCTTTCAAAAGACAGGCAAATAATGACACTGTAGAACTAATAGGAACGAGAGTGATAGAGTGTTTTTTTCAGACAAAAACTGGGAATAGGTTCTAGAACCAGTCTTCTGTCCTGGATTGCTTGACTCTATACCAGTTTCATAGCTGCTGTCATGCACACAGACCAACATACTCAATTGTAAGATATCAAAGGGTCAGTGGGGTTGATGACATTTTATGCAAAATACTTTTACTAGAGTCGTAGAGCTAAGGATTCAGATGTGGAAAAAAGACATACTGGGAACACAGGCTCCAACCTTAAGTGAGGGAGAACAAGATGGGAAGGGATGCTTGAGATTTTGCCACCTCACCCTCATTGCTAAGTCACTCTGAACTGTGAGCAGCTTCCTTGAGGCCTGCAGAGGAAGCAAATGCAACTCAGTACAGGTCACAGGACACATAGGTGGCTGGGGTGTGTCCCATACCCAGGTCTTGTCTCACTAACTGGGGAAGAGCCCAAAGCCAGTATAAAGGTACTGAGGGCAGAGGCCCTCCATCCACTCACCTCCTGAGGTGCCCGAGCCCTGTACTGCCTGTGACCTTGGTAAGTGTTCACTGGGTAGGCTGGGTAGAGGAGCAGGATCTTCTGTGGGTGATGCCCATCAGGACTGGGAAAGGAGGCTGGGTCTTGGCCCAGGACCTGCGGTCCATCAGGACTAAGGGAGAGAGGCAGCAGGAAGACAAAGGGAGGAGGTGACAACTGCCAGGTGTGGGAGGTGGTGCTCAACTGGAAGTCCAGAAAATTGCATGGCTCTCCCTTTGTGCTGAGGCAAAGTAATCTACTATAGGCTGAACTCTAATGTCAGAGGAGAATGACGCCACAGTCAAAATATTCTAGGAGAACAGCTAGCTCCAAGAAGATCTGTCATCTTTGAGAGGGAAAGTGTGACCTTTCTAGTAAAGATGAATTGGAGGTAGCAGTTTGCAACCTTTAACAAAGATATAAACAGACCTGTGGCTTTTGCTATGCTTCTATTTTTGGATCTGAACTGGAGTTGGGAATCAACTTAAGAAGTTGGATACAAGGTTTCCCAATCAAATACTGACTGTTCCTGTTGATTATTAGCTTCGAATATCAGATGAGATTGGGTGCATTCAGGGTGGTGTGGCCACAGTCTGGACAAAACAGGTTGAGGATCAGTGTCAAGAGACTACTATGAGGTACCAGTATTCTAGAATACAAGAGCGCCAGGATCAATAAAGCAGGGTGTCTGAGTTCAGGTCTCAGGTCTGCATAGAAGTTGCTGTTCTTTAGGTTCTTGATGAACAACAATAGGCAGTGAGAGCAGCTAGTCTCTATGAACACAGCCAAGGTTTTGCAGAACAAAAATCCTGTTATTCCAAGAGAAAATTCTTCATTCTAGCTTTTCAACAAAGTGGCTATTTACATCCCTATGTCCTTAGACTAGATGGTTCCAAGGTTCTGGCTAACAGGATGAAGAAGTTGAGATTTTAACTTCCTACTTGTAAAATTTGGAAATTTTTTTCATGTGGTTTACATACCAGGTTTCCCTTTTTATAGAAGACTTAATGATAACGTCCTATCTTAAAATGAAATTGAGACTAAAATGAGATAGTGTAAGGGTGTGCACTTAAATACTAGAAATATTAAAACACTCACTGATCAAATATCTAGGGCTATTCTTAAATCATTCATAAAAATGAAGGAGCTAGAAATGAATCAGAAAAGATAAGAGTGTGCAGTAAGGCCTGTGACACACTGCTTTTGACTCTTTCTCAGGTCCTGAATCACTGCCTCCTGAGATGTCCTGCCAGCAGAACCAGCAGCAGTGCCAGCCCCCTCCCAAGTGCACCCCCAAGTGCCCTCCTAAGTGCCAAACACCCAAGTGTCCCCCCAAGTGCCCCCCTAAGTGTCCCCCGGTCTCTTCCTGCTGCAG
>NW_004524624.1:7922802-7965748 GCF_000260255.1 Octodon degus | reverse complement strand
GCTGCTGCAGCCAGCCCTCGGGGGGCTCCAGCTGCTGCGGAGGGGGCAACAGCCAGCAGTCTGGAGGCTGCTGCTGAAGTTGACCTCACTTCCTGCTGTCTGAGGCTGCATGAATGACTGAGAGTTCCAAGCAAAAGCTGAGCTCTCACCTGGGACATCATCCTGGCCTTGTGTCCAGGAGTGTAGGCTGTACCCCTAAAAACATTAGAGGCCTCTTTTTCCTCCCCCATGGCAATGTACTCTGTGGAATGATTAAAATCTGGAATCTGTTCCCCAACTGGCTCTGAGACTCATTGACCTTATTCTCCTCTCTTCTGTGTGCAGGTAATGCAATTTGGTGTCTGTTAGGTCTGAACCCACACAATCAACCAGACCAGGCATTCTGACATGACTAGAATATTTACTGGGGACATCAAGCAGGCTGGCTGTCTAGCAGACCAAGACAGCAGCGAACAAAGTGGAGACAGGAGACTTTACAAGATCTTTTAGGGACGGTAATTTGGAACAGCTGAGGGAGAGCTAATCTTGGCAGGTTACTTGGTCTGTGTAGACAAGTAGAGTTGTTAACAAGGAGAGTTTGGTGGTTGCTTGCCCAGGTCAGTCAGGTGGACCTGTTCCGAGGTTTTGGCTTTGGCTCTGTGTGGGGCCAGGAAGGGAGAGAGCTTAGGGGCAGGATGCCTGGGAAACCAAGAGGGAGAGTGTTTGGGGCAAGGTGCCTGGGAAACTTTGAATTCTGACCTGTCAGTGTCAACCAGCAGAAGTTTGGACTTGAGTGTGCTTGCTTTTCTCTCAAATTCTGTTTTCCTTTTAACCAGGACTCTGCAGCAGCAATACTTAAGCACACTGGAATTTCTACAGTTTGTGCTCTTCAGATGTCTAACTGCATGTCTAGATGTAGCGCGAGGCCATTGTGTCTTCTTCTGTGTGTACCCCATTCCCCACTTTAATCACTAAAAGTTCTTCCCTGAGTTTTGATATTATAACGTGATATTATGATAATTACCCCACGTTAAATCCACTTATTACCTGCCTAGAAAACAATGACTTTTGCTGAATATTGCAGTCATATAATCACTATTGCAAACAATACTATAAAAGCGTAGTTGATTCCCTTTTAATCAGTATTTGGAGAAAGATTTAAATATAGCACACACTCCACAACAACCTTAGAAAAATTTTGACAAATTGTACTATGAAATTCCAGGTGCTACAAGACACCATGATAAATGATAGAAGGATAAAAATGAACATGAGCAAACATAATACATACGATAAGAGAAGACTAAGTTTTTGCAGCAGTATGGCTGTGATTGTTCCCCAGGAGCCCATGTCTTGCGTGCCTGATCTTCAGGGTGGCACTCATGGGACTTTGTGGAACTTTTGGAAAGCTGGGCCCACTGGGAGGTCCTGGCGTCACTATTGCCATTTGCCTGGAGAAGTGGAGCCCCACTCCTTTCTCTTTTTTCTTTCCTGGCCGTGACAAAAGCTTTAGCTCTGCTAGTGAATTCTTGCCGTGATCTGCTGGCTTGCCGGTGGTGTGAACAGTGGCACAAATCAATCATGAACTACCACCTCCAAAGATGTGAGACAAAGCAAAGCTTTCCTCTCTATAAGGAGACTGTCTCATGTAATTTGTCACCATGATGTGAAGCAGACCAGCACACATCCCTTACTATATAGTGTACACACAAATTTAGATTTAAAAGAAAATGTTTCTGTTCTTTTCTTTCTTTTATATTTCAGGAAAAGATCTACAGGGTGTTCAGGGTCTCACACTAGATTGGATTTGTGAATCACCTGTTTACAGCCTCCCAAGTGCTGGGATTATAGATGTGTACCACCATGCCCAGTCTCAATTGTCCTCTCAGGGTGCCCTGGGGGCGGGGCAGACACAGCAGGCCCAGGGCTCGAATCCCAGCCCCTGTGCCTGCTTGCAGATGCTTTAGTCCACTGAGCTCTTTGGCCAGCCCTTTTAAAAGAAAATAGTTCTATAAATAATTTAGAAAGTCATTGGTGATTGATTTGTTTTAAAAAATAAAATGTCAATAGCTGCTGAAATTAGATTGTAGAAGCCATCCAACTCACTTATAAAGAAGACATATAATGATTTCTTCGGAAGCAAGCTATTTAGTTTACCAGAGTAGGAAATTTACAAAAGGCTGATGAAACTCATTGTTGCTCTGATTGTGCCCAAATGGTCACTTATTCTGTATTAAGAAATCAGTGATTTTTCATTCGAGAAAAATCTGTTAGAAGAAATAAGTTACATATCACACTAAAGTTGTTATTGGATGTCCACACTCAAATAAAAAACAATAATTAAGGAATCAATGCAAAGGAATGTTTACTACAATGGTGGCAAGTAACAGAAACTTTTAGCCCAGTGGCAGCGTAAGAAATTAAGATTCCCAACAGTTGCAGCATTGCAAGTTTTAAATTTTAAAAGAAGTTATTTAAATATTAACTACATTTTATTCTATACATAATTTCAAGCCCATATTCTACAAAATCTATTTACATATTTTCAACTAAATTAAAGCAGAATTTATTTATTTTATTTTTATTTTTTAAAATAATTTTATTGAGAAACAAATAACATTGAGACAATTTCAAAACCGATTATTAGGACAGTTTCAATAATTAATACATTGCACATTGCTGTCTTCTTAGTGGTTATTCATGGTACAAGATGCAGACTTGATATCCTGTCTACGAACACTATTAGTACAAATCTTTCTATTCATTGAATTAAGAGAAAATAACTGTATAAGTATCCTAACTATTTTGAGTATACAGATACAAAATGGTTCTTCATTTGTATCTCCTTTTTTTGTTTAGTTTTGTCAGAGGCAGAATTGATTTGATAAACAAATGTGTGGTGAAAAATTTACTGGCTCCAAGGTAATGAATATGTGTATTACACCATGTGTTCATGTCTGTAGTGTGTGTGTGTGTGTGTGTGTGTGAGCGTGAGCGTGTGTGTGATGAGAGCGCTTAAGAGTTCCCTTCTTAGAAACTTTCAAGCATACAATAGAATATTGTAAACTACAGTCATATTGTTGTGCTTTAGTTCTTTTTTTTGTTGTTGTTGTGCTTCAGTACTATGTAGAGCACTTGTCTTATGCAACTAAAATGACCAACATTTCCCCTTACCTCCTTTTCCCTCCATCCCTGGAAAGCACTGTACTCTGTTTCTGTGAGTTTGACATTTTTAGATTCCAGATATAGTTGATATCATGTGGTATGTATTTTTCTGTGCATGGCATATTGCATTTAGCAAAATGTACTTTAAGTTTATGTCACAAATGACAATATTTCCTTTCTTCTTAAGGCCAAAATATATACCTCACGTATACCTAACATTTCTACCAGTCCATCTACTAACGGACATTGAAATTGTGTGTGTATATTGGCCAGTGTCAACAGTGTTGAGTTGAATATGGGAGTGTATGACACTCATTTTATTTCCTTTGCTATTTTTATGTATTTAGTACAAGGTCTACAGGGTCTGACTACGTAGATCTGACTTGTAGTGATGCTCCTGTTTTCAGCCTCCCAAGTTATGGGATTACAAGTATGCACCATCACTCCCAGTCTCAATCACCATCTCTGCATGTCCCAGAGGTGGTACCACCGCGGCATGCCAGGCATTGAACCCCAGCTGTTGATCTCTGCCTACAGGTGCTTTAATCCACTGAGCTATCTGTCCAGCCCAATTTCCTTTGCTTTTACAAAGTATATTCAGAAGTGAAACTACTGGGTTAAGGTGCATCTTACTCTTTTTTCTTGTTGTTTGAGATGGGCCCTCACTATGCAGTTCAGGCTGGATTTGAACTCACTTTGTAGCCCAGGTTGCTATCAGACTAAGAACAATCCTTCTACCTCGGCCACCTGAGGCCTAGGATTGTAGGTGTGCACCACCATAACTGGGGTGGTACTATATTGAATTATTGAGAAACTTCCATATGGTTTCTATGGTATTACTAGTTGATGCTCCTATGGAAAGTGTACAAGGATTCCCTTTGGCCCATCCTTGCCACCTTTTGTTCTCATTCATCTTTCCTAAAAGAGACATTCCAACCAACATGAGATGTTATCTCATTGAGCTTTGATTTGCATTCTGGATGATTAGTGAGGTTGAGCACATTTTCATGTGCTTGTTGACTATTAGAATGCCTTTTCAGAAATACCTATTCAAGTCTTTGTCCCATTTTAAACTGAATTCTTTGAATAGTGTCTCTGAGTTATATGAGTTCTTCCTTTAGAGTCATTAAAAGGTTTTGACAAGATTAGGAAAAGAAATCCAAAAATCATGAGTTTATTTGCTATTATTTGCTATGAACCACAAAGAAAATACAACTTTTATTGAATTCCTTAGCAGTGGATCTCAGCAGTATTTTCTTATAGTCTTCTAGATTGTGAAACTGTAGCTACATAAACCACAGGCATCTTTCACAAATGAAGACCTCCACAAAGTCAATGATTTGCTAGTAAGGAGGTTTAGCTTGCCCTGATACTGATCCCATCGTATCGCATAGCCAAGTATTCAATCTCTGTCTTCCTCATTCATGGATGCTGCTGACCTGTCACCAAAACACGAGCTGAGTCAGTGAGGACTTGTGCATGTGCAGCTTATGGGCAGAGACATGGACCAGATGGCATCTCAGTCCCATCATACTAGAAAAGAAGAACTGAACTTCTGAATAGAGCTCCTGCTGTGAAAATGAAAAAAAAAATCATCATCATATTCTGACTGCTCCATCTTTACGAATAATGTGATCAGCAGAACAAGTACCATACCTCATGTGACAGTGCTAAATATGTCAGGGTGATGTGTCCACCAACACCTCATGACTGTCTCAGATTATGGTTTCCTAAGAGGGTGACTGACGTCATAAGGAGTAGAAATTTGTAAGTTGTAAAGCCTGAAACTGTTAATAAGAGGCTTTAAAAGTAAAAATATGGAGGTGTGTTCACTCATACCTGTGTTCAATTACTGGAGATACAGAAATATAAAACCCAAAGTAGGCTGTCCCAAAATTCACTATAATCTCATTTGAGTAATGTATCATACGGAGGGTAGTATACAAGTAGGACTGAGATGTATTCCCTGGCAGAGCCAAGGCAGGGCATGGGTTATAGGCATCAAAATTCAGTAAACAATGGGATTCTGAGAATGGGTAGCATATGCTTAAACTAGAGATAGAGCAAAAGATCATATTTGGTAGGATTTTGGACTTTTATTCTTCATCATGGGCAGTCCTAAATAAAACCTGCCCACTAATTTATTTTTGCTTATATTTGCAGGGATGGCAAAATCATTTTATGAATCTGATGCAGAAATGTCATCAGGGAGGGTCTTTTATCTTGGGTTCTGCTTCCATCAAGGAAGGCCACACATGGCGGAAGGAGGCCCTGTCTCTTGTCCCACACAGGTCCTATGACTGCATGATGACCAGGAGCTCCCCCACAGCCTTCCTGAAATAGGATTAGAATAGTCCCCACAGTCAGTGCTGTCACATTGCTGGAGCTGCTCTTCTTGTTTGGAGATGGCCTCTACAGCTCTGTGTTCATATAGCCTTGATGTGATTGCTAGAACCAGGCTTCACATTAAACTGTACGTGTTCCCAGTGTGGCCCACTCTGACTGTACTTGTGAGTCTCTGCGCACCTTTTGTGCCCACCTGGCCCAAGAACAGCCCAGGTTGGGATTCAGACATACACTTGTTGCTGTGGGACCTTGTGAAAATCATCAATATGTCATTGTTCTTTGTTTCGTGGATGTTACAATAAAAATGATGATTGGTCTAATCCTGGAGGGCAAGTCCTCTACTAGGTCTTGCAAAACAGTGAACCTCCCAGGCATTGTCTGTCTCACAGCAATTGAAACAGAACGACTCTTTAAACATCCTAATGGTTTTCAAGGAAATGTGCCTATGATTTTTTAAATGGGAAGTTTACAACTCAGGACCTTCATGCATTTTCACATAAAAGCATTAAATCAGTGGAGGTGCTTAAATGAAAAGCCACACTTCATGGCAACGTGAGAATTCACTTTCCACGAATCTTATACGTGGGAGGAGGGTATGGTTCTAGATGAGAAATCAAGGAAGGAGACAGTGAAATAGTGCAGGTCTGGCATACTCTGTGGGGTGCAGAACCCTCTGGAAAGACTGCCTGAATAAAGTGGGTTGTACGCCTAGAGGAAAGGACACAGTGAGATGCAAGTGGAACTTTTCATGTTTCTGCTTTGCTTCTATAGAACACAATGTGCCTGAATTTTTTAAATTTTCTCTTATATTTGAACATTTTATTATATTAGTATAAATACTAATAATGCTAAGTATACATGTGTATTCCACCAGTTTCTAGAGGGCAACATTTTAAAAATAAGAACTAATTAGACGAGCTCTGATATCGCATCCAAAATCATTCTCCAGTGAAGGGACTGACTGAATACCAGGCAGGAGAGAAAAATATCTGGAGTGATGTGTGTATAACTTTGATGTGTTTTAGAATATTATATTTAATTAAGGTTATGTGCTTGTGCATAGATGCACTCTATGCTGATAGAAACCTAAATGTGGACATAGATACAAACACAGTCACCAACTGACATATATAGCCATAGCCATCAGCAGTACCATAGACCTAGATATATACGTACACAAAAATACAGATGTATACATCACTATGTCCTGCTACCAAGGCAGATATGTCCTCTCTTAAGTTACACCCTCTCTCACCTGAACAATTATTCCTTGATTTTAGTCTTCACTCTCAAATATATTCTCCTTGACATCCTGTACTGTAGAACCTACTACCAATAAACTTCAAGGAAGCCTCAACTGGGGCTCCATGCTGGCTCAACATTGAAACCTCTAGTCACTGACTGACACTGAAACTTCCATGTAATAATAGTACCCTGTGCAACTTGTGCAGCTTCCTTTTATGCCCACGTGGAGCTTGATTAATATGTGAATTTTGAAGACAGTCCTTACGGCTTCTGTTTAGAGGTCCCTCCAAAGCCTCGAACATCACAGGTGAGGCTTCATCAGAGGTGGCTGGATCTAGAGGGTGCTGGAAGTGCTTCATGGTGCGATGCTAGCATTAAGGACACTAGGAGTAAGACTGCGAGACCTACCTGCCCGACGTATCCTGGATGAACAGAAGGGAGAGGAAGAGCTATGCTCGTGCTTTGCTCACTTTATTACTTCTGCCTGCCAGGAACTGTGTCTCCTCTTTGATGCCTGCATGTCCATCTCGCCACCCCGCCTTGGAGCCTGCTGATGAGAGACTGAAACCTCTATACACTGGGAACTAAATAAGGCTTTCCTCCTTGAACTCTGGGTGTCAGGCCCTTTGTCTCATCCTTGAGAGAAAAGCAGCTGATACAATGGTCTTCCTTCCTCTCCCTGTGTTTTGTTCCTCCATCATTTTTGTTTGCAAGTCTTACTTAGTCTGTTACCCATTTTACTTGAGAAAGCTTACAAATGAGATTTTAATGAACCATTTGACACCACATCTGGAGCTTTGTAGTGTTATTCTGTGCCAACAACATACAAGGAATGATTGGCATGTATGTATGTATGCTAAATGAATGTTTAAATATTTTGCATTTAGCATTAGCACAACTTCAGTTTGCAAGTAGTCCTTCCACATGAGTTAGGTCATCCTCCCAGGGACCACACTCTGAGACAGGCATGGGGAGTGATTTGGCCGCATTACCTGGCAGAGATCTGCCATCACCTCCCCTGGCATGGCATTTGTTCAGGCTTTCAGTGGACTCAGTTATGAGGAAGGATGTCTTTGACTTGGCTGACAAGGAATTCTAGTTCCTGATCTTGGAGTGGTGGAGAGACAAGGTCATCTGGTTCCTGCCTCGGTCCTGAGGTAGGGCTGCACTGAGGGATCCCTGTGCTTGGGCTGGATGATGAGTCAGCATTATGGAGATGACCTCCCTGGGGCTGAGCCTGCAGCCAGGGCATGAGCTGTGGGTGGTTGTGATTCCTTGCTACCAGCCTAGCTTTAGTCCAGATCAGGCTTGCTGAAGCCTCTATATCTCCATGTAATTGTCTATTATTCACCCTGATAATGGCAGGAAGCACTGCTGAGTCTGACCTAGGAATTAGTTTTTCTCTGCACCCTTCTCTCTCCTCCATTCTGAGACACAAACTAGCACTGTGATGAATTTTGAGTTTTGTATCCCTCAAAATCTTCCTTTGAAATTGTAATTGATGAGAATACTTTGAAATAGGAAATGCTATTGGCAAAGGCAAGGAATATATAAAATACTTGAGAATGTCATAAATTTTAACAATATATACAGACATTGATAATTTTTAAGAACAATTTTACATGGCAGCAATTACCACATATAAAACAAAAAGAAAAACAGTAGAGAAAATATAATACATATTCCACATTAAAAATTAATTTCCCTAACATGTGGGTGAATCTTAGACATTACAAATATAGAAGAAAAAAATTACTGAGTAATGGACACAGTCTGCTCTCTCTCATATACATTCACATATGTGTGTACACAAGCATACAAAAGGTGTTCAATTTTCTGAACTGTAAAATAAAATGCAATGAAGAAATACTTTATATTCGGGAAGCAGATTTTAGATTTATTGTGTATTTCAAATAACTATAGTTGTACCACTAATCAAACTCAAGAAAGGTGTTAGCCTCCGGCAGCAACCTAAATCAGCCAATAGTTCTGGGTGCCGAAGTGTACATATTGAAGAGCAATGAATTTAGATTTCCGAGGAGCATATCTTTTCACATAATTATTGGTTGCCTTGGCATTTGACTAAGGTTATAAAGGTTGCAATATAAGGGAAATACGTGATAGAAATATTCTTTGGAGTATATTCATAGGTAGAATAAGAGCTCGCTAATGCACTTTATAGGCTTAATATATAAAATGTAAACTAAATCCAATGGTACCATAACATCATACTAAAATGTATTTCCTAGAAGAGCCACCAATGGGTCACAAAGGAAATTTTGATATTAATGTATAATATATAATATTTAATATATAAGCAGCTTCAGAATATGTTGCCTGCATTATTCATTTTTCATTTTTGAAATTTTTAAAGAGGAAAGAAGAGTTTAAAAATGATTAGAAATGATTCAGAATATCCCTAAACAAAATTAGAGGAATTCAATAATCAGAAATTGGGGGGCTGGAGAGATGGCTTAGTGGTCTAAAGCACCTACTTGGAACAAGCTTGGCAAAGCACAGGGACCGCGGTTCAATCCTCCAGTACCACATGCCAGCCAGCCCCGCCCCCTGGTGGGTTGAGCTGGCCACACACACACACACACACACACACACACACACACATGATAAATGTTAAAAAAATAATAAATAAACTTTAAAAAATCAGAAATTCAATAATGGTTATTGCATTGTTTATTATTGTGTTCAAACTAGCTGCTCAGATTGGCAGATATAAGAATGCAAAATTGGTCAAAAAATTGAAAAGGAGACAGAAAGAAAATAAAATATTATGCAATGAAATAATTATTGTGACTGTTCTCTAACCTGTTTTGAAACTGTCTCATTGCTCTTTGCTTCTCAATAAAATTAATAAAAATAAAAGGAAACATTAACTTCTCCTTTCAATAGACCAAGAGAATACAGCAGAATAATTATCCAAGCTGTACCAGATAGCTTGGCTAATTATGAAAGAAGGAAAGGAAAAAGAAATGTGTATACATACATTTGAATAGTTTCTTTCCCTTTCACAGTATCTATTGTACCTTTCAGATTTTATTATCTATGTATTATTTTGTTAACTATGCAGTAGAGAAATCTGAAAGACATCACTTAAACCAAGAGGTCAAAATTATATCACGAGGCATGGGAGAGGTAGAAATCTTCTGAGACATGATATTTTGAACTATGGAGGTTATAGCATCATTTCTATGAGAAATTTGCACCAATGTCTAATCTAATTTAAAAGCTCAAGCACAAATTGTGAGCTATATGTAGGGATCTTTTGGTGTCTCAGTAGTCCTTGGGAGAAAACAGCGAGAGGATTCAGAAACAAAGACAGGAGATAATAACTGAGGTCAGATGGTGGACCAAGCCTGATAGGCAAAGCTCCAGGATGCATAGTAAGGGTGTATACCTTTGCAAAGTTGCAAGACACAAGTTTGCCTAGCGACTAATAGCCAACAAGGTCCAGGAAGGATGTTTTTCTCAAGACTGAGGTAGCTTAACTGCTTTAGGCAATGAGGCCTCATCCTGCCCTCCCACGTGTAATCAATTTCACGTTCAGGGGCTCCCAACAGTGAGCCATGCTGCCAAGTCAAGGGTTCTTATAAAAGGTCAAGGCCTTGAAAAATAAAGACTATAGAGCTGCCATAGACTGAAGGACACTGGTGAAGCAGGACAACTAAGCATAAAGGATAGCGTATTAAATTCTGATCCAAAGGCATTGTGGTTTGCTATAAAGGATATTGGTGGTAAAAGGAACCACTTGAAAGTCTGCTGATACTGAAGCCTTAGAAGGAGTTGAGAACTGATAAGGAGAATAACGATGACCTAAGCAGGAATAAAAATCATGTCAGCAAATGCAAATGCAGATTTCTGATTTTCTTGTTTCATAGCCTCTGGTGAGGCAAAGAACTGAAGCACTGAGGGACCTGGAGTAAATGATTATAGGGGACATAAGAAAGTCACATGTGCTGTGAGTCAGGGCACTAAGTGTGCCTTGGGAGAAGCTTCAGAGCCCTGGACTGCATCCCAGGATGATCATCTAGGCTTGAGCCTTCTCCAGTCTCTCTCTCAGCAGTGAGGACAGGTCCAGCAGCAGGAGCCAGAGGAGGATGAAGAGGAGGATGAAGAGTGTGGCCATTTACTGCCTCTAGGTCTGCTTACCTAGGTACAGGAGCCACCACAGCCTCCACATTGCTGGCTGCTGCTCCTGGATAACAACTGGAGCCCCAGGGGTGGCTTGGAGGGTGGGTGGGGCTTGGAGGGTGCATGGGCATGCAGGACCTGAGAAAGAGTCAAGCCCAGTCAGCCCCATGCCTACTCTTGCACTTTCTATTACATTTCTATTTTTATATAGGTATTCAACAGTGATTGTTATATTGCACAATTCTGTTGTTTAAGTAGCTGCTCAGATTACTGGATATAAGCATACAAATTTTTTCAAAAATAAAAATTTGAAATGTTAACTACTACCTTCAAAAAACTGATAGAAATTGGTATACAATTATCTTAGCCATCCTGTATATATATGTACAAGATCCCCCCCTTTTTTCCTACATTTTATCCTTTCTCTTACCCCAATTATTTATTCTGTTTGCTCAGGAACTTTCTCTTTTACTATATCTACTCTACCTTTCAGATTTTATTTACTGTTTCAAGGTCTTACACTAGCATAATAAGTACTAAACAATTAATCACTAAAAATTTCATTGTATCTAAAGGTTCAGGAATTCTCTCTTCTTTCTTTTGAATGTAATGTTCTTAGATCCATAAAGCATTTTCAGATGCTTTATTGTTAGGATGATAAAGCATCCTAAAGGGTATTCAGAAAATATTCTCAAAATGAAATATGCCTAAGTGAAGAAGACATTCCATTGCAATTGTACATATGAATGGTGCAAACAACGTAGGGAGACATTTGGCAATCAAATGGTTTCTCAGGGAAATTATTCTACCTTTTTGGATAATTAGCTCCAGATAATTTTGGCCTATGAGGATGCAAAATTCACAATTTCAATGCATATTTGAGAGTGACTGTGATACCAATGGAGAAACTTATCATTTGGTTAACCTGGGATCAACACCCTACTTTCTGTCTCAGTCTAGTGCTGACTTCCTCAGCAGACAGTCACCTCAGAATACTTCTTGGGGCAAGATTTTGGGTGTGTCTGCTTGGCTGACCCAGAAATTCTAAGGTCGAAGCAGGTCAGTTAGCTGTGCTTTCCTCTACCAGCTCTCAATTCTTGACTCATTTTTTGGGGATGATGGTTACATTTTTAGAAATAAATTTCTCATTTGCGATAGCAGTTGTAGGTTAGCATAATGTTCACTGCTGCAGTGGCTTCAGAAGAGGCCCAACAACTGGAGATGGATTTCCTTCCCCTAGTGCTGGAAGACACAAGTACACAAATTTTCCTTGTGTTCTCATCTGTCCTTCATGCCGGGATTCCTGAGACCTCCAGAGACGGGTTCATTGTCTAATAAGAATGCCAGGGCCATAGCATTCCTCAGGCACTTCCCAGCCTCCCATGCTGTGCTGGCCTGAGCCTCTCTTTGGGGAAGCCCCTCTTTCTGTTCTGAGTGGACTTTTGTCAAGGTGACAGACTGGGGGCAGCACAAGACCTGTAAGTAACTGAGCTGCTGAGTGGATGGAAGTGCTGCCCCTTCCTGAAGTTCTTTGATCTTGGTCTTAGGCTCTGCCCCAGCATGTCACAAAGGGGAAGGGAAAGGGAGATCCTGACCCACCATCCACATGGGTCCTTATGGGTCACTTCTCAGGAGTGTCCCTCTGTGGGTGCGTAGTCAGGTGCTCTCATGATGCAATTAGGCACATTAGAAATAGGGACTGTAAGGAATGACCCTGGTGTCATTTCCCACTTTGTGATCTTTGGAAGGTGCCTACTTTCCAGGCTCTCCCTTCTTCCTGGAGCCGCAGCCATCACCACTGCTTTCTTGCCTTCCTAATGTACTTATTTATTACTTAAAATGTGCTTCCAACCTGTTCAAAATGGCCCAGACTATTTGGCATGGTTTGAACTTAACCAGAATGACATCACAGTTTAAGTATTCGTCTGTGATATGTTGTCAAGCATTATTTTTCACTATCCAGGTCATTTAACCCAGATATATTTCATTCCTTTATATAATTATGATGTCGGCATTGTTTATAGCAGTATATTCTTATCTTTTAAGGTGGATATTTGGGCCTTTTATGCTATTTGATGCTGAAATATTCTAGGTACGGAAATTTTTGTGCACATCCACTTCCACGTATGTGAAAAATCTCTCTGAGTGAAATGCAGCACCATATTGAAGTACAGTACAATGCTGCCCGTTAGGTCTTGTCCAACTTTCCAAATTGCTGGTACTGAAATCTGTTTCTCCTTCCAGTACATGAGCATCATTCCTCCTGTACCTTGTTCCTAAAGTCAACTAATTGTCATTTGATAGAGGAATCTGAACATGGGGTAACATGACATCCCTACAGAAATATGGACACACACACACACACACACACCCCTGACCCACATACTAAGAGATTTCATCCTGTATAAGGCACCTCTGATATTGTCAAATCGATATCATTTTGAGTCTAGAAAGTCCAGAACTTTTCTCCACGCCCAGGGAAGTTGACTGCCACACAATCACTTCTAACTCTATTCTCCCGCATTTGAAAAGTTAGTTTAGTTGTTACTATCCTCTCAGTACTATACGTGGGGCTCTTGTTATCTAACTTACTGTCTTAGCCCAGATGCAAACTCCAACACTTTCTTTTAATTTTCTGAGTGTGTGAAACTTCTGTATTCCATTCAAGGAAAGCCTGTATTAATATAAATAACTGAGGCAAACCCTGAGGGACTAGATGTCAAGACAAATTTATAAGAAAGGAAGAAATCTATGATCTGTGAAATACTGGATTCCACTGGTTTAAACATCCCCTCTCCACTTCCCTCCCCTCATTGATTTCCTTCTCTTGCTTTTTTTACACCAGCTGGTGCCCTAACCTTATGCAAGCTACTTCTTCTACCTTGTAGCTTTTTCTTTCCTCATCTGTGATTTTTGCTACAGCTTTCCCAAGTATGTAATCTCTGAAAAGTTGAATTTTCACTCTAATGAGGTGCTCAAGTAATCTCTCTCCCTCCTCTATTACATTTATTCCTTGCTAAATTCTCACTAGAACTTCAACAGAAAGGTCTGCTACTTTTTAACCAGATCGACTCTCTTTAGAAAGTTGATGTAATTTTAATAACTGATATGCTGGCATTTGTTCATAGAGAATTTAGCATGCTATCAACTGTCTATCAGAAAGTTCTTTTGCATTAGCTCATCAATTCTCAGACATCCCTAGAGAGATATTTTATATTATCTGTACTGTATGATTAATAAGAACAAGTATAATAAGGTAGTTTTCATAGGATAAAACAGGTAATAGGTGCTAGTACCAGGGTTCTCTCAAGGTTTGTTTGAATCTACAACTAGTTTCTTAGGTGTTATCATGTTTGCAAACCTATATACACCAGGTAAGTTATCAAAGGCTAGTGGGTTCTATGACTTTTGATTCAAAATAGCTTTCCCAGAGGCATAGAGCTAAGGTTTGAGATGTGGAACAAGAGACACTGGGAACTCATGCTTCAACCTTACATGAGGGAGCTACTTTCCAGAGAGAAGAAGATGGGAAGGGATGCTTGAGATTTTTCTACCTCACCCTCATTGCTAAGTCACTCTGAACTGTGAGCTGCTTCCTTGAGGCCTGCAGAGGAAGCTGCCAGCTGAAGAAATGCAACTCAGTACAGGTCACAGGGCATGTGGGTTGCTGGGGTGTGTCTCATACCCAGGTCTTGTCTCACTAACTGGGGAAGAGCCCAAAGCCAGTATAAAGGTGCTCAGGGCAGAGGCCCTCCATCCACTTACCTCCTGAGGTGCCTGAGCCCTGTACTGCCTGTGACCTTGGTAAGTGTTCACTGGGTAGGCTGGGTAGAGGAGCAGGATCTTCTGTGGGTGATGCCCATCAGGACTGGGAAAGGAGGCTGGGTCTTGGCCCAGGACCTGTGGTCCATCAGATCTAAGGGAGAGAGGCAGCAGGAAGACAAAGAGAGGAGGTGACAACTTCCAGGCGTGGGAGGTGGTGCTCAACTGGAAGTCCAGAGAATTGCATGGCTCTCCCTTTGTGCTGAGGCAAAGTAATCTACTATAGGCTGAACTCTAATGTCAGAGGAGAATGACGCCACAGTCAAAATATTCTAGGAGAACAGCTAGCTCCAAGAAGATCTGTCATCTTTGAGAGGGAAAGTGTGACCTTTCTAGTAAAGATGAATTGGAGGTAGCAGTTTGCAACCTTTAACAAAGATATAAACAGACCTGTGGCTTTTGCTATGCTTCTATTTTTGGATCTGAACTGGAGTTGGGAATCAACTTAAGAAGTTGGATACAAGGTTTCCCAATCAAATACTGACTGTTCCTGTTGATTATTAGCTTCGAATATCAGATGAGATTGGGTGCATTCAGGGTGGTGTGGCCACAGTCTGGACAAAACAGGTTGAGGATCAGTGTCAAGAGACTACTATGAGGTACCAGTATTCTAGAATACAAGAGCGCCAGGATCAATAAAGCAGGGTGTCTGAGTTCAGGTCTCAGGTCTGCATAGAAGTTGCTGTTCTTTAGGTTCTTGATGAACAACAATAGGCAGTGAGAGCAGCTAGTCTCTATGAACACAGCCAAGGTTTTGCAGAACAAAAATCCTGTTATTCCAAGAGAAAATTCTTCATTCTAGCTTTTCAACAAAGTGGCTATTTACATCCCTATGTCCTTAGACTAGATGGTTCCAAGGTTCTGGCTAACAGGATGAAGAAGTTGAGATTTTAACTTCCTACTTGTAAAATTTGGAAATTTTTTTCATGTGGTTTACATACCAGGTTTCCCTTTTTATAGAAGACTTAATGATAACGTCCTATCTTAAAATGAAATTGAGACTAAAATGAGATAGTGTAAGGGTGTGCACTTAAATACTAGAAATATTAAAACACTCACTGATCAAATATCTAGGGCTATTCTTAAATCATTCATAAAAATGAAGGAGCTAGAAATGAATCAGAAAAGATAAGAGTGTGCAGTAAGGCCTGTGACACACTGCTTTTGACTCTTTCTCAGGTCCTGAATCACTGCCTCCTGAGATGTCCTGCCAGCAGAACCAGCAGCAGTGCCAGCCCCCTCCCAAGTGCACCCCCAAGTGCCCTCCTAAGTGCCAAACACCCAAGTGTCCCCCCAAGTGCCCCCCTAAGTGTCCCCCGGTCTCTTCCTGCTGCAGTGTCGGCTCTGGGGGCTGCTGTGGCTCCAGCTCTGGGGGCTGCTGCAGCTCTGGGGGTGGTGGCTGCTGCCTGAGCCACCACAGGCCCCGCAGGTCCCACCGCCACAGACACCGGAGCTCTGGCTGCTGCAGCCAGCCCTCGGGGGGTTCCAGCTGCTGCGGAGGGGGCAGTGGCCAGCAGTCTGGAGGCTGCTGCTGAAGTGGACCCTGCACATGGATGAACAGACGTGAAGGCAGAAAATGTTTCCTCCTGCACATGCTCCTTCTTCTGGACCTGCCTTGGTGGCAGAGATTACTTGATGAAAGCTGATCTCAAGCCCAGAAGATCCTTCTGTGTTGAAATCCAGGAGTACTACCCTCTCCCCAAATCCATTTCCTGACCTTTTTACCATATTAAAATAGGTCTGAGTAACTTAACGTGCAAACTTTATGTCTTTCCCTCTTTAGCTCACTTTGTTCTGGGTAGCCCAGCATGATGTGAACCAATAAAACTACAAATCTGCAGTCTGTTTTCTTGACTGATTTTTATTCCTACATCATTTTCCTTGTACTACACCTAGAGACATGGCACCTACATCCATTTTTAATGTTCCCTCTGTTCCCAATGGTATGCTTTATGCTGAAACATTTCATAACTTAGCAGGCATAAGTTTTATTTATTCATGTGCTATCCCTATGAGGCACAGTAGGAATGAACAGTGCTGTGTTTTACATTAGGGGAAAGTGAAGCAGGCTGAGTCACACAAGAAGCCACACAACATTCATATCTGTTGGTGCCATCGCCAATACTTTTTCTATTAGGACTGTGAGAGATACTCGAAAGTCAGTGACCCTTAAGTTTTCTGGACAACGCAGCACACTTTCTGTTTCATGTCAGATGGAGGCATTATTTCAGACTGTCATTTCTTGCCTTCTCTGGCTTTGTTTAATTGAAATGCATAATTAAGATACCATCTTCCCTTCATTGCTAGTACACATTTGGATGATCTGTGTACTAAGATTCCTCAACATCAGGACCTTGGTTAGTCTCTGTCTAACATAGTGAGCTATGAACTGTAGAAATTTCATAGCTCCCTGCTGCTCTCCCACATTTCATTCACACACATACGCTGCTTGGGAGCTATAGGTGGGGCATCACTGACCTGTCCAATGGCATCGAAGACTGCACATCAGCCCCTCAGCTAGAACTATTTGCTTTGTTCAAATCTAATGGAAGGAAGGAGGAAGCATCCTAGCCAGCTCTGTAACATCAATACACTGAGGTAGGGCCAAACATTCTTTCAAGGAGAGCCATCCAAGTGGTCTTCCACATGAAGCACATTATGTAATTTTCTATACCTGATGGCTGGACAAGCTCATGGTCCATGCCTGAGCCTCCCTCCATTCTTCAACTAAGATATCTGTTGCACAGTCCACGTCATCTATTGCTTTAATTTAATTTTGTGCTGCTCCAAGCTGTATCTGAGCTTCATGACAGTCTATCCTTTGCCCTTAGTTTCCCCACTTCTCACCCACCCCAAACTCAGCAGACAATAAGATTTGGAATCGTTCTTACCTCTGACACATTCATGCAGATACTTTACCTGGGATACCTGTTACGTAAGGGGAGATTAGGCCAGAGCTTCTGCCGCATCTAATATATTTATAAGCTCCTTTCTAAGCACTCTCTGATGATTTAGGAACTCATGTTCACTTCTCTCTGAGAGTGTCAATGTTTTGTTTCTTTCTTTTTTCTCCTGGGGTGTTTCCCCACTGTCTTCTAACTTACATTCACTCTCATTGCCTTTACCTTCATTAAGATGATGGTAATTTTTTTTTTTTTTTTGTGGTACCAGGTATTGAACTCAGGACCCTGAGCTTATTCTACTGAGCTATCTCCCCGGGCCCATGATGGTGGTAAACTTTTTAAAAAGTTATTTAATGGTTAAGAATCCAATGCAGGATCCAAATTGCATTTAATTGTTATGATCTGGGAGTGTCTTCCGATATATGAGAAACCTTCAGTCTTTAACTTTCACAAAGTTGACCTTTTGTAATCAACCACTGGTTTGGTAGAATGTCCTTCAGTCTAGGTTTGTGTGATGACTTTTTAAATTAGATTCAGACTGTGCATTTCTGTAGGGCTCCCACAAAAACGGTCCTGTGTCCTCAGGCCATGACAACAAGTCTCACGTGACTAATTGCCCCATCCCTGAAGGTGTTAGTTTGACCAATTGGTTTAAAGGCGATGTCTTCCAGGTTTCTTCACTGTGGAGTTACTCTCAGTAATGTATGGGGACATACTCTGAGACTACTTAGATATTTAGGTTTATCAAAACTTTATTTGGTATCTACTTATGGTTCGCTTATGAAACTAGCATTCCTAAGGTTTGCTGGTATCATTGTGTATAATTTGTATTTTACATATTGATTTTATATTCTGCTATCTTGCTGAGCTTTTATTATCTAAAATACTCTTTACTTTCTTCTCTCCTGTATCATAACTTTTATATTTCTTGTATAAATATTAAGAGAAATAATTATTAAATGAAGGGATACCCTCCTCAGGTCTAAATTCATGACACATCGATACTCATATCCTGACATTCAGAACAATTGTGCTGCTTTGTGTTGTCACCCCAAAATATGAATATACACAATCACAGGCTCTCACACATCCTCAGTTTATTTTTTATTTTATTTTGTTTTATTTTTTTGGTTCTATTTCACCCTTTATTTAGAGTACAGGGCAGTATTACAATTTCAGGTCATTAACAAATCTCATGACTGACAATAATCATGACCTGAACTCTGGGAGTAAGTGGCTTTCCAGTTCAGGAGGAGGAGAGAGAACGGGTAGATCTAAGATCATCTCCCACCTTACTCAGTAAGCTACCAAAGGGTTTTGGCTTCAGCTTATTGAGGGCAAGAAGGGCCACTGGTTCTTGGGTATCTGTGTTATCCATGATCTTCATTATAGCAAATCAGAATCTCCAATTTTTCAAATGCATTCTGGCAGGAGAAAATAAATCTGGACTGACTTTTTAGCTGGATGACTTCTACAAGTATCCTCCGTGAGTTGGCAAAATCTTCAGAGTGCCTGGTGGAGCCAGGAGCCTTTCATGTGCTTCCAGTTGCCACACAGCGCATACAGGCTGGTAAGTGTCAGGCCTGCCAGAGTCCCTCATGCAACTCCTCGAAGCCCACCTGTACATTTCTATAACATGCCCGTCATGGTTCCAGCTGCCACCGTGTTCAGGTCATCTCCTGCACCTCGTGTTTTCTCAATGATGACACCAAATGCACTATAGAGTAAAGGCAGAGAAACTAGACTACTGGCCCACGATGCCCCTTGCCTAGTCACCATATTCATCATCTGTACATTTCTTGGTTTGGACCAGGCCATGTTCTAGGTTTCCTTCAATCTTAGCTGAAGACCGTTCATTGTCCCAAATGCAGCCCCAGTCATGCAACATCCTCCAATGGTGAAGAAGGCCAGTTCAAACGTGCCCCTGGTTTTATTAGCTCCAGTCGGTAAAATAAACTCATTGGTATCCTGCACAAGATATTGTGGATCCACATTTAAATAAGGAGACAAAGGGTTTGTACCAGTTAGCAGGACCCCAGCCAAATCTGCATGCAAGTAACCAGCCCCGCCCACTCCAAAAAAGCCGGCTAAGCCCGAGTGGTTTTGTTGCTACTGCCCCCACTGCCCTCCATGGTGTCACTGTACCACCATGCGGTACATGGTGTCCTGTACCGCAGGCTGAGGTACAGAGCTCTGCCGTTGCTCCCAGGCAGCAGTGGGGAAAACCCCATCCTCAATTTAATTAGCGTTATAATCATCCTTATTTGAATGCATAAATGAATTTTTTTTTTCCGGTACTGGTGATCTAACTCAGGACCTTGTGCTTGCCAGGCAGATGCTTATGCTGCTGAGCTGTATCGCCAGCCCCTTCCCAAGTACAAGGGCTTGCTTTCTCTCTCTCTGTCTCTCTTTCTTTCTCTCTCTCTCCCTCTCTCTCTCTTTCTTTTCTTCTTCCTCCTCCTCCCCCTCCACTCCCCTCCCCTTCCCCCTCCCCCTCCCTTCCCCCTTCCCTTCCTCTTCCCCCTCCCCATCCTCCTCCTCTTCCTCCTCCTTTGTTTGGAAAGGGAAAATTTGTGCAAGAGAAATTGTTCTTTGTAAATTTTGTTCTTTTTGAAACTACTTCGTTCTGTAACTACTCCCTGGTTCCATAATTACTTCCTTGATCCCTATAGCTATCAGAGTAAGACCAAACATGCAGGATGTCTGATTGCAACAAGCTCCACAGCCATTAATCTGACATTCTAACAGATGATCTCACCCTCCAGGCTGTTCTGTCTCTCCTTTGCATCTCCTGCTTGTGCATCATATGAAAGCTCAAGACCACCAGAGATCAGGGCCTCATATTTAGGGAATGAGCCCCATCAGTGTCCATCAACATAAGATAGACCTGCCTCCAAATCCTGGGTGTCCTTTCAGCATTTCTGTTTTCTGTAACAGTTTGACTGTTAGTAAAATGGACCATCTTTCCTGTGTGTGTATGTGCACCTGTGTGTGTGTGTGTGTGCATGTGTGTGTGCGTGCGTGTGCGTGTGTGTGTGTGTGTGTGTAAGACAACAGATTATCTATCTTTTACCTTTTAGCTTTATTTTATTTCTATGTGATTTTAAGGTGAGGATTTATTCATACAACAGTAATATCAATATTTTTAAAGATTTATTTATTTATTTACTTGGTACAGGGTCTTGCTAAGCAACTCGGACTTGTAGTGATCCTCCCGTCTCAACTTCCCCAAGGCTGGGATTATAGGTTATACCACAATTCCTGGTTTTGGTGACCAGCATGGTATGGGGCCAGCTTGGCATATGGTACTGAGGGTCGAACCCAGGTCTTTGCACTTGCCAGACAGGAGCTGAGACTGCCGAGCTATCTTCCCAGCCCAACAGTGATATTAATTATTTATGTCACATGTATTTTGCATTTTTCTCTATTTGACTGTTCACCTTTTGCCTTATATGTGTTACTTGCTGACATGTAAATTTTGCTTTAAAATAATTTAATTTATCCATGCTATATATATATATATTTTTTTTTTTTTTTTTTTTTTTTTGTGGAACCGGGGATTGAACTCAGGCCCTTGCGCTTGCCGGGGAAGTGCTTATTCCACTGAGCCATCTCTCTGGCCGCTATATATTGTTAAAATGTATGGCATACTTTAAAATGTTAAAGATGACTGACATTGTCACTTTCATGACTTAATAATTTAAATGATTTCTGTATTGTCTATTGCTTTTAGAGGACCATTCACCAAATATAATTTAAAAGATTTTCTGGGGGAGAAAAAATTAAACTCATTTCCATGCTAGTTAGAGGTTCAGAGGAAGAAAATTGAAAATGATTTAATGCTTTGCTGGCTTAGAAACTCAGCAGTGATATCTGTGGTTTTCTAGATAGATCAGAGAATAAAAAAAATAAGGACAGACTGGTTGGATGAGTAGTGACCTCAGAAAACCTTGGCTAAGTAGATAGATCATCTCAAAGCCATTCATAGCTGAAGTCCAGGTCAAAGGCTCAGCTTCAGTGATGTGATCACTGTAATGCTGATGTCACCCAAGTCCAGGTGGACGGAGAGCCCAGTTGCTGGGCTGTCTCAGTACAAAAGCATGAGCCAGATGACCTCCCATCACCCCAAGACTCAGGAACTGGGCTTCTGCGTAAGGCAACGACATCCTGGCTACTTCCCCATAACTAAGTCCATTGGGAAACCTGAGCAAGTATCATACCAGGTAACATGGTGCCAGATCCTTGCAGGGCGATGTGGCCAGCTCACATCACTGTGTCAGTCTCAGAGTGTGGTCCCCTGTGAGGATGACATACGTCACACAGAACAGCTTCTTGTAAAGTGTGACATCATATTATTGCTAGTGGGAAAATATTTAGAAGTCTGAGACCCAACCTATAATACAAAATCTTGTATTCCTTGTTAATGGGAAATTTGAAACATAAGGTTCAAGTTGTGGTGTCAAAAGGTTTATCAGAATCTCATTTTTAAGATATGTCACATGTATCACAATAGAACAAATGGGATTAAAATGTGGCAGCTGAAGAAGTTGCCCAAGATGCACAGAAGTTGGTTGTCAGTCAAAGGATAAAGGTCTGGGTCAGGAGTACAGCGTGGAGCCCTGAGGGAGACTTCCTTCTCTGAAGGTCAAGGGTATTTCTAGAGTAGAGTATGGTGAGGAGGAGTAATTTTGGGATTTCAACAAAGATTAGCATCAATGAGAAACTACACAGATGGGAGCGTATGTAGCTTTAGGGCAGAGCACAGTTTGAGATATCTGATGCCTTGGTAATAGGACCGCTTATATTACTATACCTGTATGTCTGTGTAGCTATGTCTGCATGCATACACATATAGGTTCACAGATATTATCAGGTAAGCATTGTACTCTAAAATAGCCAAGTGTCATAAAAGCACGCAGTTCCCTAGATCTTGTGTCTCCCTGCCCATTATGACCTGGTTTTTGGCTAAAGTCACTAAATATCTGCTTCATTCTGTGCTCAAGGAGGTTATATTGGAGACTTCTGATGGGAAAACTTTCTTCACATAATTACTTCTAGATTTCCTTTGTCTTCATCAGATGACTTCTTAATTGTTTTTTCTTTTTTGTAATATGGAAGGGTTACCCATCATATGCCAAATTGTTGTTAGGATTTTTCTTAATCTAAAAATGTTTAAATGAAAAACAAAACATAAGCAAAAGAGTTCAGACAGAGCTCTTGTCCGTGTAGAAATGAAGCAGAAGCACTAGCAGTCCGTGTTGTATTTTAGCCTCTCCTTTCTTTAGAGCAGCCCTGCCTCCTCTACTCCGGTTTTGATCCACAGGGTCCCTCCCCCGCAAAAGCGCCCCAGACATGAACCACCTCACATCTCTTCTCCTCTTTGTTTATCCACAAAGTGTGTCCTCTTCTAATGCGTGAGGCCCTGGACAGCACTTTCTCCTTTGCTACACAATATGGTTCTTCCCCCAAGTGTTTCCACACAACAATCTATGAAAGTTCTTGGCTGGAAAATGACCATTTAAAAAGTCGATGTCTCTGTCTTGGAAAACTGCTGTGATCTAAACCCTACACGTGCATTCATTCTTTTCTCATTGCCGATAGGCTGTTACCTCTTGAGTGGCTACTGTGTCACAGGCTGGGCACTATTCAGCCATGACCCTATTATTCTTCACAGCATCCTGAGGCCCAATCTTCATGACTTCTATTACAGTAATTAAGAAACACAATGAGAAGTCTGGTTGATTTTCACAAAGTCCCACAGCTCAAAGATGGTAGAGCCAGGTTTGTCTGACTCCTAATCCCAGCTCTCACTGGAGTGAATAGACACACATGGTTTTACACTCTCTCTCTCTCTCTCTCTCTCTCTCTCTCTCTCTCTCTCTCTCTCAGGCTGGGCCACACAGATATTTAGAGGATTTTGTGATTTTTACATCAAAGCAGACCTAAAATCTGGTGAAATGCACGTTTTCATGTGACTTTATTGCTCAAAATGCAGAGGGCAAAGCAGAGCTTCAAGAAAATGCAACAAAAAGTTTTGGGAGATCAAACAACTACAGAAATGAGCTTGGAAGGTCAGGAAATTCTAGGAGAGATAGGTGGTGTGGAGGGTAGAGTTGCCCTGAGCCACACAGAGGGAGGAGCACTCAGTCATCATCAGTTACAGCATCATGTGGGAGGCTGGAGCTGGGTCCTCCCTTGTCTTCCTTCTGTGTCACATGCTGAGGTAGAGCCTGAGGCCAGGATAAAAGGGTTCAGGGACACAGCATTTCTACCCACTCACCTCCTGAGGTGTCCACAAACCCTGAGTGCCTCGCCTCTGGTAAGTGTCCCCTGGGATCTGGAGCAGGGATTCCTTAAGGAGATTCTCAGACCTGAGCCGAGGGCAAGCCAGGAAGTACCTTGAGGGCTGAAGCAAGAAGCAATGGAGCTACTAGGAGAATAAAGGGAGTCTTGTGATTCCTCCTTGGACTCTGAGAATCCTCTCAGTGATTTGCAACTCTTAGGAGGAGGCAATGAAAATACTGGCTGATGGCCTACAAGAATTTCAGAGAGCTAGTTGAGCTTGAGACAAAACTGCAGTGTCTGACTATGGACAGGAATTCTGAAAACAAGGAGATACTCCAAGGAGCTCTTTTTTTTTCTTGTATTTTAGTACAGGGTCTACAGGCTCTCACTATGTAAATCAGAGTTGTAGTGATCTGCCTGTGTTCAGCCTCCTAACAGCTGGGATTACAGGCCCACGCCACCACGCCCAGTCTCAATCACTGTCTCAGCGTGCCCTGGGGAGTGGGTCTGGCATGGCATGCCGGGGATCAAACCCTGGCCTCTGCATCTGCCTAAGCAGGTGCTTTAATCTGCTGAGCAATTTGGCCCCAAGGAGCTCTTTTGGAGGTTGATGCACATGTGGGCATGGGAAAGGGCCTGGTAAGATACTTTAGGAGCTTCACAGTTGAAAGGACACAGGAAGTAAAATAATCTCTAGACTAAGGAAGAGGTGCTGTTTATGAGAACATCAGGGTTGGGCTATAAGTCAAGGGTCTTCAGCGCAGAACTTCATTTATGCTTGGCTTCAGCTTTGTAGAGTGAGCAAGTCGGGAAATGGCCACAGGCCATTTGGAGTCTGATTGCATATGTCTGGATGTGGAACTAATTAGGGTGTTGACAGGGTTTTTATTTTTTTTATTTTATTTTATTTTTTGCGGTACCAGGGATTGAGGGTAGTTTTTCTATTAAGGATTTATTTCCTTTTAGTCTGATTAGTCTTTATAGAATAATTTCAATAGTCAGATGACATAAAACTGTGTTTTTCGCCTTACAACGATATTTGATATGATTGTCTATTTGGCAAATGATGGCGTCTTCCTAGCGAGGACCGTAGTGCTGGGAATTTGTTTCCTATGACTGACACTGAAGTGAAAATATGCCTAGTAGTAGTGCAGTAGAAAGGATGAGAGTGGTGGTGGGGCGTGTTGCCCACATCTAATGTGGATTTGACTTTTCTCAGCTTCTAAACTAACATTCACCAAGATGTCCTGCCAGCAGAACCAGCAGCAGTGCCAGCCCCCTCCCAAGTGCACCCCCAAGTGCCCTCCTAAGTGCCAAACACCCAAGTGTCCCCCCAAGTGCCCCCCTAAGTGTCCCCCGGTCTCTTCCTGCTGCAGCGTCAGCTCCGGGGGCTGCTGTGGTTCCAGCTCTGGGGGCTGCTGTGGCTCCAGCTCTGGGGGCTGCTGTGGCTCCAGCTCTGGGGGCTGCTGTGGCTCCACCTCTGGGGGCTGCTGCAGCTCTGGGGGTGGTGGCTGCTGCCTGAGCCACCACAGGCCCCGCAGGTCCCACCGCCACAGACACCGGAGCTCTAGCTGCTGCAGCCAGCCCTCGGGGGGCTCCAGCTGCTGTGGAGGGGGCAGCGGCCAGCAGTCTGGAGGCTGCTGCTGAAGAGGATCCTTAATTTTGAAGAGCAACACTCAGGACAGCAAACTGCAGTTGATACCATCTTGCCAATCTGCCTCAAGGACTGAGAAGTTTCATGGAAGACCTAACTTGAGATTTGTCTATCCTCCTTGTGTTCTAAAGACTCACATCTCTCCTGATCTCTGTCCACTGGCTTTGTGTCAAGTGGACTCCAACTTGCATCTGCCCTCCACATTTCCCTGTTAAATATTACAGCTTTTTCCATGTTTTACTTCTTACACTGCAAATTTGACTGATTAATAAAACAGTAAAACAAGGAATATGTGTAATGTTTCTTTTAGAAGGACCTTATTCTTCTTTGTGGCCATTATTATCCTCACAGGTCACCTGTAAGAGGTGACCTTGGACATAAAAGGACACAGGAGCACTGAGGCTTAACTGTGAATGAATGATTGACTGGCAATGTCAGAAATTGTTGACCTGAAATTGCCAGTGAACCGTTCATTCACATTTAAGCCTGAGAAGTGGAAGACCCATTATTATTATGGACTACTGGACTCTTAGAATATTTTGCTGAGTTAACACACCTATAATATTCAAATAACGGAACTTAACAAAAAAAGGAGATACAGATGAAGGTCCACTTTGTATCTGTGTATTCAAAGTGGTTAGTATAGATATATAGTTACATTCTCTTAACGAATAGAGGGATTTGTTCTAATGGTGTTTGTAAATAGAATATCATGTCCACATCTTGTACAGCAATTAACCACTAGGAAGAATGTATGCAATGTGTTAATTATTGAAACTGTCCTACCAATTTGGTTTGAAACTGTCTCATTGCTATTTGTTTCTCAATAAAATTATGGAAAAAAATTGTGAATGAATGGGCACCTTTATAGGACAGAGAAGTTTCCCAGCTCAGTTAGTCATGTATCAGCAAGCTTAAATCAGCATTTCTTGTGCCCAAGTCTAAAATATCTTCTTGCAAACAAAACTCCTTTATTGCAGGGCCTTAATCTCTCCTTTTATATTCCTGTCATACTGTGATCTCATGGAGTTACCTCTGACCCCACCACATGATAGCATCTTTTCACCTGTACACACACACACACACACACACACACACACACACAAGCACATGTGTGTGTTTGCACATGGATTCATAAAAAATTAAAAGAAAATGTATGAGGAAAAGAAGGAAATGACAATGGAATACCCTTCTCTGACAAAACTAAACAAAAAAAAGGGGATATAAATGAAGGATCATTTTGTATCTGTATGTTCAAAATAGTTAAGATAGACACACAGCTGCATTCTCTTGAATCATTGAATAGAAAGATTTGTTTTAATAGTGTTTGTGGACAGGATATCATGTCTGCATCTTGTACAATGAATAACCACTAAGACAACAATATGCAATGTATTAATGAGTGAAACTGTGCTAGTAATTGGTTTTGAAACTGTCTCATTGCTATTTGTTTCTCAATAAAATTATTAAAAAAAGAAAAGAAGGAAGGAAAGAAAGGAAGAAAGGAAGCCCATAAACCCATTTTGAAAATACAGATTTCCCACCTAGTACCTGTGTAATTATTCTAGTTCCAGGCATGTTTGCATGTAAAAATTGCTCCTATTTTTCTGCAAATGACATGATTTCTTTCTTCTTTATTGCCAAATGATACTCCATTTTGTTTATGGGCCATATTTTCTTCACTCATCTGTTGATAGCCGATTCCATCTTGCCGACTGTAACTAGGACCATGATAAACATGGGCATAGAGAAATCCCTATAGGATGCTGACATCAGTTCCTTCAGATACACACAGAGATATAACTGGACCATGTGGTAGCTCTACTTTTAGGCTCTGAGAGGATGGCTGTACTAATTTACATTCCCAGTAATAGCACATCAGTGTTTCTTTTTCTGTACATTATCATCAATATTATTTATCACATGAGTCAGCTTTCCTGCAGTTGCAGGACACTCCATCTCTGACACTCACAACTTAGAAAAGGAAAAAGTTCACTGGGCTCCTGGTTTTGCAGATTCAATCCACAGATGGCTGGCTTCAGGACAGACACATGATTGTGGAGAAGTGTAGCAGGGTGAAGAGGTTCAGTTCGTGGGAGCTGGGAAGCATATTAGGGCAAGATTGCCAGAGAGGAAGGGGCAAGGACCACCTATAGAAGCCAAGGCCACATGTCCACGATTCATTCAAACACACTCAGAGGTGTGCCACACCAGTCCCACAAGTGGCTCCCAATGACATGCAGTGTCAAATTCCTGCTCCTGCTGACTGGTCGAGCTCAGCAAAAGGATGGAGTCTGCTTCTTCTACCTGAAAGTTGTGCTGCTCCCCCAGCTTTCTTAGTGCTTTTCTGGCATTTGAATAAAAATCTGGAAGATAAGAACAGTCTTACATGCTGATACACATTTTCATCTGATATGGGGACAACTAGGTAACAGAATCGAATTCGATTCCTCTTCTTTCATGACTTTTAGAGTCCCTCCTCTTTGAGGTGTGAGTTACACCTTTCCAGAGACATCACTCCAAACTCAACCCCAGTTACAAAACCTTCTCGGTGCAAGGGCTAAAATGGCAGAGGCCACTTATGTTCTGTACTGTGATCCATATCTGGCAACAGGAAGTGTTCATTTGACCCATTCTTACAAAGGAAGCAGAAAATCAACTTTTTTTTTTTTTTTGAAAAATCAACATACTTTTTGAGTATGTTGAGCCCTAGTTCTGAACATTCAGACCCTAGTTCTCTTTAATGCCTCAACTCAGGGAGACACCTGAGGTCTTTTCCCTGTGAACAAATGAAGAGGCCGAATCGAATCCCAAGCTCGTGGTCCTAGGAAGTCCACCTTTCTCCCTTTGCTTCCCACATCCCGCATGCCCTAGTCACTAAAGCACTTGTCCTCCAGGCCATACCTTTCACCTAGTTAACCCCCAAACATGAAGCACGTTACAAGTCAGAAAAGTTAATCAATATCATTTATATAAGGATTTAAAATAGGAAAAAGTAGGAGCTAGTTATCAATGGAGAAAAGATAGTTACTCAGTATTTAGAATTTTAGAATTTAATTGGAAAAAATCTAAACCCTCATTTAGCACTGTTTTCCAGGACGAGTTGTGAGGGTTTAAGTAGTTTTTGGCAAAATTAAATCATTACTAAAGAATTACTCAAAACCAAATATTTATCTTATTTCAGGATTGAGAAAAGCATAGTAAATATAAAAATTCAATCAAATGCAAAGAAAACAGATATAAATACATACATATAAAAATATATTTTACCAGACAAGAATAGGAGAAAAAAGTTGCCGGATGCAAAATTAGCTACAAAAATGAGCAGCATTTAAATCTTAAGAAAAAAACACTAGATGGAAAAAAATGTAATTCCATTAACAACAACATGTATGAAATAAAAGAAAATATCCAGGAATAAATTTAAACAAGAAAGTGAATATTAACTATAATTTACATGATAGCATCTTTTCACACACACACACACACACACACACACACACACACACACACCAAAAGAACTTTTGATGTTAGACCCAAAAGCTACAACTCTTGTTGCATAGGTCCTGCTTTACCTTGGTCTTAACCATCCAGCAGAAAAGTATAAAAACGAAGTATAAGAAGTAAAGCCATGCTGTTATCTGTTATGTTTAGCTGTAGGGGACTCAGGTTAACAATTTCTGACATTGCCAGTCAAGCGGAAGACCCAATACTATTATGGGCTACTGGACTCTTAGAATATTTTGCTGAGTTAACAGACCTGTAATATTCAAATGACAGAACTTAACAAAAGAAGGGGGTACAGATGAATGTTCTTTTTGTATCTGTGTATTCAAAGTGGTTAGGATAGATACATAGTTTCATTCTCTTAATGGAGGAATTTGTTCTAATGGTATTTGTAAATAAGATATCATGTCCGTATCTTGTACAGCAATTAACCACTAGGAAGAATGTATGCAATGTGTTAATTATTGAAACTCTCCTACCAAGTTGGTCTGAAACAGTCTCATTGCTATTTGTTTCTCAATAAAATTATGGAAAAAAATAAAATAAAATATATGCAAAAGAAAAGAACTTTTGATGTTGAATGATTAGAGGAATCAACAGTTTTCAGTTGCCCACACTATTCAAAGGCAATTTATAGATTCAATATAATTTTATACAAATATCAATGCTATTCCTCACAGAAATACCAAAGATGTTAAATATATGTGGCAATGAAAAAGACCCTGAATGACTGAAGTAGTGTTGAGCACAGAGAACAAAGCTGGAACCACCTCCGTACTTGAACTCAAAACACACTGCCGTACTGTAGCACTCCACCCCTGTGGTGCTTGTGTGACATCCAATGCAGAGTCCAAAAGAAAAAAAAATTAAAAGCCAAGAAGTAAATCTATAGTTAACTTATCTTTAACAAGGGCACCAAAAAATACATTTAACAAAGGATGGTGTCTTCCACAGCTGCGCTGGAAGGACTGGATAGCCAGATAGAAGAGCTGAACTTTTTTTTCAGAATTTATTTTATTTTATTTTTATTTTTTATTAATTTTATTGAAAAACAAATTGCAATGAGACAGTTTCAAAATTGATTAGTAGAACAGTTTCAATAACTAATACATTCCATATTGTTGTCTTTGTAGTGTTTCTTCATAGCACAAAATGCTGACATGATATCCTGTCCATACACTATTACTACAGATCTTTCTTCTCATCAAATTAAGAAAAAGGAGCTGTATATCTATCCTAATTATTTTGTATATACAGACACAAAATGGTCAGAAGACCTAAACTTCACATCTGCGTCTTACCAGTTACAAAATTGAAAATGGATCATAAACTTGAATGTAAAACATGAAATTACAAGAAGAAAATATAGGGAACATGACTTAAGATATCATTATAAGGAATGAATATTTTTGGCTGAGACCCCTAAAACATATTCACAAAATCAAGATGTTATAAAAGGGATTATCAAAGCACTTCTGTACAACAAAGACAACTGTCAATGAAGTTAAAAGAGAACTTGCTGAATTAGAGAAATAGGTGCCAACTATTCCTCTGATAGACTCTAAAGCGATCTCAAAAAAACCTCTCAAAAACATCAAAAAGCAAAAACTTCAAACAATCCAACTTTTAAAAATACCCAAATTATTAGAGTTAGTATTTCTCAAAAGAAGACATAAAAATAATCAACAAATACATGAAAAATATATGTCATTTCAAAGCAATAATGAAATGACACCTCATCCTAGTTAGGATGGCTATAATCAAAGAAAAACAAGCGCTACAGAGGATTTGAAGAAAGTGAAACACATTATTAATGGCAATTCAGTTAGTACAGTCCTTATGCAAAGCAGTGTGGAGGGTTTCAAAACACAACTTAGAGGTACTATTTGATCATCTATTCCATTACTCAGCATTACTCAAAGTAAAGAAAATTAGAAAATCAAAGAGATATTGAAATTCCTGTGTTTGTTGCAGCATCATTCACATCATTCACAATAACGAAGATATTCAATTATTCAATGTATCTGTCCACAGATGAATAGGTTAAAAAATCAACTATGTGGTTTAAAAACATCTTCACACAACCTGTATTTTATATTTTTCACTCTTTGTAATGTTTTCTGATAAAGGAATATTTAATTTTCCTACATATGATAAAACTCATGTTTTTATGATGCACCTTTGATATGCACACAAGTATTTGCTTAATTAAAGTCCGTAAGGTTATTCTATTAAATAATTTTTTGAAAATGTTTAATAAATATTTAAAATTTGCTTCCTGCATTAAGTTGTTGATTTATAGAATATGTTTTCATTACATGGTGTGAGGTAGAGGCATTTAATTATTGTCAAAATAGATACACATTTGGCCCAAATGACTTAATAAATTTGCCTTTGTGCACCTTTTCTTAATCCTGTCTCCGACACATTTCAAGTGGCCATGTGTAATGAGTTTAGTTTTAAGTTATCGCACACACCACACTGTCCCTTCACAATAGCTCCCAGGCAGTATGTTATGATGGTAATAGTTTTTTATGCTTCTATTTGATGTTTGGCTCAAGTTCCCTGACTTTTTCCCTTTTCTTTTTCTCTCTCCTTGTTCTTCCTCCTATTATTCTTCTTCCTATTATTCTCCTTTTTTCTTCAAGAGGATCTGTCTGTTTCAGGGATTTTGCTGTTTTACTTACAGAGATTCAGGTTTCTCAGTTCCATTAAAATTCCTTTACTTCGGGGCCGGGGAGATGGCTCAGTGGAATAAGTGCTTCCCTGGCAAGCGCAAGCACCTGAGTTCAATCCCTGGTTCTGCAAAAAAAATTAAAAAATAAATAAATACATAAATAAATAAAATTCCTTTACTTTTATTAAAACTACATGAAATCAGACAAAATGTACAACTTTAAGATAACACTTTCGTCAATTCCATAGATATGACATAGCTTTCTGTTCATTATGAGCTACTTGCACACTTTTTAATAAGGTAGTGTAATTTTCTGCATTTGTACTACTTTTTAAGTATAAGCAGTATATATTCTTACACAGCTCCTATTTTTGTTGCTAAGATACGGTCATGTGTCAGGTAACAAATATCATCTCAGTTGATAGCAGACTAGGATGTGATGGTGGTGCCATAATATAATGGAGCTGAAAAATTCTTACAACCTAGTGATGTCATAGTCATTATAAGGTTGTAGCACAATCCATTACTCATGTGTTGGTTGTAAGGATGATGCAAACTGAACTACTATGCTGCCAGTCATGTAAGTTACAGCCTAGAAAGTTATCTATAGCATGTCATTCTTGATAATACACAGCTATGCTTCTAGCTTATGAGTTTACTATATTGTATTGTTGTCATTATTTTCTTATTTTTAAACATTTTTTAAATTTTTGCTTTCTTCTTCCTCCTGACATATCATGAGCTCTTTCTCCTCTGTGATGTATCTCCACCAGGTTGGTTTTCCTTGGAGCCAGCTGACTATAGACTGAAACTTCTACAAATTATGACCAGTATAAATCTTTCCTCTTCAGGAGAAAAAAAATCATATCTCCAAAGCATTTTTATTTTCAACTGATACATAAAAATAACATATCTGTATGAGATACCATGTAATATTTCAATGTAGACATTGTGTAATGTTCAAAGTAGAATAAATGTATCTATTTCTTCAAATGTTTATTAATTCTTTGTGGTAAAAAGATTCAAAATACTCCAGGGGCTGGGGAGATATTTTGGCATTCTAAGCCCCTGCCTGGCAAGAACAAAGACCCAGCTTTGATCCCTGGTACTGCATGCAGCTGGCCCCTGCATCCTAGGTGAACCAGACCAGCTATCAAAACCTGGTGTGGTGTTGCATGCCTGTAATTACAGCACTGGGGAGACTGAGACAGGAGGATCACTGTGAGTCTGAGCTGCATAGCAAGACCCTGTAAACAAATAAAGAAAATTAAATGAAAAATACTTTATTTAGCTTTAAAAAATAAATTATACATTATTCTTAGCTGTAGTCTCCTTACTGCGCAGTATAACACAACTTCTTTCTCCTATCTATGGAGAACTTCATACTCATTAGTCAACCTTTCTCCAATGTTCCCCCCACCAACGGCCCCAGCCTCTGTTCATCACCACTCTACCCTCAGCTCTCTACTCCCACTTGTTAAAAATGAGAGTTTTTCGGGAAGAATATGCTATTGGTACTACATAATTCTTTAATCTCTTGCTTGTGCCATTTCTTCCTGTGTTAAATTTGATTTTGCGCTTTTTGGTGAATACAAAATTCACTGCTCATGTTTCTACATTGAGGACAATGCCAGCTTAATGTCATGGAAACAAAAATTAAAGGCAAATAAGGGCTAAGTGACGGTGACTGCTCCCTACTCAGGCACATCTGATTCCACCGTTGCTACGATTGTGAACAAGAACATAATGACAGCAGCTGGTAAAGCTGCTTTCTTGAAAGAGACTAACAAAATAATCGAGAATGCTCTATATCAGATATGAAGAAACTTCTAAAGACCTGAACTAAAGCCCAGATGAGAAAAGACATCCCTTTGGCTATGATGACCATGGCCAAAGTAGAGTTTGTGACCTGAAAGAGTAGGTTGAGCTTGACTATGACAGTGAATTTCCTGCTAGATCTGGATGGTTTGAGAGGTTTAGGAACTGCTACTCGTATCATGAGGAAGCAAGAGGAAATGCTGTGAGTACTGATGTGGAGGATAATGAAGAATTTTTTGAAACTAGATACATTAGTGTGGAGGAAAACTGCTTGCCAGAGAAAATCTTCAATGTGAATACAAACTGCCTATTTTAGAAACGAATGCCAAAAAAGACTTTCATCCACAAGGAGGTCAATTCAATGCCAGATTTCAAGGCATTTAGAGATAAGATAAGCCTTGCTTGGGACAATGTTGCAGGGTACAATGAAGAGCCCTTTGTGGCCTGGTACAGTGAGAACCCCAGGGCCTCTGAGCACATCAGCGGCACACACCCAAGGTACTGAAGTAGCAAGAAGCTAAGAATAACTGAGATTGTGCTTACTTCAGCAGGACAGATACTGAAAACATAACTGAGCTCCTCTTCCAAGATGTCTTCTTGAATTGATATGCCATTGAAATGGATAAGAACTATTAGGACTGGATAATAGATTTCGCCTATTGTTGGCAATGTGCCCACACATTCTCCATTAACAGTGATCTGCCTTCTCAAATGCCACGTGTTTGGTCCAACTGATAGATCCAAGATTTATAAAGGATTTTAAGACCTATTTGCTGAGGATGCTGGCTGAGACTATTGCTGGAACCAAGGAGGACAATGAGAAGATACTGGCACAACTCTGGAAGGCTTATGACTGTTGTGACTAAGTCAGGAATCTTGCTTGGGTGATGACACCAAACTGTGTATGTCTGAGTGGCATCAGGAAGAAGATATTCAGGAAGTTCATCCATGACTTCAAGAGATTTGCTCTGGGTGAGACCCGCAGAAGCCAGCAAGGCTGTGGTTGAGAAGGCAATCAAGTGTAACCTGGGTGTGGATGGGGACAGGATGATGCTGAAAAGCTTCTAGAGGAGGTTCCTGAGAAGTTGACTAGTGAGGAATGCTTGCAACTCAAACAGGAATGCATGGAGAGAAAAAGGCAGCAGAAAACAACAACAACAAATGCAAAAAGTTCTGAGGGGTTTAGCAGAATATGCTGCCAACTTCAGCAAGGTCCTTAAAAAGTTTAAAAATATGAACCTCATTACTAAAGAATTCTCACTAATGGGGAGGAATGTTTGCAGTGCATCATCTGCTTACAAGCAAATTTATGGTTGAAAAAAAAAGAACAAACCGATCAAACTGCCATGGACCTGTTTCTAAACAGTGACACAAGCCTCAGACAGGTCCTTTCAGAGGAACTCCAGAAGAAGGCATTATTGTCATATAAGATTCCTCTGTGTGGATGTCACTGCCCCTCATGACAGGGGCATAAGGTGTGAAAGTGGAAGGCAGAGATATTGATGGTCCTGTGGGGGCCAAGGGAAATGCACATGTTTGTGTCTTAGTTTTTAATAAAAAAAAGTTTTGAAAAGTTAAAAATTAACTGAAGCATTTATAGAATAGAAACAAAATATGTTTGTGCAGCTAGAACCTGCTTGTGTTCCGATCCATGTGTTCTTATGAAAGAGGCAAAAATAATTAGAAGTCTATAAGGGAATAAAGTAATAACAAACTAAGATTAATGTATTATTGAACAAAGAAGTTTTTAAGAGAGTGTAGCCTAGGTTCACAACGTTTAGAACAGCTGCAGCAGTTTATGATAATGCCCTGGCCTTCACAGCTACCACTGACTGGCCCAGAGCAACCGCTAGTCTTTTAAGCACCATTCACAGCAAGCCCCAGATAAGGTCCACTTCTTGCTTGTGATTCCATCATATTGCTGTAACTTTCCTATGATTTTCCACACATTGTTACCCTTGTGTTAAAATGACCGGTACAGCAGGATGCTGGGCCGGTGTGCAGCCCAGGACAGCTCCGGTGTGCGGTAGGCTGTATCACTGGTCTGTGTAAGTGTACTCTAGGATCTTGGCACATTTTCAATCTCACCAAACAACACAGTGCTCAGAACATATCCCCATAGTGAAGCAACACATGTGTTTGATTGTTTATTATTTATTTATTTATTTATTTATTTATTTATTTGCGGTACCAGGGATTGAACTCAAGACCCTGTGCTTGCCAAGCAAGCATTTATTCTACTGAGCTAGCTCCCCGGCCCCCTAACAATTCTGTGTTTAAATTATGTTTTCTAATCCTTGTTAGTGTATGTTCTACAGCAAAAGCAACAACAACAACAAAACAACTTTAGTTAACACATAACAGCTTCTCTCAAGAAATACCTTTTTATGGTTAAATATAGAATCACAGAACAATTTTATTTATTTGAAAGAGAAAGGATGCTTAAATATCAAAAATGATATTTTTGTTTATGCATGTGTCACAAATATTTTAAGTATTAAGGTGTTTCCAAATTATAGATATCACAGTGGACAACCTTGAGAATTCATATTCTCAGACTGGTATAATAAACTCCACAAAGCAGGGCTTATGAGCCAGGTGTGCTGGCCCAGATTCCTAATTCCAGCACTATAGAGGCTGGGACAAGAGGATGACAATTTTTAGCCTGATCTGGATAGTTTGAAAGCTCAAGATTCTGTTTCAAAATTTTTATTTCTATTTTTTATTTATTTATTTTCCTGTATTTAGGACAGGGTCTACAGGGTCTACAGGGTCTCACTACATAGATGGGACTCATATCGATCCTCCTGTTTCCAGACTCCCAAGCACTGGGATTACAGGCATGTGCCACCCTCAATCACTGTTTTAGCGCTCCCCAGGAGTGGGGCTGGCATGGCACGCTGGGAATCGAACCCTGGCTGCTGCACTCTGCCTAAGCAGGCGCTTTAGTCCGTTGAGCTATCAGGCCGGCCCTGTTTCAAAAATTTTTAAACAAGAAATAAAAAAAGCTTGGGAATTTAGCTCAGTGTGAGCCTTGCCATCAAAGATAATGGATAGATCGATCGATAGATAGATATTTGACAGTTGAAATTGCTTGGTCAAAATATATGTACACTTCATTTCAGTTATTTTACTCACCAATAAATGTTGTCTGAATAAATGGACAAATGAATGACTAAATTTTCTTCAGAAAAATATTCTATCCACAATGCCTCTCTCTTTCTGTATCTACTTTTGTTTGTAAAAATTTTATATCTTGCGTATTTATATGAAAAATTTATTTTACAGTAGAAAATAAAAATAAGCCCCTGTTTTCCTAGGCTTTATATATTATCTGTTAGTCACATACATCTAAAAATTATATTGCTTGTTTACCTCACTTGTCCATTGTTGTTACATTTCTTATTAAATTGTAGAAAAACACATATATCAGCTGTTTTAATATTATTCCTGTAATATGTGATATAATTTTTATTCAGTCATTTCTCTTTCAAGTTCATTACATGTTTCTATATGAATAGTTGTTACATGCATTGTTTTTATTTGGAGATGAATAAGTTTAATTGCATTTTGCTTTTTCATCTTGTGATTTTGGTAGTTACCAGTTATGAGGAATAGTCAACTATACTATCTGCACTACTTTAAGAGCAGTACTATTTAACAACATATGTTACCAGAAGAAGAAATTGATGAGTAAAGTAAATAATTTATTAATGTCCTTTGAAGTTGGCATTAGAAAATAAATAAAAAAAACACCAAGTATAAAATTCAGAATAATTCTAAAAGAACTGAATTGAATATTTTCAGAAATTTATTAACTAAGGACTAGTTTAATGACAAACACAGTCAAAACCCAATTGGATAAGAAAAAACTTCAATTGGAAAAGAATAATCAAAGTTATTTCTACAACATTACAATGTGGGACGTATGTAATACTTTTGATTTGCTTCATGCTTTCTGTTCTAGATCTCAGCCTTTCCACTTCCAAGTTTTGGTAACAGAAGACCGAGGAAGCCTCCCTCCAAAAAGAGACTGACAGATGGATACCATCAAAGAGAATAACTTGGTAGGTGAGCGCAAGAATTCACCCACCTCCCCTTTCACATTCCAAACTGGAATGTGGTCCTCTGAGTCCCATGCATGTAGACAGGCGAGGCGCACCCAGGCCTCACCTGGCAGCACCATGTGGATGCCAGGAGGCAGGTCCTCCCATGCTCAGGCTCTGTCTCACATGCTGGGAGGCTGATCCCAAGGCCAAGATGAGAGGGCTCGGGGCCAGAGCACTTCCATCTGCTCACGTCCTGAGGTGCCCATGGACCTTACTCTGCCTGTGACTCTGGTAAGTTTCCACTGGAATAGAAACAAGGATTTTCACAGAGCAGGAGGGAGAGTAGCTACAAAGGCAAAGGGGTACAAGGTCTAGAGGCCCTGAGAAAAAGGAAGAGCGGGGGTGGGATTAGGAAGGTGGAAGAGATCCAAATGATTTGGGTCCGTGCTCGATACTAACAACCAAGTTAGTTCTGCATCCTTTTGAGTCTCTCAAGTTGAAGGTAAGTTAAAAGAATTCTTCCCTTCAGATAAGCTGACCTTGGAAAACCAATCCTATTCTGTTTCTGAAGACTGCACTGTGGTTCCTCCATAGTGCAAACCTGGGGAGTTTGACAAGCTCGAGATCCGATGCCCTTTTCCTCATCAAGCATTTTTAGTTGGTCAGGACTGGTGCCCGAGCACCAAAGTTGAATCGGGAGTAGCAAGTTGTAATCCATGGCTCCAAGGAGGCAAATAGAGAAGGTAATGGATGCAGAGGGTGCATCCGCACATCTTGTTTTCCTAGGGCAGAAGGGCTAGGGCTGCCCCTTTCCTGCCACAATTAGCTTGGAGCCTAATTTCTCCACTTACAAAATAATTTGAAATAACCAGTTCATGTGATTGAAATTCTGATTATAATACGCATAATCAGATATGTATGCAATTGCCATATATCTCTTATATATGTAATAATACTATGTATCTGTTAAACAGAAGAATTTGGGATGTTCCTCCAAAACAAAAACTTTTTTGTTCTTTTCTTTTTGGTACCAGTAATTGAACTCAGTGCCTCGCACTCCTCAGGCAGGCTCTGTGTGGCTGAGCTACATCTCTGGCCCAGGAACCTTTATTTGTTTCTTACCTGGGAGAAATACAGCTCTAAACTGGCTCTCAGATTGGGCATTTTAAAATTTATGAGCATCGTAAAAAGTGGATTAAACCAGACTTTTCCAACACCAATTTTCCTTCTCTACTCACAGAACATTGAATTTGGGTAACTATAGTTGTTCTTGTGTCCTTTGTTTGTGAGAAGATAGCGCACTGCTACTTGGTAGAACATCTTGATGATCTGACGCAATAGGATGGAGGCACTGGACAAACTACTTAGAGTTGATTTCTCTACAACTTACCTTGAATAATCTTTAAAAATGTAAGGAAATAAATACTAGCAATAAGACAATAAGGGAGAGTTCTGTATTTTGGGTCTCACTTGTATTTGACTCTCACTCAGCTCCAGAACACTTGACCAGTGGTGGAGATGTCCTGCCAGCAGAACCAGCAGCAGTGCCAGCCCCCTCCCAAGTGCACCCCCAAGTGTCCTCCTAAGTGCCAAATGCCCAAGTGTCCTCCCAAGTGTCCCCCTAAGTGTCCCCCGGTCTCTTCCTGCTGCAGCGTCAGCTCTGGGGGCTGCTGTGGCTCCAGCTCTGGGGGCTGCTGTGGCTCCAGCTCTGGGGGCTGCTGTGGCTTCAGCTCTGGGGGTTGCTGTGGCTCCAGCTCTGGGGGCTGCTGTGGCTCCACCTCTGGGGGCTGCTGCAGCTCTGGGGGTGGTGGCTGCTGCCTGAGCCACCACAGGCCCCGCAGGTCCCACCGCCACAGACACCGGAGCTCTAGCTGCTGTAGCCAGCCCTCGGGGGGCTCCAGCTGCTGCGGAGGGGGCAGTGGCCAGCAGTCTGGAGGCTGCTGCTGAAGCACATGATCCTGAACCTAGAAAAGCAGACTTGAATGAAGGAAGTGGTCAAATATTTACTTTTTATCTTTCTTCTCCTGGGCCTGAGCTCTGGCATAATGGATGCTTTTGTCTTGGGATCCAGAGACCAGAATGTTTTCCCAAAAAACTTGTCCACTGACTCTGACAACTGTCTGTTTTCTCTACTGTCATATCTCTAAACCTGCAGGTGCCAACCAAATCCCCAGTCCACTTAGCAGCAGGTCGTAACTTCAAATGCAGCAATAAAGACAACTGATCACCACCATGTTGCTGTAAACTGTTCCTTGTGGTGCTGCATATTGTCCTGCTGCTTGAAGTCCTTGCAAATCAAACATGTACCAGTCACATGGCTAAGGGTGGGAGCAGATGAGAGAAAATGGTTCTGTCTTGTGCTCTAAGGTCAGAGGGCACAGGAGTCCCTGGGGAGCATTCCTTGGGCTCCTCCTCCTGGAGTCTCATTAGCTCCGTGGTGTGGACTGTGGTCTATTTTCAGAGACCAATTCAGTCTCTGATTTCTTCCTTTTACTGGTCTACCTCCCATCCCACTCATGATATGACCTATGACCTATGTCCCTTCAGTCAAAAACTTTCAGAAAGCTAGTCGTGAAATTTTAGCAAGTAGATCATGAAACTTTAGCTAACTCTAAGAATATTAATATGACATATAAACATAACATGGTAAAACATTTAAAATTCCATAAAAAGAAGTTAAAGGTTCTAGAAATGAATCTCTTCCTTTCAAGAACAAATTTAAGTCAAATACTTCATTTTTATATTTTATAAAGAAGTCCTGATTTTTTTCAATGTTATATTTCACATTGTAAATTTTATTTTGTGTTGATTATTTGTCAGTGATTTGTCAGGATGGCTAGATGTTCAAAATGTATTTATCTTTTTATCTATAAACTTTTTTTTATGTATTTGGTACAGGGTCTCACTAGGACAGCTCAAACTTGTAGAGATCCTCCTGTTTTCAGCCTCCCCAGGGCTGGAATTACAGGCATGTGCCACCATGCCCGGACTCCACGGCTGGCTCAGTGCACCTGAGGGTGGTACCGGCACAACATGTGGCCCCTAGATGACCCTGTGGCTTTAGTCATTCATTAATATTCCAACACCATGAAAGAATTAACATCCAGTATGCAGATCCTTAGTCAAGTGCAAACAGTACACATACTGGTAATCCCCTCCAAATAATTTAGCTAACACCCAAACAAGTATGAAATGGTTACCCAAATTGACATGTGACTATTGTACTATCTACATTGGAATTTCCAAACCAAAGAATCATACCTTCTCCAGAAAGGAAGTAATATTCCATCTAGGCCCCAGGACCCTCTAAGGTAAAGTGGTCCCTCACCACCTTAGACTGAGTGACTCTTAAAGGTATGTGTCATATAAATATTTAGAATAGGGTTCCATGAAGCCAGACTGTGTTTCTGCTTAAGAGCAAGAAGATTTTCTTATTGAATTTCTTCTTAGAGTTATATTATTTTAGCTTCTCAGATCCTTGATACATTTTGAAAATTTTCTTTCTTTTTTTCTTTCTTTCTTTCTTTCTTTCTTTCTTTCTTTCTTTCTTTCTTTCTTTCTTTATTTATTTTGGCAGAACCAGGGATTGAACTCAGGCCCTTGCTCTTGCCAGGGAAGTGCTTATTCTACTGAGCCATCTCTCTGGCTCCAAAAAATTTTTAATTATGAGGTATTAGAATTAACTTTAATTTTTGCTTATAGATTTCTAGTTGTCCTCTCATTACTTGTCTAAAGACTGTTGTTTTCCTTAGTGAGTCAAAAATTTTTACACCCTTGTCAAAAATTAATGGCCCATGTTGTGCTGGCCCCTCCTCCAAGTGCGCTGAGCCAACCACCAAGACTGGGCATGGGGGCGCATGCCTTTAATCCTAGCACTGGGGAAGCTGAAAACAGGAGGGTCGCACCAAATACATGGAAAAAAAAAAAGAAAAATGAAAAATTAATGGCCTATAAGTCTGTGGCTTTATTTATTCATTCTCTATTTTTCCCATCGACATTTATGTATGGAAAAAGTTTCACTGACAACTTGATTTTGTGAGGTTATTCTTGTTTTGTTTTGTTTCAACCATTTTTAAAGTGACAGTCAATTGTTTTTAATGAAAAGTCAACTATAGCTATTTTGGGGATGTTCTTGTAAGTATTATCATCTTTCTCTTGCTGTTTTTGAGAGGGTTTTTTTTTTCTTATTTTTCTCAGTGCTTTTTCTATGGTTGTATGAATGTGAATCTCTGTGTTTATCTTAGTTTGATTTTGTTGACCTTTTTAAACAGAATGTTCTTCATTATATTTGGAAAATTTCACTCATTTTTTCTCATTGCTTTGTTCTCTGCCCTGTCACTGTAGCCACATTACTCATGTTAGTGTGCTTACTAGCATCCTAGACCTTTCCATTTAGTCACTTTTCTTCCTTCCTTTTTTCCTCTGTGCCCTGTAGGTTGCTTGGTCTCTACTGATCTATCTTACTGATTCTTTCCCCTACCAATTCAAATGTACTGCACAGCCCTCTAGTTTAAACTCTTAAAATTTCCACTTAACTCTTTTTAAAAAATTAATTGCTACTTGCTCATTGACATTTTCTTTGACAAAACATTAGTATACCTTCCTTTATTTCTTCAGCATGGTGCTAGAGTTGATACCTTGTAACAATTTGAGAAGTTTAGAAGGCTAAGTGACTCAGCAGGGGGCCAGAGTCTTTATTTGTATTCATTCTGTGCAAGAGGAGGGAACGGAAATGGTGCAGGTGTAAGCCCCACTCCCCATGCACCAGGGCAGGTAGCCTGCAAACAACAAAAGAGAAAGGAGGAAGAACCAGTTGCTGGTTCTTCAGAGGAGCTCCAGTTTTCATCTTCAGCTTGGTGGTTTCTCCTGGTTTCCGGTATAGACAGCTCAGCTTCCACCAAGGACTCTTCTGTCTTCTGGGATAGATTCTTTGGCCTTCATCATAGACTCTTCAATGTTCTGTTGCAGACTGATTAGCCTCCTAATACAACTTGCAAGGGCACTACTGTGAGCTCCAGACTTAAAATGGACCCTTCATCCTCCAGGATGCAGACCCCCTCTGCACGCTTCCTCATCCAATTCTTTGGCTGACCATTGTAAGCCAAACTTCTAATTTTTCATACATATGTGTATCTGTGTTGTATGTTTCTCTAGTAAACCCTGAGCGACGCATGTGGTTTTCTGTAATTTCTTACATAGAGCTCTACTGGTTGTTTTAAAATCTTTTGTTTGTTTTATCCAACCTTTGCGCCTTATCTTGATAGTTCCTCTTCAGTGCTACCTTTCCTGTGTAACAGTCCCACTTTCTGGTTTGTTTGTAGATATCATTTATAAAGCTTTTTTTTTTTTT
>NW_004524624.1:7900399-7919847 GCF_000260255.1 Octodon degus | reverse complement strand
TTGCCAGTACCATGCTGATTTTATCACAGTAGCTTTGTAGTATAATTTCAAGTCAGGAATTGTAATGGATGACAATAATTTTAAAAACCTAACAACTAGAACATACAGTGGAAGATTGTGTACAGTGAAAGAGAACATACTTTGTGTGAGTCAAAGCCCCATGCTCAAAGTGTCTATGATCTTAAATTATTTTTGTTCAGGAAAATCTTCTTGGCCAGGTATTGTCAGGAAACCAAATACAGAGCATGTGGGACTTGAATTGATCTTTAGAAGATAGATTATTAGAAGGTAAAGAAAAGAGAAGTACTCAGAAAAGGAACAAGGTAAAGAAAATTCAAAAAGAAAACAGAACGGGAAAAGAGAGAGGAAGAAAAGAAGGAAGAAAGAAAAAAGGGAGAGAAAGAAAAATTTAGGGAAAGGTAGACAGATGGAGATCAGTAAGGATAAAAAGCAGCATACAATGAAACCACTCAGACAACAGAGGAGGCTACACTATGAATAAGCATAAGAGGCTATACTTAGAAGCATAGTATTGACATCAAGTATATAGGCCCTTGAGTGCAGACCAGAGTAATTTGCAGTTTTCCTAATGACATGAAGGTTTCACAGAAATTATTTAAAAAGCAGTTCTTCATCAAAAAATAAAGCAAAATAAAAGTGACTTAAAATATACTTGGGGAGCTACTTTAGAGATAGTGAAATGATTTAGAGTACTAGAAAGAAAGGGGCCAAAGAGAGATCCAGACAGGTAAGAGGCAGAGCACCTACATTTGAGGCTGGCAACTTGGTGGAACATAATGCTCAGAGAGACAGAATTGTTAACAGTCACCAGGATTTGAAAAGAATTATTTTTAGAGATGGAGTCGTATCTCCAAATCATGACAAGATTCTAGTAACAGTGGGAGCTGTGTTTCTCTAATACCATCATCCAATGAGGTCCATTTAATCTACTGATACTCTTAGCCTACAACCAGAATTCATCTTCCTCTGCACATCTTTTGATTATCATCTTGTGTTATTATTGTCTCTGCTTTCTGTTTAGGGAAAAGCTTTGAAACACAAGATGGGGCTCTTACTCTTTCTTGTGTCTAGCACATGGTAAGTATTTAATAAATATCAAATCACAGAATCATACTCTGAAGTACAACCTGGGCCAGAAACAGAGATCAAGTAGAAATTAAAAGAAAACATACCATTTTTGAGGTCCCACCCTAGAACTGTTGAACTTCTGAATCCATTTGAGATACAGTGACCCTCGGGTGCCTCAGAAAGGCTCACTACATCTAGGCAGACCTAGGTGCCTAACATGCTCCATTCTAAGTGCAAATTCTTTTGAGGCCAATCCTTTACAGCATCTGGTATGAGATAAAATTCCCTGTGCTGAAAATGATGACTAGAGATATCCTTGGGCATTATAATGGGCAAGGGTCATAAAGATATAAAGGATAAAGATGTTTGGTTTACTCTGCCGGAAGTCCCAGGGAAGAACCCCCAGAAAGAATGCACACCCTGTAAATAGGAACTAGAAGAGTTGGGTGCTTGTTAGTTAATCTCAGGAAAATGCTTCCTGATGTGTGAGGCCGATGGAACGTAGCTTTACATGCCGCAAGCCTTGAATGGGGAAAAGGAGCAACTAGTACGTTGAAATCAGAGTCACACTGTCTTTCTGCTCATGTTCCACATGTGTGAAGCACTTCTGCAGAGCAATCAGATATTTCTAGTATCTGAGGGACAAAGATGAAGAAGAAGAAAAAGGAAACTAGAGGAAGTGAAGGAAGAAGTCCAACCCATGAGGCCCCATACATTTGGTGCTCTCTGTTTAGGGTCTTGTTCTAATGACATGCGATAGACTTTGTACCATTCTCCCACCTTCTGTTACCCTGATAAAAACTTTCATCTTCTTCATGTAGAAAGCATCTAAAACATTCCCAGAAGAAACAGTTGAGCCCCAGTCATTCCCACCTGCTGGATTGCAGGCTCCAAAGACAGTTCCTCTTCTGACCTTATTCTAGTTTCCATCCTAGTAAAGTCCTCAATCCATTGTCCCACACCCTGACTCAGTTTACTTATGCCCTATATTTGACTGGAAGGCCTTTGAGGACTATGCCTACAACCAGAATGTCTCTGTGATTTCCCAAGTTTTTTTCACCTAGTCAGATGTTTTCTAAATATAGTGCGCATGTCAGACACTGGTAGTAGAGAAGCAGGGAAGACAGCTCCTGCCAGCAGGGACCATGGATTTCTTAGCTCTTGTGTGGCAGACACTGTTCTGAGATGGGAACAGGTACAGGATTGTATTTAGATGAGTGTGTCCCCACTTCAGGCACAGGTAACATGGGACAATGTTAATTCTCATGAAGATGAAGGAAATTGTTTTCTTCCATGAAAGGCTTTACCATAGGGTCCCTCAATAATATATACAACCTTGTTTTGGGGCTGGGAAGATAGCTCAGTGGAGTAAGTGCTTGCCTTGGAAGCACAAGTTCCTGAGTTCAATCCTTGGTACCACCAAAGAATAATAATAATAATAATAATAATAATAATAATAATAATATACAACTCCTATTGCATTTAAGAAATAGAAGAGTTTGTGACTATTTCACCATCTTGCTCTTAGCCTGCCAGGTGTCCACCCACACATTTCTCTATGCTGGTGTAAAACAGATTCTCAAAAGCCTTAGGAAGAAATAAGTGAAAGGCTGATCCACAAAAAAAAAAAAAAGTAAATTGGGCTTTCTTTTTCTTTTTTTGTTTGTTTATTTGCTTGTCTTGAAATATGAAAAATACTAGAGTGGTATGAAGACTGTTCCCTTTAACAGACATTCAACTAGCATTTTCTCTGTGTCAGGGACAGCATCAAGTTCTAGGAATGCAGAAGTAATAAAGGTGAAGTCATTGTCATCAAAGAATAATATGGATGCAATAAGCATCTAGGTCACCATGATCCAGAGATACTAGAGAGGCTGCAAGAAATATCTGTAGAATTAAGCAATGTTAGGCTCTGATGTGATTAAGGAATCCAGCAAGTTCCTCCAGGGTCAGGGCCTCAAGTCACGGTGAGATGGAGTGAACAAGAAAGCTCTTTTCCAGCCTCCGCCTTCACTTCTACCCAGGCATTCTGAAGGCCTCGTGTCACTCATTTCTGAAGCAATTTATTTGAATCATCACCCAGTTGCTTTCAGCCCTGGGGCTTGCAAAACCTCTGGGTAAGTCATCTGCTCCACACTGCTCTCCAATAACAGCCTGGAGCCTTCCACTGGAGGATATATAAAGCCTTCTGCCTTGGCCCCACAAGGCTTCTGCACTCCTGCTGGACGGCTTGTTCATTTGTCTTCTTCTAAGGTAAGACTGTGCTGGGGTGGAAAAACGCTTGGATGTCCCCCCGTGCTGTGAAGGCAGCCTTGAATACTCTAACTGCATCTTCCCAGGGTGTAGATAAGCGAGGTAAGAGAGGTTTAGGGGAGGGACAAAGAAGGGATGAAGAAGTCCCTGTAAAAAGCCCCAAACAGTCTGAGACCAAGCCTTAGAGACCCGACAAGCTAGAGCCACAATGGAGAGACAGGCAGACTTAGGGCCCTCAGAGCACAGTCAGACTGAGTGAGGAAGACTTGGCGCTCCTCGAAGTGGACTGTCACATCAGCTCAGCATGGTTGTGGTTTGTTTTGCATTTTTTAAATGGAAGACTAAGTATTAGTCTAAGTATTAGTGTGAGAATGTCTACCAGGATTTATCCCCTAATGTTTAGCTTTTTGAAATTTGTTTTCCTTCCCTTGGGATGGACTTTAGCAGGCTGTAACTGCTAGGCCACTTTGTGGACTCTAGCTCCTGAAGAAGTGAGGCACACAGCCCAGCAATCTGAGCTCACCCTGCAACCACATGTTCCTTCTCTTCCCAATCCAGCACATTCACTGAGCGATGTCACAGCAGAAGCAGCAAGTCCAGGAGGCTCCAGCGGCTCCCAAATGTTCTCTCCGGTGCCCAGATCTCTACCTGGCTCCTTGCTCTGCTCCTTGTAGAGCTTCCCATTCAGAAGGCTGCAATTCTTATTCCCCTAAGCATGAGGCTCAGAGTGCAGCCTGCCCCAAGAGAGCTCACCGCCAGAGGCCCAGCTGTCTCAGTGGTGGCACAGTCCGCTGCTGCAAAGAGGAGGAATGCTAAGCTGGCCTGGTGTGGAGGCATGAGGCACAAGCACAGCTGCCTAGCTAACCTGCTGCAAGTGGAAGCCCAGAGCCTCACCTCTCACAGGGCTGAGAAACGCTTCCTTCCGTCAGCCCTGAGAGGTGAGAACTGGGCTGAGCGGCTCTACTGTTTCTCTCTCCTACCCACGCCTCCAGCTCAGCCACAGTGAAGCTCTGTGCCTGGAGTGTGCCTGTCACCTCTGAATCTTTGTGCCCCTGAGGTCCAAGCAGGATGCTGCTTTTCCTTTTGTTCCCCTCAAAGACAGTTCATAAAGTCAATATCCTTTTAAATAGACAGGGGTTTGGGGGCTGGAATTCTAGTTCTTAGCAACCTCTCAACCATCAACATTTGTCATACAGGATTCTAGCCCTGAAGGCTGCAATCCAATTAACCCGTGTTGAACACCTACTGTGTACTGCGTTCCGCAATCGCAGATGTAAGCAGATTTGACAAGTGCTCCCGGAAAATCTTACATCTAATGGAAGAAGCAATGCAACCTCCAGAGTGAAACATGTGGACCAATAAATAAAATTTTAAGCAGACTAACATAATCTTCTTTGTGTGTCTTAGAGGAATTCAAGGAATATTAATAACATAATAATAATAATACTCTACAAAACACTCAAGGGTACTGCTAGCAAGAAGTTCATTCTGGTGGAGCAGGTCAGAAGTGGTTTCTGGGCCTTGGAGAGATATATTAGGATCAGGAAGTGCATCCCACTTGGGGATTAGAACCACAGGCTTCCTGGAATAAGAAGCAGGACACTTAAAGATGGGCAGACATTGGCTGGACCATGGAGGAAGGAAGAAGCACCTTCCAGGTAGAAGATCAGTGTAAACCAGCTTATGGCAGGCGCAGCCTGGGTCAGTGGTGCAAAATTCAATTTGGCAGGAGGGACAGGGTGAAATGACAGATGTGGGAAAGATCATAATCCCCATCTCTTATATTAATTCAAACTAGCTAAATTTACTGTGTTTACAGTATAAAGTAAAGCTATGAAAAGATTATACCTATAGGGAATGTCTTGGCCTAAATCCAGAGTCTAATGGCCCCATGTAAGGGGGAACTGTCATAAATTTTAGGGCCTTAGAACATAGAGGCCTGAGAGTCAGCTGTGATGCATATCAATGTAAGTTCTATGTAAAGTGTTTTTGCTGACATACATTTTGGAGAGAAAAGTTTGTAACTACGTATCCAACCCAATATATTTTACTGACCAGGTGCACAAAAGAATTTCAGCCTTGGGCTGAGGAGACGGCTTGGTGGGCATTTATGCAATTTCTACTCATTTGCTACTCAAACAATGATAAAGCAAACATTCTCATTAGTGATCACTCTTCACTTTTTATTTATTTTTATTAATTTTATTGAAAAACAAATAGCAACAAGACAGTTTCAAAACAGGTTAGTAGGACAGTTACAATAATTAATACATTGCATATTGTTGTCTTTGAAGTGGTTATTCACATTACAAGATGCAGACATGATATCCTGTCCAAACACTATTAGTACAAATCTTTCTTCTCAATGCATTAAGAGAAAGCATCTGTATATCTATCCTAACTATTTTGTGTATACAGATACAAAATGGTCTTTCATTTATATCCCCCCTTTTTTTGTTTAGTTTTGTCAGAGATGGGTATTCCATTGCCATTTAAATATTGTAGGTGCATGAATTCAGCAAAATAATCCAATATAGTCCAGTAGTCCATAATAGTAGTGGGTTATCCGTAGGTCTGGCAATGTCAGAAGTTGTTGACTTGAGCCTTTTACAGCTCAGCATATTAATATAGCTTTACTTTTTATACCTCACAATTTTTTAGACTAAATTTCTAAAATTGGAATTCTAGAACTGTCAAAAACTAAAAAAAAAAAAAAAATGACAGTCTCCAGAAAGGTTACATTTTAAGAGCAATTAACATTATTCCATTTATTTTTTTAATTTTTTAAAATTTAGATTTATTTTATTTTAAAGAGTAAAAACAAAAATAGGGCTGGCAAGATCACTAAGCAGACTACAGCACCTGCTTAGGCAAGTAGAGGGACCGCAGTTCAATCCTTGGCACTACATACCACACCAGCCCTGACCCCCAGTTGTGCTGAGCCAGCCAGAGTCTGGACATGGTGGTGCATGCCTGTCATTTCAGCCCCGGGGAGGCTGAAATCAGAAGGATCACCAGGAATCTGAGCTGTGTAATGAGACCCTGCAACAACCAAATACATAAAAAAAAAAAAAAAAAACAAGAACAAATAGCAAAAAGCTAAGACAGAAACAGGGTAACATACAACAATACATGTTATAGATTTTCAAAACAAGAATAGCAAATTAACGATTGTTGTTATATTAGATACTTTTATCATTTTAAATCTGTTGCTCAGATTAACAGATATAGGTATGCAAGATTAGACAAACACTTGAACATTAACACTTTCAATAATCCCTAATTTTTTCTTAACTTTTTAAAAATTTTTAAATTTATTTTAAAGAGAATATAATCATAATTGATAAGACATTAGAAATGGTGCACATTAAGAAGAACAAGATGAGAGGTATTCAACCATGGTATTTGTATTGCACATCGCTGTCCTTAATGTAGTTACTCAGTTTATAGATATTAGTCTATAGAGTTACTCAAAGTAAAAATTTTAAACATTAACTGCTATTTTCAAAAAACTGATGGAGGGTGGGGGAGATAGCTTGGCAGTCTAAGCTCCTGCCTGGCAAGCCCAAGCACCTGGGTTTGATCTCCAGTATCACATGCTGTGCCAGCCCTGCACTGTGCCAGCCACCAAAACTGTGTGGTGGTGCCCACCAGTTCTGGGAAAGCTGAGACAGGAGGATCACTATGAGTCTGAGCTGCATTGTGAGACTTCATACCAGATAAATAAATAAATAAATAAATAAATAAATAAATAAATAAATCTGATAGAATTAGCAGTACAATCATCTGAGTTATCCTACTATATACTTGCCTGATTTTTCCACCTTCCTTTTTCTCCTTTCCCTCATCCTCAGTGTTTATACCTTATGTTCAGTTTCTTTCTGTTTTACTACAGCTATCACACCTTTCAGGTTCTTACACTAGGGAGGTAATGTAGTAGTTGGAAAATGCAGATACAGCTACAAACACACGTATCCACCTTACCTTTGACAAAGGGGTCACCCAAGTTCACTGGAACAAAGAGCCTCTTCAACAAATGGTGCTGGAAAAACTGTCTCTCCACATGCTGAAAACTAAAACTAGACCTGGGTCTATCACCATGCACTAAACTAAAGTAAAAATGGATTAAAGATCTAAACATTAAAATAGAAATGTCAAATCCACTGGGAGAGAAAGTAGGTGGAAATCTCGAAGACATGGCGGTAGGCAGAGAGTGCATGAACAAAAATCAAACTGCTGGGGCAATACTTCAAAGAATCAACAACTGGGATCTCATCTTATTGAGAAGTTTCTGCATGTCAAAAGAAATCACCAACAGAGTGAAAAGACACCTCCAAACTGGGAAAAAAAAATCTTAACCAACAATCTCTCAGAGGACTTCTATCTAGAATATATGAAGAACTAAAAAAATCAGGTCCCCCCAAATTCAAAGACCCAATCCAGAAATTGGCATCTGATATGAATACACATGTCTCAGAAGAAGAAATACAATTGGCAAAAATATATATGAAAGAATGGTCCACAGAACTGGTTATTCAAGAAATGCAAACTAAAACAGCACAGAGATACTATCTCACCCCAGAAACAATGGCTGTAATAAGGAAAACAATAACAAATGCTGGAGAGGCTATGGAGGAAAAGTAACCCATTTCTTACTATTGGTGGGAATCTAGACTCGTACAACCACTATGGAAATCAGTGTGGAAACTCCAAAAAAGTAGGACTGGAAATCCCATTCAACCCAGCTATTGTCTTTCCGGCTCTTTTCCCAAAAGAACTGAAAACATGCCACAGTAATATATGCACACCCATGTTTAGAGCAGCACTATTTGTCATTAGCCAAATCTTGGAAACAAACAAAATGCCCATCACATGAGGAATGAATAAAAACGTTGTGGTACTTTTATACGATAGAGTGTTAGTCAGCTATAAAGAAAGACAAACTTGAGGTCTTTATAGGTAAATGGATACAACTAGAGGCTATATTCATAAGTGAAATAAATCAGACCCACATGTGTATGCATTACTCCACTTACGAAAATCAATTTTAAGGAATAAATGACTTTCCTTGGAGAGAAACACTAAGTACTATGTTAAAAATCTACTCAGTTTACAGTGAAGAAAGCACCCTCCGTGAGAAGAAACACTTCTGAATAGACTAGTCTTTATTTTTCATTTTGGGTCTTGCTGAGTCACTAAGAGTCACATTAGAACTGTCATAAGAGTCTGTGCTTAGTCCGTGCTCAAATTTGTCATCCTCCAGAGTGCTGGGATTGCAAGCATGTGTCACTGTACTTGGATAGCTGGAAGGTTTTTCAGTATTGATTTTTGATGATCAATATGTTGGTGTGCAAGGCTTCTGGAAAGAATGCCCACCTGCAAAATCTCACTTGGTTGACTGCTGAGCTCAGTGTGCTACATTCTCTTCTTTTCTACATTTACCAATTCTCTTTATTGATGACAGAGACTCTAAATAGTAGCACAATTTTTTTTTTTCTTTAGCAGTACTACTTTGGCCTGTTCATATTGCTATAGTTCATTCTAGGATTCTCTGTGCTAATTGTTCAGTTTATATATTATCATTTACATCCACTATTTTTACTGTATCAAATTCATTTCAAAGACAGCATATTAAAAATAAACAGGTGATTAAGATTTTGATGATCAGTGTTCTTCATAAAGGTTCATGTTTAATATCTTCACATTTTCTGAACTATATGTGTGCCCTAGAAATAACAATATCCTAAGTGTCTTTACATATGGCTTTTTATGGCTTCAATTTAGTATCATACATACATTATACCATTGTTTTATACTAATAAGTATGAAGAATATAGACTATATTTTATTGAAAATGTCCTATACATGGACAATGGAAACAGAGAGAAAGACTACAGATAGATAACTAGATAGATACTGAAGACAGATAAGTAGATTTTTAAATATTCTTCTCACCACAAAAGGTGAAAACCTAGCAGACATTTTCCCTTAAGATGAGACTCTACCAACAATTCTTCTGTGCCCTGTAATTATGAAGCCCATTAAATGTGTTTACATTCCAGCCCAAAGGGTGTTCAGTCCTGTGAACAAGAAGCCTTACCTGAACACGAGACAGACCAGTGGCCTGGGACTCAGAAGGCCTGATCCTGAGGCAAACAGGCCCTTAGCTTCCTCATCCCCTGCAACACCCATTGCCCCTTGCTTCGTGAGGGATTGCTGCTCTTGACACTTCAAAACTAATGGCCTCTCGGGTCTTTACCTTAAATAATGTCATTCAAAAAGTTAAGTATGAGAAGTTATGCCTGTTAGTAAGCTTATTTTAGCTGTTCCATGATACACACATGCCTCAAAACACTATACATATCAGATGTACAAAGTTTCTCTGGCAAAATAAATTGTCTTGCATTTGAAATATTGGAAAGATGTATGACTTTAACTTTTGCTAAAGTACAAATTTCTATACAGCTTTAAAAAAAAGTGTTGTCACTTACCTAGTTTCATTATGGATAATATATACAATGTTTATTTGCTAATTAAAATAAGCATGTACAGTACTTTTTAAAATGTCTTATATGTAAAATTCTAACAGCTTTCAAAAATAATAAAATTAGTTAAGTTTTTGTTGTTTAAAATATATTGGGCTGGGGATATAGCTCAGCGGCATAAACACCCAATGATCCTCAGTACAAAAAAGTATATATTTATGATTTTAACAGGGGTTAATATTTATATATTTTAATATTTTCTAATTCAAAATTAATTCTGATAGAAAAACTTTCTATATTTGATATTAAGTATGTTTAAAAATTTTTTTTTGAAAAATACAAGGGCAGGAGACATAGCTCAGTGGACTAAGTGCCTGGTTAGGCAAGCATAGGGACCACAGATTGATCCCTGGGTGTGCTGAACCAGCCACTGAGACCAGGTGTGGTGGTGCATGCCTGCAATCCCAGGGCTGGAGATGCTGAAAATATGAGGATCACTGTGAGTCCCAGCTATGTAGAGAGATCCTGTACCAAATACATAAATAAATAAATAAATAAATAGATAAAATTTGAAAATGCTAAGTAGTGTATTGTTTAGAGTAAACAAAGATTTGTCTGATATAGTTGGGTGCCCCCATGTTTGGTGCGTACGTATTTATGAGTGTTACCTCTTCTTCTTGAGTTTTTCCCCTAACCAGTATGCAGTGGCATTCTTTATTTCATCTGATCACTCTTGGTTTGAAGTTGAGACTGTCTGAGAACAGGATTGCTACCCCTGCTTTTCTCTGAGGTGCTGGGGAGTGTGGTGTTGTTTTCCATCTTTTGACTTTCAGCCTATGGATTTCTTTATGAGCTAAGTGTGTTTCTTGAATACAGCATATTGTTGGATTTTGTTTTTTAATTCACTGTGCCAATCTAATTCTTTTAATTGGTGAATTGAGTCCATTTGCATTGATGGTTATAATTGAGATATATTGACTTACAATTGACATGTTATTTACCTGCTGTTGTTTACTCCTTTTTCTCCTGTGTTTAATTGTTTGTCATACTTGGTGAGTTCCTTCTGTTCTCATTTATGGAGTCTGGATCATTTTGGTCCCTCTTTAGAACATCTTTTAGTAGACTGTGTAAGGATGACTTTGTTGTCATGAAATTCTTTAGTTGTTCTTTGTCATGGAAGTATTTCACTTCTCCATCAAACTTGAAAGAGAGTTTTGCAGGGTATAGTAGTCTTGGCAGGGATTTGTTTACATAGACAACCTGAAGTACTCTGTTCCATGCTTTTCTTGCCTTCATGGTTTGTGAAGAGCAATGTGCCATTATTCTGATGGGTTTTCCTCTAAATGTGATCTGTTTCTTTTCTCTAGCGGCTTTCAGTATATTGTTCTTATGCTGGATTTCCAGGATCTCGACTATTACATGTCTCTCTGTGTGTGTTTTAATTGGGTTGATGTTCTTTGGAGTTCTCTATGTTTCAGTTACCTTAATGTCAGATTGTTTCTCCATATTTGGTAAGTTTTCTGGTATTACTTCTGCCCATATTCTTTTTATATTATTTGTATTGACTCCTTTCTCACTGATGCCTATTAGTCTCATGTTGTTCATCTTTACATTATCTTGCAGGTGATGGATTATACCCATCTCTGACAAAACTAAACAATAAAAAAGGGGATATAAATGAAGGACCATTTTGTATCTGTGTATACAAAATGGTTAGGATAGATATACAGCTACTTTCTCTTAATTCAATGAGAAGAACGATTTGTACTAATAGTATTTGTACAGGCTATTATGCCTGCATCTTGTACTATGAATAACTATTATGAAGACAACAATACGCAATGTATTATTTATTGTAACTGTCCTACTAACCCGTTTTGAAACTGTCTCATTGTTATTTGTTTCTCAATAAAATTAATTAAAAAAAGAGTAAACAAAGAACATGTAAGTTGAACAAAATGTATTTGTTGTTTAAGGAGCTGAGGGGCTTTGGGAGACCTGAGGTAGGTTCTAGCATTGCTCTGACCCCTTTCTTCCCCATATTTCATTTCCAGCCTTCAAGCCAGCAAGGCCATGTCTTGGAACCAAACTCAAGCTCTGTGGTCTCGCACCAGGCACCCATTGTCTCAGTGAACCCAAACTTCTCCCACTTGTGCAGGCAGAACAGTATGACCGTCTCCTACCTGACCCCATCATTGGATCCACTGGGGCAGGCCTTTCCTATTCCCTAAGTATAACATCCTGGTCTGACAGAACGTATATTGTTATTGGAGACCATGCTTCATGGTACACCATAAATATTAAGTCATTGCTTTTAGTTATTCCTATGAAACTGTCAGAAATAATGCCTAAAATTATCCTAAAGTGAAAGAAACTGTGGTTCTAATCTAGTGGGAAGTCAAGAAATGCCAACTCAGTTTGATGGATGAAGGAATAGAGTTTCAGTTATAGCCTTTAATATTGTAGAAGTAACCAATGATAACATCAAATATAGGAGGGACAGTGAATGTATAGTTAGAACTCTTATTTTAGGTTGAGGAAGCAATAACATGGCTAACACGAAGCAAAGAAATCAATACACTTGCAGATTATTTAGAGCAAGACTTTTCTTCCAACAATGTATTGGAAGTACTCATTTTTAGTTTTCATATAAAGATATTAGTTGTTTTATAAGTAAATCACACTCATTTGCAAGGGTCTGAGGCTAAACCCTCCTTAGCAGAGCAAATGTGCTTGGAAAGAATCCACTCAAGGTGCTTGATAACTCTGTGCCTTTGCATACCTCAGTTTTCTCATCTAGAAATTAGATATGTATACTAAGAGCCTTGGGAGACTGTGAAGGGAATTGTATGTGATATCATAGGTAATTTACTTAGTAAACATTACACTCAATAAGTGCTCACTGTACCTTACATTGGGGAGTCTATATTTTAAAAAGAGCCTTCTTAGTTAAGAATAATGTTAATTTATGGAAAAGTTGCCAACAGTAGACAATTCCACATACTTCCAGCAGTTGTGAGCTTAGTATCACGCTGCATTTGTTAGGATGATGTTTCTGTATATCCCATTCAGGATACTATACTATTGCATTCAATGGCTGTATCTCCTTAGAGATCCTCTTGAAGGACAGTTTCTCAAACTTTATTTATTTTTTTAATTTTGGATGAGCTTGATAATTTTTCGGAATGCTGGTTGGGCATTCTACAGAATGTCTCCCAGCTGGGACCCTTTTGGCATTTTTCTCATGATCACAGTTGCATTATGGGCTTTCAGGAGGAAGCCAACTGACAGTGAGTGCCAGTCTTACCCCCTCATGGTGAGGATGCATGCTAGCCATGTGACTTCACTGGCTATACTGATCCTGATCAGAAAGCAGAGTGTTCAGCATGCTTTTCCCCATAAAGTCCTTTTCTTCCTCTTTCCATGCACCTTCCTAGGAAGAAAGGCAGTATATGCACCCCACATTAGGGTATTTCACCTTCATGAGGGCTGGTATCTATATAATTTTTTAATAATTTTTCTCTATCATGGATTTGTCTGCTTCTTCACTCTTGTAACCTAGGCAATTCATTTGTTAAAATGAACGTATTGGTATCTATCTGTTAGACTTTTGGCTGTATATAATTCAATATAACGGTATCTCTACTGTGGTTCATACAGATTTAGCTTTGGGCAGTCCTTACTAAGGTCTTTAGGAGCTCAGTCCGAGTGTCCCTTTGACTTAATGGCATTGATTCCCTTTTGAGTGGCTTCCGGCTTTCTGGTACTACTAGATACTTTGGCCTCATGTTGTATAATCTCTGCCTTAGACCCAAATTATAAATATAGTTATTTCTCTTTCTTTCTTTCTTTCTTTCTTTCTTTCTTTCTTTCTTTCTTTCTTTCTTTCTCTCTCTCTCTCTCTCTCTCTCTCTCTCTCTCTCTCTTTCTTTCTTTCTTTCTGTTTTTTTTAAGACATGGTTCTGCAATGTAAGTTTGGTTGCCTTTGAATTCATTAGATAGTCTGGGCTCAGACTTGTGGCGATCCTCCCACCTCAGCCTTCTGAGTGCTACAGCCATTTCCCTGCTTTCTTTTACTGTAAAACTGTACTACAAATCAAGATCTTGGTGTTAGTTGTATTCATATATAAATGAGAAACCTTTCCCAAATATATGGCCCCAGCCAATCATAAATTCTTCCTCATCCACCAATCACAGCCTCAGCCTGAGCCATGCATGACTTCCAGGTCGATGGAAGTGTGGGGAGTTTTGCAAAAGAAACTCTGTTAGTCACTGACATGCTCCCTGGGCATTCGTGGGCATTCATAAGCCTTTAGAGAAGTAAAAGGCTAGATCTTCACTACTGAGGGCTACAGAATGAATCAAATGATGATGGAGATGATCACAATAATAATAAAAATAACAATAATTACTTCAAGAACAGTCATCATCTGTATTTATAAAGACTTCAATGTATACTAAGTACTTTTCTAAGCATCTAATTGATGCAGCAGCTTTTTAAAGCACATGCAATTGTTATCACCATTTTACAGCTCAGCAAGTGAGGCACAGAGGGCAATTGATGAACCCAAAGTGAAACAACTAATGAGTGGTGGAGTCTAGATCAGAAGGGAGGTGATCTGCCTGCAGACAGTACAGACACTTGGGAACAAAGCTGCACCCTTGAACACACAGCACTGCATAGAAATTCAGTTGGCCTTAGGTTTAATACCTTTTTCTTTGGTCCATTCAGGCTGGCACAGCATGTGGTTCCAGGGATCGAACCATGGTCGCCTGCAGCTGCCTAAGCTCACCTAAGCAGGCATTTTAGACTGCTGAGCTATCTTGCTGACCCCTACGTTTAGTTCTGATTCTGCATTTATTTCAACTCTGTAAACTGAGTCAGATGGCTTGTGTGAAGCTTCAGCTCTCCTGTGTGAAATGAAAGCCCAAGCCAGCCTAATGAAATATTTTTATTTGAAATTGACTCAAAAAGTCAATAAACTGTCTACATACAAACTATATGTAAAGAGCTGTGCTTTGAGATGGTGTGATCATTTTCTTTTTGGATCTAATCAAATTCATTTATTGGGGAAAGTTTTCCATGAATATTAACAGTTTTATAAGATAATGAGTTCTTCAACCAGAAGTTCATCTTTGACCATAGAAGCTATAAGAATGTAAACTTGCATAGGCCCCACCAAGATGAGTGATTTGGTGAGCTCCCTGCCTTTTCTGCATCCTTCAACTTTCTATGAAAATTCTAGAGGAGCCCTGCGGAGGGTATTAGAAGACTGTGGGAATGTTACCATAATGTTCCATAGACTGGTTACATTTCCCTGCTCTTACAAGAACAATCCAGCACCTTGTTTCTCAAATTAGGAAGAACTGTATCAAGGAGAGGGGCACGCCTGTAATCTCAGCACTTCTGGAGGCTGAGGTTGGAGTGACATGAGTTTGGGCCCATCTTTAGCAATTTAGTAACTTAGTGAGCCCATGTCTCAGAATGGAGCTTGGGAGGCTGGGAATGTAGCTCTGTGGAAAGGCTCTGAGCTCAATTTCCAGTTCGGAAAAGGCAAGACAAGAAAAGCATGGAAAGAACAGAGAAAAGAAAATTCATTCAGAAAATATTCAAGAAATGTACATGCATTAAACTCATTCCTTGGAGATTATGATTCACCAGGATTTAGGGAACAGGATCATCATTTAAAATGCATTTCCTATATGGCTCATAATCACAGCCAGGTGTGGACTCCCTGATCCAGGCCATCTGTTTCCTTGTTGTGTTGCTCCTGCTCCTATTGCTCTGGAACGTAAACACTATGTTATGCTCTTGCTTTTGAAGTCTCCCCTGTTCCATTTATCTCTATAGATTATCTTCAACAGATAGTATTTAGAAGAGAAAATAAATAAGAAGAATACAGTGCAAATGTAGAGGAATGCAAAGACCTTCTCCTGTGTGCCTGCAATGGGAATATTCTAGAATTTCAGGCCCAGAATGACAGGGCAGGGAGTCCTGATGTTACAGATGAGGGTACAGTTTCCTAAACTCTGTGACACGGTTCAGCCTTCACGGTGCCTTCCCCGTTCCCTTCAAGGCTGTAGTATTACCTATCCTTCCCCTAACTCTGGAAACAGGCTTTTCAATGAGGGCTTGTGGGAAAAGGAATTGCTCTTCTTTACATTTCTCTGAAGGTGTGTTAATTTCAGGATGACAGACATAGTGATGGTAGGTCATCTCTTTTTTGACATATTGGAGAGAACACTGGTGAAATCATTTACATATGGGGTTGTGATGAGCCAGAGACATCATCAGTGCAGTGGTCTCTAAGAATGGAAGAAGCGTGGAACCAGACATCTGCTCTGTTTGACTGGGTGGGAAGAATCTGGCCTTAACACCCCAGAAAGGGATCAGGTTACATAAGAGACTGAAAGGTGTCAAAGCCTACAGGGTCTCTGTTTTAGGGACGTTTTAGAATATCTTTTTTGGGATAATTTCCTGGAGGAGACAAATAAGCAAGACTGTTATGTCCAGGTGGGATCCAGGCACTGCTTCTCACCCAGAACACTAGTATGCTGGCTCACAAACTCTCAGTTTCAGTAATGAGAGGCAGAATTTAAAGTAAAAAAAACATGACTTATTTGGAAAAGAATGGAAGAAAGAAAAGATAGACACGTACTCTGGGTGGTGGGGTAGGGAGCATCAGAAGAAAATATATGTGGAGTTTTGGTTCCGCTCCTTTTTATTTAGGACTAGTGATCTTCCCCATCCGCCAAGTGGACACCTGGAAGTTGTTGCCCTCTGAACTGCTCCCTGGCTGTCTCTGACCCTTGCGTGGACACCTTCATCTACATTCTTTCTGCCTATTTGATTTCTTCCTATTGCTTTGTGATGGATACATGGGGGAAGGGGTTATAGACTTGGACTTAAGGATGAAGCAGAGGGGACATGTGTGTTTTGTATATTAAATAAGAGTCTTTGGGTGGCTTTTCACTATCTCCTTTGCATGTTATCATAGCAAGTGAGAGGACTGCTTACCCTGGTTACCTTAGCCTTCCATGCTCCTGGCTACAGCCCTGTTCTGCTTGTCAATGCTTCCTGCTAAAGTCTTATGTTAATTGTGTTCCCTGATGCCTTCCTTGGCCTGGTTTGTCTTTATGTTTGTCTTTCTATTCTTGCTGGAGTATAACTGCCAAAGTAAAAAGCTGCCTTTAGTAAGATTTCTCATTAATTTCATTAATAAACTTAATGAGATACTATTCATCCTTTTTTCCACCTATGCCCCCCATCCCTACAAGATAGTTTCTTTACCCTTCCCTGTGTTACATTTAACATGATGCTTATATTTCTAACCACAGAGTTCTACTGGGGTACTTTAGTTACAGTCCCACTTAATGAGGTCAACCAGGGCCCATGTAAGAGCCCAAGAGGTCATAGCTTCTGTTATATGGGACAAGGGTCAGTACAACCATCAGAGATCATAAATTAGGGAGTCACCTGTATCCTAAAGAGGCTGTGGAGGACTTGAAAATTGCTTTTGTGAAGAAACAGTGACTCTTCACCAGAGACTACAGAGGCCCACGGGTCAACTAAAAGCAAGACACAGCTTGATAATACCGCAGCTTTTATTTGTATTTATCTTTTTTATTACTGTAGACATTTTAGATCAGATCTCATTCTATATATTGGCATGTTAATCACTTAAGCAGCATCTGTCTAAAAACCTAGTAATCCAGGATTTATTAGCCTTACATGTAGGTATTCTATCTCATTCTCCATCAAGAATGAGGACATTAGATAAGAGATTTGCAGGTACATTCAACTACCAAATTTTACCTCTTGGAATGGGTGCCTAAGAGTCTCAAGTCATGTTCTTAAATCTTCAGTTACTCTAGGTGCCAGAAGAAGAGCCTCCGAAAGGCTAAGGCTGCCTGCACCCGAAAAGGGGCAATCAGTTAATGGGAACAAAACTGTTTCCTCAAGCCACAAAAACTCCTCTGGTACCACAAAACCACAACTAAATAAATGATCAGTGAGATCCTTGCCTACCTCAGCAACCCTTCAAAGCTTTTGCCTTTGTTAATAAGAGAGTTTGGTCTTTATCAGAGCTCTACTCCTTTCATTTTTCCTTCTCCTCAAGCTACAATCTCTTTCATTTTCTTTTAGAGGGGCCCCTAAAGTTATGACCATGTGATCAACTTGGGTTATGATGAGAATTTTAGTTAACTTAAGACTAAAATTCTGAGTTATGACCCAAATGCTGGCCAGTTGTGCTTCCAAATGCATTCAGATACAGATTTGACCCTTAAAAGAGTTTTAGAATGAATATTACAGTATCCTTTCTTGTAGGGGGTAAATTGAGAAATCCTGGGCCAATGTCTCTCTAAGAACACTAAGATCTGCCTGTATACAAGAGAGAAAATTTTAAGGCCTTGTAGAGAGCTTTGAGTCTTCAGTTGGTGACTTGTGTCACAACCAGCCCTCAGGAAAGAATTGAGTCATAAGCCAAGGGTTCACTCTATTTCCCCAGCAAAGATTTCTGCTGTAAACTGAGGCTATTTCCTCAGTTTTAATGTCTATTTTGGCTGAATCAAGGACCCACACTATTTGGTGACATTGGTATGATTTATAGCAGCCTCAAGCCCAAAGCTCTCACAATTACCTCTGACATCAAGATATAAAGAACAGCACTCATTTTACAAGGGAAGAGACTGAGGCTCAGAAGAGGTAAACATCCCACATCCAGTCAGTACAAGATGAGGTCTGTACTCCAGGGAAGACTCCCTACTTCTTTCCAAGGGAATTTTCCTCAGTTAAAAATAGAGAAGCAGAGCCACAGTGGTAATATCAGAAGATACCACAGTGCAATTCCCAGTCCCCAAAGAGTGCAGAAACACCTAGGATTATAATGAACAATATTGCTTATAATTATGACTACAGTTGAATGTTGACACTGTTTTTCTTCTCATACTGTTTCTTGTAATTATTATATTATACATGTTGGACTATGTCTCTAACCCACACTATGCAGACAGGCTGGATCAATTGGCTTTTTAGATTACTTCCTAAAAGATACTTGATTGCTTTATTGAATAAGACTGTCCTATTCTTCTACCCATTAGTGGAGACCTATTGAACGAGGACACTGCATGTGAGTCATGACTGTTCCCTATGTTGAAAAGAAACACAAGCATCACTGGTCCCTTGGTGGCCCTGGTAAAATTCTCATTGCCCCTGAATTATTTCCCAGTGATTCTACAGGGTGATAGACATGCTTCTTGCTCTTCTGGTTTATAGGTTTCTGTTCTTTCATAACATAGGGATTAGCTTGATAACAATCTCCTGCGTGCCAATCCTGACTGAACTGGTACCTCACCCTGACATTAAGGGCACACCCAAGCGAGGCAGGAGTCTGTAACATTCTTGAATCCTCACACAGGCAGGGTGATGAGCAAGGCCATGGGCAGATGAGAGTGGAGCCTACAAATGCACCAGTTATTCCCAGATAGTCCTTTGCCAAACAAAGACTTTCTAATCATTTTCCAACCAAGCCCTTTCCCCACAAGATCATTGATAAAGAGCTCAAGCCAAGTCCAGCTGTTGACCTTCACATCAAATCCTGAGCCTCACCAGTCACATAG
>NW_004524624.1:7877749-7900299 GCF_000260255.1 Octodon degus | reverse complement strand
CCTCCTCCTCCTCCTCCTCCTCCTCCTCCTCCTTCTCCGCCTCCGCCTCTTTCTTTTCTGGTACTGGGAGTCAAACTCAAGACCATGCACTTCCCAGACAGTTGCTGTGCCACTGAGCTATATACCTGACCCATATACTTCAGCTTCTTAAGTGTTCAAATCAGGGTATCTAAGGCTACCTGTTCTAGTAATCATTCTAAAATATAAACAAGATCATACCTCTCCCTTGCTTAAATGGTTAGGAATGGCCAATTCTCTCTGTTCAATTTTTTTTTAAAGGAACATGATCCCACTTGCAAATTATGCCTTCAACATAGAAATCAGGTAAAGATGTGACTACTCCAATTACAGTAGGGGGTAAGTACAAGGTGCAGATTGTCATATTCTGAGATGTCTTTTCCAGGCAGTCAAAAAACTCATTGATTAAATATTAATAGTACTTAATATAGAACTCATATTTCTGGAATCTTCATATAAGTGAGATGATGTGAGGAAAAAATGAATTAAAATTCTCAGCCTGCTATCTCTCAAATGTCATTTGCATTATCACAATACAACGGTTATGTGAGTTTCTTAGCAATCTTATTTTAAGGATTAATTTAAAGATTCAAGGCAAAAACCTACTTATAATATACCCCTAGCTCAAATACCAATGCTCTGATTTCAAGGGCCATATCCTTCCAGTCTCTTTACCATGAAAAGATGGGAAGCCAATGGATTGGGCAATGGTAAAGCCTGTAGGGAAGGCTGGGAAGATCCTAAGACAGCAACTCCTGCTGTTTGGAGGTGTGGTTCTCAGACAAGCTAATGCCTAAATATTCTTGTCAAAAGAATACCAAATAATTCTATAAGCTAAAAGTATGTAACTAGTAAACAAAACATTACATTTGGATGTCCTTCTTCCTTTCTGTCCAGCAAGTGCTTGTTTTTTGCACTTCATATTATGGCCACTATCTGTTTCCAGAATATGCCAGGCTCATTCCCATCTCTATGCCTATATGTATGTTTTTTTTTCTCTGCCTAGAATGTTGGTTTTCCCCTCACTCATGGCCAACTCCCACTCATTTTCCAAAGAACTTTTCTTCTGGAAGTGACTCTACCAGACTGTAGGTGTTACTCTTTCTAGGCACTCCCAGCCCTCCCTCCATGCTGTTTCAAGTTCTTTATATTTCTCTCAGCCTCATGTCCTTATACTGTACAAGAGATGGAAAATGTGTCTTGGAATTAGGGCACCAGCATTTGGATCATGCATATGTGATTTGATGTTTTTGAAGATCAGATACTTTTTATCTGTAAAATGTGATTTACAATGAGGAGCTTTATACACCATTAGTAGTTGGTGGGAATGTAAATTAGTATAGAATATAGAAGTATAGAAGCATTCTATGGAGATACATGCCTATGTAGGTTTATTGCAGCACAGGTCACAACAGCCAGGTTATGAGCTTACAAGTCCATCAGTAGATGGATAAAGAAAATGTGCTATATGTACACTATGAGGTATTATTCACTCATAAGAAGAATGAAATCATGTACTTGAAGGAAAATAGATGGGAACAGAGACCATCATGATAAACAAAATAAGCCAGAGTCAGAAACACAAGCAGGCAGGCTTTCTCTTACCTATGGTATCTGGGGTAGTAGGAAGTCATGGCATGAGGGTGAAAGTGAAAGTATTATAAAAGGGGAAGAGGAGGTGGAAGGGTAGAAGAAGGGCAAGGGAAACAATGAGGGAAGGTTTATAATCAAGTAGATACTTGCATGTGTGAAATGTCACAACAAAACCCATTAATATGAACTGATGAACTAAAAAAATTCATAAAGTTATTATGCAATATTGTGTGGGAACACAAAAGACATGATTAATGGATGGGAGATTTAAATTTTTTAATTCCCTCCTTTTCACTGATATCATTCTATTTGTGTCATTCCTTAAGGACAACTAAGTGTCTTGATTTTCACACAATTCTGCACACATCTGGCATGCAATAAATGAGTTAATATATCTAAAGCAATATTTGAAGAGAAAGCTTTTGTTGGGATCAATTTTCATCAATGATATTAGATCAATACACTGGAATAATGTTTTCAAACCTTTCCAGATGACATATTTTAAGAAATTCTTTGCACAGAAGCGATATAACTTTGAGCATATCTACACATATGGGCTTCACAAGCTCACACTTCCTGTCAGGAGAGGCATAATCAGCCAAGAGCCACATGACTGCAGTATATGCTGTTCCTCCTTCACGATGTGACTTGCCTTCAAATATAGTCACATTCCTACTATAGCAGCCATCTTTTCTTCCTTGTTCACCCAGTTCACTGTCACTCTTTCCCTCAATTAAATTTTTTTAGGAACAAGACCAAACAAGAAAAGGCAATACCTGGGCTGAGTGAGCTAGCTCCTTATAGGTCTTATATTGATAAAGAAGAGCACAGACTTGAAGACATGCTTGAGATCATCTTGTCCAGGCTCCTCTGAATCCCAGAAGGGGTGGGAGAAGGAGTGGGAGAGCTGTTATGGTGACCATGTTTCCCTCAGTTAGTCATCCATGGCGGCCGAGAGCAGAGACAAGCAAGGCTATTAGCCAGCAGTGAGCACACAGCAGGAACCAGACACGGACCTCAAAGGGCTTGGGGAGTGTCTTTTATGTACATTCAGTTCTCGGTCCAAAAAGACAATTTTGTTTTTCTTATTTGGCTTGAAACATAAAGAAACACACAGTGTTTTCAGTTGGAGTACAAGGTATAACTAATCATCTGTTCCCAAGACACATGGTGGTATCAAGTTAGGCAATTGTTACTTTTGCAAGAAACAGAAACTCAAGGAAACAGAAACTTAGATCTTAAAATGGCACCAGGACACAAAATGGCATTGATTTGGTTCCCTTTCCCATGTAGGAGCCAAGACCAGTCTGAAGCTCCTTGCAAAGCCCTATGACAAAGCTCTTTCTGCTAACAGGCATCAGTATACACAGCCTTCCCTGAATGACTACGCTCACTTGGCTTCTGTAGGTTCTCTCTCTCTCTCTCTCTCTCTCTCTCTCTCTCTCTCTCTCTCTCTCTCTCTCTCTGTGAAAGGAGGGCAGGCCTTCTCTTCAACCACAAATCATCTATTCATTTTCACTGAGTAGATACTTTCTGAGCTCTTGTAATATGTTAAGTGTTATGCATTCTATACATACTGGGGACAAAGAATGAGCTGACAAAAATCCTAAAATTTCATTCTATCCAAGATGACAGAAGTTGGAAAATGTTACAAGTATGGTGTCATGGGAACACAGGATATTGTGAGAGTATTTTATAGGATAAATAGCACTGAGATAGGATGTATAAGGATCCAGAGCAAAGACCTAGGGTGAACATCAGAAAAGATAAGAGTCTGCTTCTCCATATGACACAGGAAGCCATAAAGCTTGGCTATTGGCAAAAGTGGTCCTGAAGGCTTACAAGATAGAAACTAAAATACTTTGTATTTCACAGTAGCTACCTAAACCATGCAGTAGAAGTAGTATTCTCTGTCTCAGGATGGCAATGAAGGCTTAGAAGGTTCAAGAGAGGAGAAAAGACAGCATGTTCTGTACCTAGTGAATGCAAGCAAGTGCATGAAGCAATCCAAACAGTGATTTGGACCAAACTAAAATGGATGAACATAATTATTTATGATACCAACCTGTCATGATATGAACCATGGTATGAGCCTTGTCTTTTTAGATTTTTGTAACAAACTTCACAGGAATGGTTCAGCTAGATTTGGTGCTTTGTCAGTCCATCACTTTGACATGCCAAGTAGTCTGAGGCAGTTTATTATAATGGCAAATTTGTGATAGTAATAACAGGTTAAGGAAAGCACTCTGGGTGGAGAGTAGCAAGAAGAATGAAGTGAGCTTTTCCAGCAGATAAGGGAAAGCAAGTTGAGAAGAAGGGGCTGTGAATGCAGAAGGGTACCAGGGGCTACAGTCTCAGGAGCAGAGGGATACGACTTGTAACACAGGCCCTGCAATATTCTGCATGTCTCCTTTGCCCTCTCTGGCTGTGTGTTTCCTATCCGGTGTGTTGCACGGAAGCAGTTCCAAAAATTCTTTCCCAAGGAACCTTTCTGTGATGCCACAGCAATGGTGCATATCTCCAGCACTTGGATATCGGAACCAAATTCACTGCACCAGCATTAGTGTGCAAGGAGTACTTAGATTATAGAGTGTGAACTTGTGAATGAAACCTCCAGAAACGGTAGGGCTCCAACTGGACCTCACTCTCCCAGCCCCAATCTACTTGCCAGCAGAAGCACTGCTTTCAGCAGGGAACTTGTCAGCAAGCACAGGATGTTGGAAAGAAGATAAGGAAGGACAAAAAATTTAACAGGTCCTAGAACATCTGGGGACATGTGGAGACAACTAAAAATTTATACAAGATACTCCAAGGACTTTGACAACTTAGGTATAAGACAGCCAGAGAACTTTGACAGCAGATATTTATTAAATTCTTCCTGCCCAATAGCCCCTACCTTCTTTAGTTGTTCTTATAAAGGGACATATTGCTGTTTGTTCCCTGCAGATGGCCCTACTGCCCTCTGCCTGCCTGTATCCAGGCCCAATAAATTCTATGCCATGTTGCCTTTATACAAGCTTGGTTATGGAGGACCACCTGGATGCCTCCTTGAAAGAAGAGCAATTTTCTCCATTTTAGCTAAATCTGACCCCTGTTTCCACGTGTTGATATGTGCAGAGCTGGCTAGGACTTTTCCTTACCCTTTCAATTTGTTTTAAGCAATGCAAATTGGCTTAGCTAAGGTCAAGGTGCTACATAGTTCTTAAAGCAAAGATGACAGGCAGTGTTTCCCCAGTGCCCCCTTCGCTCCCAAATAAAACATGTGTGAGCCAGGCTGAGGCGAGATGGAGAGCCAGGCCTCAAAATAAGAGGCTATGGCTTCCCAGGGCATAGAAGGTTACACATCAGAGCTGAAGCACTGACCCCAGAACTTTGCATACTACTTCAATTGTGTTATGCAAATTATTCTTTTTGTATATCTTTCTCTCTGCATATTGTAGAGGTGATTTTAGACCTCCAACCTAGCTCAGTTCACTGCACCCACCTCCTTTGCATCATTCTCAATTACTCATCCTCAAGCCATTCTTTTCTTCGCAAATTGTAAAAGCCTGGTTCAGCTCTGGATGGAGGCCTTTATTCCAGATAGGCATCATCATGGCTAGATTCAGGGCCCCTAGGCTCTCATACCTACAACTATGCCTTAGTGTCTTTATGTTTACTATGGGTTGCATTGAAAGTGATAGATTGGAATTAACTCACTAAAATTCCAATAACTTCCATGAAATTACGAAAATAAACTTCCTTGGCCACAACAAGGACCAGCAAGTGCTCTCTGTGCTTGGTGGCTTCTGCTGGTCTCTTCTACTTCTCCCCCTGTATTAGAGAAACTTCTATTTATTCCCAGAATTGGTGGCTTTAGATTTTGCTGACCAGTCATGCTTGAGTCCTTTCAGAAATTTTAATTTCAATCCCTAAATTATGCCACTGTGAACTTCCTCATAAACCACAATCTTATCTTTAGGGAAATGGTGCTTGGATTTACAGAGGGAAGGAATGCGTTGGGAAGGCTCCCGAGGATCTGGTCACAAAGTGACAGAGTGACTGAACCTGTGGAATGTGGGAAGTTGTCCTCACAGCCACCTGACTAGCAGACAGTTTTCACATCATCTGTGGCTCATCCCCTCAAGCCAGGTGCAGTTTATGTATATAAGGATTTTGTCCCCAGGGTCTCTTCAGTTCCATTGCCTGCCCAAGGTTAGCAGGACAAGGTGAGTGAGCCCACTGTTCGGATGGAAGCTTGGGGGTGGCTCGGGCTGCCTCACTGTGACTGAATGCTGCAAGCCCTTTCAGGATGGAAAGAACAAGAACCAACTGGTAACTCTGGGAGGACAGGGTTCATGGAAATCATCAAGATGGCTCAAAAGTTGTCATCCTAGAGGAAGTGGATACTAAGTAGAGATTGGGGTAGTGGTGGGTCAGGGAGCTGGGAAAGTAACTCGTTTGTGGATAAGAGAGATCTGAAGAAGAATAAGAAGAAGAGTAAGTCTAAGGCAGAGCACAGGACACAAGAAAGAAAGACAAAAAGATGAAGAAAGATGCCAGGCTGAAAATGCAGTAGGTGAATAGTTACAGGATTTAAAGAAAACTTCTTCATGTACTAAGCTATTGATGTTGAGGCCAGGAGTCTTGGGGAGAAAGACCAGGTAGAAGAAGGTGTTCTCCTGCCCCATGCCAGGAAAGCATGACTGCCCCTCTGCAGCCACAGAGTTAACTGCAGAATTTCAGCCTCAGAAAAATACTAACTCAAACAAGCTTTATATTCATAGGACTTTCAAACTATTTGCATTGTGTTTTAGGCTATTTGAAATTCCTCCAAGATGTCTTACCAGCAAAACCAGCAGAAGTGCCAGTTCTCTGTTAAACATCCCCCAAAGTGTTCACCTGACTGCCCGCCTCAAGCTCCTTCTTCATGCCCTCCTGCTGGCCCACCTCCAGCCTCCTGCTGTGCTTCCACCTGCTGTGTGTCTCTAGTGTCTTACCGGTTTCCACGAGTCTACCTGTGCCAGCCCCAGCATTCTAACTGCTGTGAGAACGTGTCCTCTGGATGTCCTGGCTGTTGCCACAGCTCTGGGGGCTGCAACTGACCAGCAACCTTTGGAAACCAAAGAACCATGGACAAGGACTACCTTGAAGTGATGTTCTCCTTGCTCTCGCCCTTCTTCTCTGTCATCCTTACCTAGTTTTGCAGGTGACAGGCACTTCTTACTGAAAACCACAGGCTTCTTGCCTATAGCTCTGTTCCTAAAAAAAAAAAAAAATCCTGTCCCCAAAGACTTACCAGTGTATAGCAATAAAACAAATCTTTGTTGGAACATTGTGCCTGTTGGTGTTTGTTGACTCCTCTAGAGAAAACCATTTTTAAGCTGGATTTCTAAAGAAAACTCCCATAGGGATCCCGCCAGATGAGAAATTTCTTCCTAGACAGACTCAGCTGAGAAGGCTGTTCAAAGAACAGATCTGTAAAGGCACAGTAGGTGCAAGCTGCCTAGATGAACTCACTGTGCTTGCCTCTGCAGATATGTTCTGCTTCCCAGACCCTCCTTATGGGGTCAGCTTTATTCTCAAGGGAGGGCACAGCGGTACTTAAGAGCACTCAGATGTTAGTTTAAAAGCCACGAAAATAACTCTCCTTGAGCCAATATCCACATGACTGTGTGCTCCCTTCCTCTCTCCACATAACAGCCAGAGCCAACAAGATTCTGTATAGCAGGCAACACAATACTTAGGAGATCATGGCATTGATAAGCTGCTCCATCCCTTTACATTCAGTAGGATAACTGCCAAGATTCTGGAGACATGTTCTCCAAGCACTTTCCTGTACAACCCAATGATGGACCATAGCCAACAGCAAAGCTGCTGCTTGTCCTTGGGACTAGGATTCTTGACCTCAGTACTGAGATGTACCAGTACTTATCAGGTTAGACAAAGGGATGGAGCCAGAGTTGTTAGCCCAGAATCATTTATAGCCAAACTACGGCTCTTGAAACATCTGGGTTCATGCATTGAGTGTATCTCACACAAGAACACCACTCAGTCAGTGTGTCTTACCGGTAAGTAGAGAAATTGGGGCTTCTGCTCCAGCTCATTCTCAGGCTCAAATAAGTCACTAAAGGTCACCAAAGAATACACGAGTAACCTGATAAGTGAAATGTCTCCTTTTGAGAATACTGAGGTTATGGTAATATGCAAATATGATGAAATTCAATACTAAGCCATTGAAACCAGAACAAAGACATAAAACAGAACTGAAAACTGTAAGTGCCAAGAGCAGGCTATGACAGATGCCTTGGGCTTTACATGCTGCACAATTGCCCACCTCGGAGCAAAAGCCCTGAGGACTATTTGCAAAGTATTAATTATGATTTTATCAAACTATGCCACTGGGAAAAACAAAACAAAGACCTAACAGAAATAGTGGGTGGTGAGACTAGAAACAAGACCACACTGTGATCTGAAATCTATGACTTCATTGTGTGTGCTCACCAAACTAGCTCATTTTCTTAATTTATGAATGATACAAACTTCAATAAGTATACAGTCTCTCACCTGCATTCTATATAATGGCCCTAGCGTAAAGTTTCATTCAGAAAATGGTTCTAGTTGTTAAAGCACTTGAAAACTACCGGGAAATATTAGAGATTCCATCTCTATAAGCACCCTGTAAAACTTGTAAGTGATAATTTGCTTTATGAATGCTATAAAATATGTGTCACTGTTATGTGAATGGCTCACATTTTTATTTTTAGCATGCAGTATAGAGTTAAGAAAACAATAATCTGAGAAAACTGAAGAATCACTACCGTGTGACTCCAAAGCACATGACATTGATTCTCGTACAGAATATCTGGCCCATCTTGTGTTGGTATATATTGTCTAATGGATAAGAAAAATGAATCCATATTATTTATTTTACTTTTCAATGTTAGCATGAACTACTACTCTATGTTATCATTAAGCATTCTCCTTTTCAAACAAATTTATCTCCTTTTGACATATCACTGAGAAAATAAATTTTGTGATATTTTTTGTCGGTTTTTATGCAAGGAGGAAACAGTTGTTATTTGTTGAACAAAACCAAATGCATTCTTGTATTATTAAATGAAAAATATTCTATATGCCATGTTCAAACAATTTTGAGAACTGTAGCTCTAGGATAATACCATCAAACTTCAACCAGTAAGTAATACATGTGCTTTTATTTATTAAAGAATTCCATATACATTTTATTGTATTAATTAAAAAAATTAAAATCTTTTATTTATTTATTTGATACAGGGTCTTGTTACACAGCTCAGACTCATAGTGATCCTCCTGTCTCAGCCTCCCCAGAGCTGGGATTACAGGCGTGAGCCACCATGCCCAGTTTTGGTGTAGGACCCGCACAGCATATGGTATTGGGGCTCAAACCCAGGTCCTCGTGCTTGCCAGACAGATGCTTAAATCGCCTAGCTATCTTCCAGGCCCTACTGTACTAATATTAAGTGCGTTATAATTTAAAGCAAAAAAATATGTATTTTTAAAGATGGAGTTAAGAAAACAATAATCTGAGAAAACTGAAGAATCAGTTTTCTGATTAATAACTTTAAATCATGTTGACCAACTTCCAGTGTTGCAGAGAATCTTCTTTGAGGACCAGAATCAGCTTAAAGGAAAATAACTACCACAGCTAAACTCTGTGCAAAACCTAGGGACACAGCAATGCCTCATAAAGGTAGGATGTGTTGATATCTACCTGGCCACAGGAGGGCAGTGGTGGGAAGTTTCCCAGGTGGCCGAGGCACTGCCACTTAGAAGCTTGCAAAGTGGCTTCCAGCACTGCTAGGGGCCTCATCATAGATATTTGAGGATGGAAAGAACATCAGCATCAACATCAGCAGTACATACTAAGCTAGCTTATTATTATTGTTATTTATTTATTTATTTATTTATTTATTTATTTATTTATTTATTTTGCAGAACCGAGATTGAACTCAGACCCTTGCGCTTGCCAGGGAAGCGCTTATTCTACTGAGCCATCTCCCCGGTCCCTATAACCTAGCTTATTTTGAAGGTCAATTGAAATAATGCATTTGAAAATCATTTCTGAATTGAAAAACATGTACAGTATGAACTATTTTCAAAAATTAGAGAAGTTATTGATGTGTTAGTGAGTTTTTCATTACCTGTTGACCTCTGAGATTCTGTTGTGTTGAAACTCATTTTTCCATAGGTACCTGCTTCCTAATTGTTGCTCGCACTGCTCTCAGGGCTTACCGTACTCTGTCTCATTTAATTCTCACAGAAACTATGTAGGCCTGGGCTATGCCTAGCCCCATTTCCCAGGGCAGAAATCTGAGGCTGAGTAGTCTGTTCAGGGTCACAGAGGTGGTGCTCTATGAAACTAATCCTCAAATCTAGCAGTGAGTACAACTGGGAGGCAGAAGTGTTAGAGAAAGACAGAGCAGGGAAGTTTAATATAAGGGTAACTATCAAAAAGAAAGAGCAACTAAACATGTAAGAAAAAGGTAGAGGGAACCATCTAAGGGTCAGACCACCAAGGGGTTCACAGTTCATTGGGAAAACTATGCTGTAGCCACCAGCGAGCAGAGAGGTTTTCTGGTTTAGCCGGGTGGGGGCAGGTCTGGGGTTCTAGGCAAGCACGAAGCCTCAGATGTCTCCGAAGCAGGGTTGGGAGTGCACAGTGACTTTCGGTGACTCAGGGGTGACGTTCCAGGAGTCCAGGCACAGGACACAAGGCCTTCTGAGCACACAGGCAGCAAGGGCACATGGAGGGTGCGGAAGGCTCATTTGGCCTGCTCCAGTCCCCCCTGTGCATACAGGGGGCACCTGCATGCCTCTTGGGCTATACAAGGCTTTGTTTTAAGAGCGGGAGGGTTGTACAAAGGCCATCTTCACCCAGGCACTTTAGGGAAGCTGAGGAATCTTGCGTGGCTTCCGTGGCTGGGCAGCTGGCCACCAGATTGCCACATAACTCCCTCTGCCAGCTTTCCTCTTCCTCCTGCACTGTTCTTTCAGTGCCCTCCATCCAGAAAAGTTAACATGACCTTCACTTTTTTCTCAAGTTATTTTAAAATTTTATTTCTTATTTGTATATATTTGTCATAGGTATCGGTCCCATTTCTTAATGTTTTTTTCCCCCATTTCTCTCCCTACCCTTCAACACTTACTTCCCTTCCTATTTACAAAAGCTTGCTTCCCATTTTTACCTTTCATTCGTTCTCTTTGTTTTCCTTTTCCCATTCTTTCCCATCACAGTCCTCCCCTCTCTTGCTCTTCTACGCATTTGAAGATTTTCTTCCTTTCCCGACGATATCTATCATCCATTTGGATTCCTATTTACACTTTTGGTTTCTCACACCAGAGAAACCATGCAATATTTTAACATGTGTGTTCTATTTATTTCACCTCAAAGTATGGTCCCCAAGGCGCACCTATAGAGATTGTGCCAATTTGTGCTCCCACCAGCAGAGAAGAAAGACTATTTTCCCCAGAGCCTTGCTGGCATTTGTTGTTGGTTTATTTCTTGATGATAGCCATTCTTTCTGTAGATAGAATCTCAGGATTGTTTTAATTTTCATTGCTCCTGTGACCCACGATGTTGAGTATCTTTTTCGTACATTTATTGTGTTGTTTGTACTTTATCTGAGAATTGTCTTTTCATTTCAGATAACCATCTGTGAATTGGGAGTTTAAATTTGGGGGAATCTAATTTTTTTGAGTCCTTTATGTATTCTAGATATTAGCCCTTTGTCTGAAAAATAACTGTTAATGTTTTTCCCATTTTGTGGGTTGTCTCTTCATTCTGTTGGTGGTTTCTTTTGCCATGCAAAAGCTTTTTAATATGCGATCCCACTTGTTGGTTCTTCATAATATTTCCTGTGGGATTGAGGTTTTGTTCATAAAATCTTTGCTTACAACTATGTCTTCAAGAGTTTTACCTATTTTATCTTGCAGTAGATTAAGTGTTTCTGTTTTAATATTTAGACATTTGATCCACTTCAGTTATAGTTTTAGTGCATGGTGGAAAATGTGGGTCTAGTTTTAATCTTTAGCATGTGAAAAGCCAGTTTTCCCAGTACCATTTTTAAAAACAGGCTATTTTTCTTCCAGTGATAAACACAACCTTTACTGTAAGGGAGAAATGCAATTCTGTAATCATAGTTAGATAGTAAAGGATATGTTTGGAGCTGAGACTCTAAATTTTAACTGACAACCTGACTCACAATCTCTCTCACATATCCTTGCCCATATCTACAGTGCCAGAGAATTTTGAAATTCTTTGGCAGACAAGACAACTAAAAAGAAACTGTTCCTCATGTTTCTGGTGCTCCGGGAGGGCCTCTCTTCCACCAGGAGGCAGCATAATTAAGTCTTTAACCTGACTTTGCACCACCCGCTTAGTCTTGAATGACTTGAAAATTCTTGCGCAGCGTCTTTACTGCATGCTCAGGACCATCTGAACAGGTCCTGAGCTCTTGCTGGTGGTGAGGCTCATCAGGCCCAAGGAGAAGAGGAACCAACCAACCAGCTACCTGTAGCAATAGATCTTTCTGGGCCCCAAGCTGTCAGAATGAAAAAGTCTTACTATTGTAGGTGACAGGTTTTTTGGAGGTGCAGTAAAGAGGAAAGATAAAAGAAGCCTTTATTAACTCCAAAGACACAGAAAGGATCGAGAGCAGGTGGGGCAGGTAGATCCTCTGGCCTGAGACAAAGAAATCTGGGGCTTTATGACTTTTGTTAGGGATGGAGTTTGAAGAGGATGTTTAGAAATATCTGAGGAGCTGACTAGGGTCTTCCCTGTGGCAGTCGGAAAGGTGAAAGGAAACTGCATCTTTGGCTGGATTGGAGAAGAAAGGGGGAGGTGGTCTCTGGGTAGATAAGGTGTTGTTTTAAGGGCTTCAGACATTAGATGACCACCATAAATATTCAACAATTTATACTAGGGCCAGAACCTATCAGTGGGCAGCTAAATTAGATAGAAATATTATAGGCAGTCAGACAGGGCTAAGGCTTCAAGGACACAATATGGAAGATAAGACCTTGCAACTGTGGGAGAGACTCCCGACCCCTGTGGGCCAGAACTCAAGACAAAAGAGCAAACAAAACAAAAGATCAAACATATACTTACCTCCTTAAAGATAAGCATCATCTGGGATTGATAATCACCTTGAGGAAACTAGGAAGAGTCACTGACCCAATCCCGTATGTACAGGATAAGCCCCACTTCTATATTCATGCCTACCTGCTGCATGACTCTTCCCATTTGGTCCTGGATTCAATCAATTCTACTTGAGCAATTGTTCTTGTAATCTTATGGGTTGACCATAGTTTTGTCTGACCTCATGTGCAAATTCCCATGTTTTCCACTTTAGACCTGCCTCACCACATGGTTTTGTTGTATAAAAGCTCCTTGAAAAGGCAGATTTCTGGGTAACCACTTAGGTCCTCCTTTGTCCCTCTCTTGGACAGAAGCATATATATATATTCTGCTTTTAACTTCTGTTGCTCCTAAAATTCATTCTTCCCTGGTATCTTTCAGGTTGGGAGTTTCATTCTCTAATGTCACAAATCTTATCAGATTTCACCCTCTTAGAAAGCACAATCATGGGAAAAAAGGAAGAAGTTGTAAATGCTGGCAGACTGTAGAGTCAAAGCCTGCAGCTCTGTTTTGACTCCTGTACCAGGGTGAAGGGGGAATTAACCCCATCAATTGGCCACTCCCTCCCAGGTCTTTTACAGATGCGAATTTTGATGTAAATTTAGAAATTGTTCGCAGGCTATTCAGAATGTGAGGAGCCCCCGGGATGGCTTTGTGCTTGTACTTCTTCTATTAGTGACATAGGAGCCCAGAGGCAAAAAAAAAAAAAAAAAAAAAAGCTAGTAAAAGAACCCTGGGTGGCTCTAGAATATTTGGAACACCACCCAGGGAGGACAAAAGAACAACCCAGAAAGCTTATTTGCATAGCAAGCACATTTGTTTTTGCTTTTTGTTATTTTTATTTTTTATGTTTTGGTGGTACTGGGGATTGAACTCAGGACCTTGCGCTTGCCAAGCTCAGTTATTCTACTGAGGCATCTCCCCAGCCCTGTTTTTGCTTTGATTGTTACCTGATAGCATTGTACAAATAGCAAAGTCAGCTAGTGTGTTCAGTCTTTGTACAATACTGATACAGTGCAGAGGCTGGAGGTCAGGACCTTGTCCACACTAGGCAAGTACTCCAACACTGAGCTACATGCTTATTCCCTAAGTGTCTCTGAGACTGCCCCTGTGTGTCCCTCCAGTTCTCAAGGGCCAGTGAGCAGTCTGAGTGGTCAGCATAAGAGCACAACTTTGATGGTATGGGTGTCAGTGTCTGCACTCACGCCTATGGCCACTTGGTGGTGTAGGTAGATGTGTAGGTCGTAGCCAGAGCAGGAAGAGAGCCGTGGATGGGCTGCTGGGGCTACAGCAACTATTCAGTCTATGCTTTTACTTCATGTCCTGCAAATGTTAAGGGCATGCCTGCTTTCTGGGGGATGAAAAGAGAAGTTCCTAGTTACTGAGGTTGTGGTGGAGGAAGAAAGGGAAAGCAAATATAAACACGTCTCTGTCACCTCTGTCTTAGGTAATGTTGTTGGTTCAGTTGCAATTTCATTTTCATCTCCCCCATGCCAAATGCTCAGCCAGAGTGTGGAGATTAGAAAGCAAATGACACAGGGTCCCTGCCCTGCCTAGCTCCTCCAGTGGCTCTCAGAGTCTCAGAGAAATGATCTCAACTCTTTCTTCTACCAGTTCCTTATTCTCAACTTTGCTCCAGTTGCACCAAAAATATCCCTCCAAATGGTCCTTTTCCATTTGCCTCTCCAAATCATACTTTCCACTTCTGGGTTTGAAAGTGTGCTCACATGCACACCTGTATGAGCCATTTCTGTCTCCATGTGCCAAGTCTCAATTTAAATGTCACTCTTTAAAAAAAAATATCTGACTCAAAAGTGGGAAACTGTATCCTATTGATCCTATACCCTTTGCTTCTGAGGGAAAAAGCCTGGTAACCACATTATCCACTCAATACACTTTTGTGCTTTGGGCTTGTGCTTTAAGAGATTGAATGTTGGTGGATTAGCTGAAAAGCTTCCAGTGTTTGCAGAAATAAACCAAGTACAACCAGACTGTTCAACCAGCAGGGGGCACACATGAGTCAGTCAGCTAGTAGCTCACAGTGTGGGGGTGGGGAATTATGATGTCATAGAGGATTGACATCTCAGAGTGTTGGCACTAGGAAAGAACCATTTAGATCACAGGGCTTTGGCTTCTGATAGTCATGGACCCACTAGGCTGCTAAGGAGCACCCTTCATCTTGGTGCTGGAACCAGTCAAGGGAAGACAGTTAAGGGCACAGGCCAAGTAAGAGAAGAGTGAATTGAAAAGTCTGAAGAGAAACTTGTGGCCAACCCAGGTACACCCAACAAGGCGTGTCTTGTGAGTCCTCTCTCCATGACTTGTCCCCTTTCCATGCCTTGTCCCCTTCTGACTTACTTATGCATGAGGCCTACATAGTGGCATGCAGTGTGTTAGATGTGAAACAGTGTCTGGTAAGAAAGATAAGATCATTGTGCTGGGGAAACTAGCAGAGACTAAAGACAGAGAAACAATAATAGTCTTATAAAATGTAAGTGTTTAATACTGGAGACTCCAAGAAAGAGTATGCGGGGAGGGGGCTAAACCTATGGGCTGAGGAAGTTGGCCTCAAGGGAGTGATGTTTCAGTAGAAGTCCAGGTTCAGTAGCATTGAGCACAGAGCAGGGTGCTGAGGTAGTCAAGGCCATGTTCTGTCCAACAGCTGAGGGGAGCATGGGAGAGGAAGGGGAAGTAAAAGAGTCATGTATTTCATACCTGGATTGATTTCCCATGATGATATGCACTACCAATTTGCACTAATAAAATTTTGAAAGAAATCTTGAAAAAAGTGGGCAGAGTTCAGCCACAGACTGTTTGGAGCCAGTCTGATAAGCTTATAAGAATAGTGGCTGGAGGTGAGGTAGGCTGATAGCCAGAGGTCAAAGAGAGGGCAGTCCTGCCCGAGCCACAGTGGACTTGGGCTTGGCAGTATATCGATCCCCCTGACACAGAACAGTAAGAAGACTTAAGAAAATGGTGCCAGCCCTGTGACACAGGTTCCATGACACCATTGGACAGGTTTCCTAGGTAGACAATGCAGAGCTGGGTTAGGACAAAGGGGTCATGAAGCTTGAAGAGAAGGTTGTTTTAAACAAAAATGACCTTTTGGAGGAATTTTGGGATCCAGTGGATGGCTTGTTGGGCAAAGACCAAGGACCCAACAGTGAAGGGGCTCAAAAGGGGTTTCTGGATTTCAAAGGAGATAACACAGATGTCTCCTGATTAAAAGAGAGCAGCACTGCTGACCAGGCAGCATGGTGACAGTGGCCACAGTGTGGGCTCAGAGGATGGGACCAGTGTCCAGGGCTGTGAGGCTGCTTTGAGGCCTGTTACTGATCACCCCACACTGTGGTGCACAAAGCTGATGCCTAAGCCACTCTCCATGCTCGACACTCACAGCTTCCCCATCGCCGACCTCCTCCCAGGCCCTAAGCACAGAGGGCGCATTTGCAGGTGATTGTGTGGCAGCAGCCAGGTGAGACCAGGGCTGGAGCTCCTGGGCTGTGATCCCTGCACCTCTGGTCAGTGGGGTAGGGATTGCTGCTGCAGAATAAACCCCGCCTCGATGAAGAATACGGGTCTGAACAAGGTCTTTCAAGTGTCAGGGGTGCCTGAACCTGTCCACTCAGCACACAGAACTTCGGGGGAAGGAGAGAGGAGAAGCACAGAGGGGTAATGAAAGCCAGGAGAGCAGTGGAGATGAGGAAGCAGCGTGAAGGAACAGTAAAGGGTGTGACAACGCACACAGAAAAGTAACAGGAAACAAAAGCAAAAGAGGTGCCCTCTTTGTCTTTTCTCTTAGTGTGGCTGGGCCTGGTCACAGGTCTGGGCCCTGAGGAGAATAGATTCAGACCACAAGGTAGTAAAGATAGGTACACACTCCCTGCACATTGCCACACTCGAATCTTACTCCCTGTGACAGTATGGGGTCCCAGGTAGACACACACACATATGCACGGACACGCTGTCAAACAGCCTGGCCCCAAAGGTGTTGCATAGTAAGTCTTCCTGGCCCTTTTCTGACTTTCTTCTTTATCTTTATGCTGATGGGACTGCCCTATTCTGTCTCCTACAGTTCAACCTTTCCCCTTACTTTTCCTTCCCAGGCAAGTCAGGGCATCTCAGGGCAGGTCTGCTTCCTCAGCCTCTGTGTGGGACCTCTTGACCTGGAGGGAGGGACTTGGTGACTCGTCCCACCCCCACTCATGAGGATTGCTGTCCCAGCATCTTCTTCTTAGAAGCGGAAGATTCCTCCTGAAGATCAGAATGACTCCTGGGCTAGTGGGAGGCCTGGAGTCAGGAATAAATTCAAGCAGATGTGCTACTCAGATCACTTTCCTCCTCCATATGAGAGCTTCTCTAGGCCCAGTACGGGCTGCAGCCACGTAGCCAGAGGCTTGGGAGTGCCATTGGAATATGTCTTTTCCTGGGGCTCTAGTTTGGGGAACTCAAAGCACTGTACACCATAAAGGAATTGCACCCCGCTGCTGCTCAGATGGCATTCGGGAGTCAGTGTAACCTCCCTGGCATCTATCAGACACCTCCTTCCAGCCAACAAAGGCTGAGGCCAGGCTTTGATGGCTCAGAAAGTGGCATGGAGAGAAGACTGGGCAAGGCTGGGCTTGAATGTCACTGTCTCCAGTGGGTGGTGGTGACAGCCACCCTTCACTAAATGAGACCCAGTTTGTCCAGCATGAACTAGATTTAGGTGAGTCCCCAGATGAAAAGCGTTGAGTCTGACATGCATCATCCAGGCAGCCAAGGCACTGGATCTATCATAAAGTCATAAGGGAGGTTCTGATAGCAAAGTAGGTCATCTGATAGGTGTGCATTAGTCACCATTTAGGAGTCCCACACGCTCTCAGAGGATGATAATAGGGTTTTCTGTCTCTCAGCAGTCACCCTTGGGGAGTTTAATGTGAAGAGAAGCTGTAGTTTCTGTCTGAGGAGTGGCCCCATCCATAGGACACAGAGAAAAACAGAAAAAAATTAGGCCAGGTGGCACGTGCCTCTACTTCTAGCACTTGGGAAGAGGTTGAGGCAGGACGACAGCAACTTGCAGCTCAGCTCAGGCAACTGAGTGACTTAGTAAGACCGTGTCAAAATAAAATAAAAAGATTGAGGATGTAGTTTAGTGCGAAGGCCCTGGATTCCATCCATAGTACCACCCAGCAAAAGGCAGACAAACAGAACTCTACACATGAGGCAGCATTTGGAGCGGGGCTGGCAGGAAGAGCAGCGCAGGGGTGGCATGGGAACACACAGGGTCCACTGGCAGGAGAGCCAGGGGCTACAGAAGCAAGCACCACAGAGCAGCTGTTCATTTGGGTGCCAGTTTTAAAGCCTAATGATGAGGGATGAGTACTCTCATTTGCATCCAGTGAAAGAGCTCTCATCAGAGACCTCCAGGTCCTCCTTCCTTGCTCTCATGCTTAGAAATGGATGCAGGTGTTAACAGATACACACACACACACACACACACACACACACACACACACACACAGCCCATGTTCTCAGCAGAAAGCCAGTAGCAGAAACTGGCTGAATACAAAAGCCTAGTTGGGGCTGGAGCTTCTTGCCAAAAGTTCTGTGGGTGCCAGTCTGCAAGGTGGCTGAAACCTCACGTCAGCAGCTGACACTGTGACTCCCACACCTGTCCTCCTCCAGCTGTTGACAAGGCTCCAACAGACCTGGCACCTCCCACAAGTAGGTGTGCGGCCTGCGAGCTGAACCCTCAGCAGAAGGTACAAACTCATTCCCCTACTTCAACCTGGTCTCTACTTGCTGATCACTGGCTACTTGTTGACGTTCCTGCTCTGAAGCTGTGACGTGGCTTTCAACCAAGTGTCTTAAGAGGAACAGGACAGAAGCTATACAGGGCCTGCGCCAGCAGTCACATATAGGGTCTAGGACAAAGAGCCTTGAGAGAACTGATATTTTCTAGGAAAGAGAAGGGACAGTTGATAAGCAGAGTCATTCTGGTATTCTTTATTTCCAAAAGAATCATACAATTATAAAAGAGCTGAATGGTTGAGTGTAAAGACATTTACAAGGTCAAATTCTTTCCTCTTCATCCTGCTGCTGCCCTCTGACAGTTGAAAACAACGAAGGGTGAAGAGAGTTGTCCGGCCCTCAGGCCTAGTGGCTATAGCAGATCTAGGAAAGGGCAGTAGTTGGTTGCTCTAAGAATCCTACTGCACCCAGGCTTCTGGGGCCACATTTAAGGTCAGAGCAAGCACGGGTTCTGGAGTGAGAGGGACACAGGGTTGGATCCATTTATAAGCACACAAGAAAAATTTGTGAACTTCTATTGTCTTTCTATTGAAAGTGTGTGTGGGGGGGGGGATGCCCAGCTCTTGGGCCAGATGATGATCATCTCATGCGACAACATTTATGAAATAATTGGCACTTGACCCACTCGCAGCTCGAGAGTCGTGCTGTTTTCCCTAGCTAAGAGACTCAGGCAGATTTCCTACCTGTGCTGGTCTTTGAGCTGGAAAATGATTCCCTAAGAGGGAAATAGAACACTGATGGTGGGGAACCAGGAGACCGTGGCACTGGGGATGCCTTTGGAGTCTGGGTCACCACCCTGAAGAAGGATGCTTTTGGGAGTTGAGGGATGAAGAAATGAAGGTGAACTCTCCAGTCTTTTTTCTAATGAGAATATTCTCCCTCTATTCCAGGACTTACAAATCTAAGGACAATGTGTGACCAACCAAAATGCAACCAGTGCTGCCCATCGAAACCACCAAGCTGCCCTCAACCCCCTCCATGCTGCCCCCAGAAGCCCTCATGCTGCCCACCAAAATCTCCATGCTGCCCACCAAAATCCCCATGCTGCTCGCCCAAACCATGTTGTCCACAAAAACCATGCTGCCCACAAAAACCTCCATGTTGCATTCAGGCCCAGTGTGGCTGTGTGAAGCCCAAGTCAGAGGATACTTGCCTTGGGAAAGATTCTGAATCACCGACACAGCAAACTGAAGAGAAGGCCTCTCAAACCAAGCAGCAGCCTGGAAGTCCCCAAAGCAGAGACAAGCCAGGCACAGAGAAGCAGAAGAAACCCAATAAGTAGGTTATTCCTGGAGCCATGTCCATGCCTTGTAGAGTCCAGTGCAACTGAAGGTCAGGCTAGATGTATGTTCAGAAAAGCTGTTGTCTTAATGACTGCCAATGCCACCCAGCTAGAGGGCCCCATGTCTCTTCATAGCCTCCTCCCCGGGGAGGCTACCAGTAGGAACTGGAAGATTGAAAAGCCTGGATACAACTTTCCTAGTGATCCTCATTTTTAGATAGTCAAATAAAAAAGCAATGAAAAGAACACAGTCCTTTATTTCTTTAGCTACTGTGAAGCTGTCTCATTAGCCTGACATAAAGTCTTAGAAAGTATTCTGAGCTGGTTCTGAAGAGACATGGAACCAGAAAATAGGAATCCTAGAGCACAGGGCCTCTGCTGAGCCAGAGGTGAAGTGCTTGGCTCATCTTGAGTTGAACGCAAAAAATTTTACAACCCAAGCATCACCTCAGTCCTAGGCAAAGAGGGGCAGTCAGCCGTGCAAAAGTCCCGAGGTCCTGCGTTCTTAAGTAGCACATTCAACTGTAGACCAAGCAAGGGCTCATAAAGCCTTTGAGGTGGCTATTCCCCTGTCCCAGAGAATTAAGCCAGGGGCAGGACTTGGCTAAACACAGGCTAACAGGAGAAAGAGCTCTGACACACACAAAAAAGTCTCCCTCTTTTGTTGAGTCTGTAGGAGAAAATTGCTAGAAAGGAAGGACCTTATAAAATTACAGAGGACCAGGGAGATAGCTTAGTGGACTAAGTGCCTGTTTTGGCAAGCAGGGACTAGGGTTTGGTCCCTGGCACCACATGCAACCCTGGCCCTGCCCCCTGACACATTGAGTGGGCACACACCTGTAATCCCAGGGCTGAGGAGGCTGAAAATAGGAAGATCACTATGACTCTGAGCTATATACTGAGACTCTGTACCATGTACCAAATACATTAAAAAAAGGCTACAGAGATTAAGCTGGCAGTAGTTGGTTCTGTACACGAGGGCAGCCATTTCTCCAAAAGTTTGGGCATAGTTAAAGCTCATATTCCAAACTGTAAGCAGATGCATATGAAGCCTGGGCAATGGACTGCTCTATGTCTTCTCCTGGGTGCGGTGACTCTGTGTCCACCCCTGGAAAAGAAAAAAACACTGCCTCTTGGGTGTAGACTTCCAGAAGAGGCAGATGGTAGGAGTCTCCCAACTGGCTGGTCGCTTGCAGGTCAGAGACTGCACAGCACCAGCCTTGCCTCAGGAGTGCTGAGAGCAGATTTCCATGCTTTCCTGGGAAAGGTCTCCATGAGCCCCCGGGGAGCCCAGGGAGTCAATCGATGGTGACACTGTGGTTTCAGCACAGTGCTTCTGCACAGCCTCAGTCACTGTGTGACCTGGTTTCAGGCATGGAGACAGTGGGCACTGGAGTTGTGACCTCCAGACTTCAAGGAATATGGGACTCCAAGCCCTGCATGGGGGGCTCAACATGCTGGGCCACACTGGGGATCCCCAAAATAAATAAGATGGGTAAAGATCTTGCTAGAGCTCAGCTGTAGGACCTCCTCCCTTTGGGAAGACAGCAGAGGGATCTATGGTGATCTCAGGAAACTTGCAGTTACCGAAGGCCACTCGCCCTTTCCGTGGGAGGTGAAGCTGCGGGGCTGTGAGACCACTAGAGAACTCTGCCCACTGCTCAGAGCCCAAGCTTTATTCCAGGTCCCAGTTCCCACACATTGTCACATCAGGCAGGTTCCAGACTGGGGCTTTCCTTAGGGGGCTACCCCATACATGGTGAGCTCTCCCTGAGAGGCAGCTAGTCCCTTCTCCAGCCCCAACCATTGCCTTACTCAGTTAAATTGTTTTAATAAACTTGTGTGTTTTGCATTATTCATTCGTTTTTATTACTGAGTAGTAAATACTTATTTATCCAGTGGTGGACTTCTGAGTCATTTCCAATGCTTGGCTATTGTAAATAAAGCCGTCATTAGCTTCAGATTCACGGAAATAATCTCTGTATGGACATAAACTTCTATTTATTTTGGGTAAAATCTTAAGAGAAAATGACTGTGTTATATACAGGTGTATATTTTACTTTTAAAGAAATGGCCCAATTAGTTTCAGATTTGATTGAGATATTTTACTTTCCCCTTAGGAGTGTGTGGGTGTTCTGGTTGTGTACCTACTCCGTTTTTCAAGCTGTTTGTGACAGTGTTATTTCACATGGCTTTGACTTGCAGTTTTTTAGTACTGATGAGATGGAACATCTTTGATTTGATTATTTGTCTATCTTTGGGGAATTACTTTTCCAAATTGCCCCCTTTTTCACTGAGCAGTTTGATTTATTGTTATGTGTACTAGTCACTTTTTTGTTACTGGGACAAAATATCCAACACCCGCAAGTTAAAGAAGGAGAGGTTGATTTTGGCTCACGGTTCCAGGAGATTCATTCCACGGTCAGTGGGCTCCAGGCAGAAGCAGGATGGCAGAACGCATGGCTGACAGAGCACCTACCACAAGATAGCTGCGAAGCAGAGAGAAAAGAGGGGCCGGGGAGGTGAGCACCCCAAACCCACAGTGACTCATTCCTTCTAGGCAGGTATCACTCAAAACCTGAGACATTTGGGTGACATTTTAGATTTAAACCATATCACTGATTGTTAAAGATTCTTTGTCACAGAGTGATTTACCCATTGTTGCCTCAAAATGTCACATTTTTTCTTTTCTTTCAAACAAGAATT
>NW_004524624.1:7875295-7877649 GCF_000260255.1 Octodon degus | reverse complement strand
TATATATAAGCAATACTTGCCTCTTTTGATGTTTTCTTCTGGAGGTTAATTATGGTGTGTAGTAAAGGATACGGACCAGGGGTTCTCACTTGTTTTAGAGGGAAGGAAGTGTGTGGATATTCATCAGTATGCGCTCAGACTTTCCTTTTCACTGTTGAACTGCTTTTGCATTTTTGCCAAGAATAACTGGCCACATTTAGTGTTTATGTCTCCTACACTGGTACCGTTTGTCTCTCATATGACACATATGTCTGATTTATTGTAGCTTTGCAGCAAATCTTGAAGCCAGGCAATGTAAATCTTCATAGTTTTTTTTTCAAAGAAGATTTTAGCTATTCAGGAATCTTTGGTGTTTTATATGAATTTTTAGAATAAATGTTTCAATTATTACTAAAACAAGCCTGCTTTTGACTAGGATTGAAGTAAATGTATAGATTAAATTTTGGAGGAGGAGGAGGATGGATATCTTTTGTTTGTTTGTTTGTTTTGTGGTACTGGGGATTGAACTCAGGACCCTGCGCTTGCCAGGCAAGCACTTATTCTACTAAGCTATTTCCCCAGCCCAGAGGATGGATATCTTTACAACATTTAGTCATTTGATTCATAGGATGTTGGTGAGTTTACTTAAAACTTTAATCTTTTAAAAATTATACAATTTTAATGAATGAAATCCACTCACACTTTTTATTACGTTTTTCCTAAACATTTCACAAACTTTGATAATACTATTCTGTAAATAGTGTTTTTATAATTTTGTTTCTGGTTATTCAGATTATATACAGAAATGGTTATTTTATATATTAATCTTATATATTGCTTATTCATTTTTATAGCTTTTCATAAATTCTATAGATTTTCTAATGTAACCTATGCTCAGAGTGTTACTTTATTTCTTCCAAGGTGGAATGTGTCTTATGTCCCTTTTTGTTGCCATTTGAGGCTATTCTTTCTCTTCTTACTGGGGAGCTAAGAGTTTTTAACAGAAATTGATGTTGGATTACAAAAATAAAATACTTTTTCTGTCAGATGTTGAGGAAATCATATTTTTTGTCTTTTCATATGATGAATTGATTGATACTTAAGTAACAAAACAACCCTGCATTTCTGGAAACAAACATTTTTCTAATCTAATTGGTTTTTTTTTTTTTTTTTTTTTTTTTGGTCTTTTGGAAACAGGGTTTTGTTATGCAGTTTAGTCTGGACTTTAGCTCACTTTGTAGCTCAGGCTGGTCTCAAACTCACAATGATCCTCCTGCCTCAGCCTCCTGAGAGCTAGGATTACAGATATGCACCACCACGATTTGGTAAAATTTCACTGAGAATGTTGGCTTCTGGGTAAATGAAGATTATGGCTTTCTTATTGACGGTTTACTTGTAATATCTTTGCCTTATTTTGGTATCAAAAACGTGGTTCTTATGAAATGAGAAATAATCTCTTATCTTAAACCCCTTATCTTAAAGTTCGTGGAAAATTGGTATAATTTCTTGTTTAAAAGTTTGATAGAGTTCACCAGTGTGATCACTTGTGTCTGAAGATATTTTGGGGGAAAATTTTTAATTGGAGTTATTATTTCTTTAATTACTTTAGAGATTTTTCAGACAATTTTCTTGGGAATTAACTTTGCTGATTTTTGTCTCATCCTGGCCTTTAAATTTATTGGCATAAGCTTCTTTATAACGTGCCCGTATGGTTTTAAATATTTTGGAATCTATAATAAAGTTACCTCTTTCATTCTTGCTGTTTGCAGTTTATATATCTTCTCTCTTTTTTCCTGGCAAGTGTTTTCATCAATTTTATTGAAATTCCCAAAGTACCACCATCTTGTTTCATGGTTTTCTATGTTGTTTTTGCTTCTTTATGATTTCTTGCTTGCTTTGATTTTTCTCCCTATTTCTTAAGGTAGAAGACAAAGACTTGTATTGAAATCCTTCCTTGTCTTATATGAGCATTTAATATAAGCTTTCTTTGAAGTACTATTTAACTACTCCAAAAATATTTTGATAATTAATTTTTATTTTCCATTTCAAAAGACTTAAATTTCCTCTTGATTTTTCCTTTGATCCAGAGGAAAATTAGTAATATTTTATTTCTCATACGTTAAGAAATTCTTCAAGATTGAGTGCTGATTTCTGTTGTTATTTTGTGATCAAAGCCTTAATTTTGAATGACTTGAAGCCTTTTAAAAAATTAAGACTCATTTCATGGTTCAGATAATATACCACCCTACTGAATTCTCCATCTTCATTTGAAAATGTATTTTCTTGAGTTATATGGAGAAGTCTATCAACGACAATTAGGTCAGTTTGTGTAACAGAATGACTCAACTTTTCTTTTTTTTTTTTTTTTTTTTTTT
>NW_004524624.1:7863929-7875195 GCF_000260255.1 Octodon degus | reverse complement strand
TGGCATGTGGTGCTGGGGGATTGAACCGTGGTCCCTGTGCTTCACTGAACTTGTTCTAAGTAGGTGCTTTAGACCACTGAGCCATCTCTCCAGCCCCTGACTCAACTTTTCTACATCTGTATATATTTTCTGGTCACTTGTTTTATGAGGTATTATGCACTCGGCATTGAACATAACTGTGAATTCTATTATTTCTTGCAGCTATAACTACTTTTGCTTGGTATATTTTAAACTCTTATTATAAGCAAGTCATTTAAGACTTATAATGTCCTCTTTATGAATTACCTCTTTTTATTTTTTATTTTTTAAAGAATACAAAATAGTGATAGGAAAAAAAAAAGCAGCATTAGAAACTACAAAAAGTTCACTTCACAAAGTCATAGGAATTCAACAGTGGTTGCTGTATTGCATGATGTTATCTTCAATTTAGTTGTTCGGATTACCAGATATAAACATGCAAGATTGGTTTAAAGAAAAAACAAAACAATAACAAGATGTTGTAAGAATTTAAAGAGAAAAAAATAAGAATAAAATGAAAAAAAAATTAACTGTTAACTGCTCCTTTTAAAGACCAGCAGAAATCGGCAGCACAGTTATCCAAAGCATTCTGCATACATCCATGCATACATAGATTTTTTTCCTATATTCTTTATCTCTGAAACACATTCTTAAGTCAGTTTACCCACTTTGTCTTTCTATTATCATTATTATTACTACTATTATTATTATTAGTAGTAGTATTGATACAGGGTCTTGCTACACAGCTCAGACTCATAGTCATCCTCCTGTCTCAGCCTCCTCATTGCTGGGATTATAGGCCTGTGCCACCACGCCAGGTTTTGGGGCCAGCACAATGTACCCAGGAGTCCAGGAGTGGTACAGCATGTGACACCAGGGATCGAACTCAGAACCTTGTATTTGCCACCCAGCCTTCGCCTTTCTTTTGACTAGTGTTAGTAGACATTTCTTTTTCCATCACTTTACTTTTAACTTATTGTATCTTTATATTGAAAGGTAATATACATTTGGATATTTTTATTCAATCTGGTTATTTCTGACTTCAGGAGTATTTAGAGCAGTACTTTTAATGTGATTATTTTTATGGTTGAGTTTAAATCATCATGTTGCTTGATCTGTCCCGTGTTTTGTTTTCTTTTGCCTTTCGTTTTGTTTTGGGTTGAGTCATGATATAATCCTGTTTCATCTCCAGCAGTAATTTACTCACAATAATTCTTAGTTGGGAGAATAATTTTCATGGTAACCTTACAATTAATTGCATCTTTAACTTGATGTAGTCACTATTCGTGTTCTTCCGCTTCACTTACAGTATAATCCCATGAAGCATAATTTTTATTTTCCTTCTGAACTTCATTCTCCATCTATCTATGTTAAAACCCTCATAATACATGGCTCTGTTTTGCTTTAAATAAACATTTCTTGGCTTGCCCCCTCTCATCTCCTGATCATTTAATGCTCTATTGATTCGGGGAAGGTCTCTGAGGCCCTTCTCCTTTCTGTCCATATTCATTCTCTCAATAATTTCATCCTGGCTTGACTCTGAGTATCATTTATATGTTGATGATTTTTAAATGTCTATCTATAGCATGAACTTTTTCCCGAATGAAAGATGAATACCTCTAATTGCCTACTGGACGAATCTTCTTGGTTGCTTAGTGGGTATTTCACACTGAGCATGGCCCAGAGTCACTGCTGAGTTGTCCACCAGAACCTGGTAGCTCCGTCCTTACTTGTGCTCGTTCAAGTTAACATGCTGAATCATTGCTTGCTCTCTACTTATACTGGATATCTCATCTGCTAGTAAGACTTATTGGGTCTATTGCCAACAATTATCTAAAATCTGACCCCTTCTACCTGTCACTGCTAAAGTCGTACAGCTGCCTCTTACAGATTTACTGGTTTCCACTCTGGCCACAAAGGTTCTTTCAAGCGTAAGTCAGTGACGTCACTGCTTTGGGTCTCCTCATGGAATGCACGGCAGAGCCAAAGTCGCCTCATGATTGCTCCCTATTGCCCATCTTCCTGCACTCCTCTAACCTTGTCTCATGTCCACAGCCCCAGCTATCCCAACCTCCTTCCTAGCTGATTTCAGAATAGTCCTGTCTCTAGGTCCTGTCCTCCTCTGACCCTGTTTTCTTCAGGTTCCTGCTGTAAGGGTCTTCTTTTGCTAGTGTACTTTGCATTCTATAATCCTTTTTCTTGCCATATTCTTTGACATAAGATTTCTTTTTTAAGATTTTTTTTTTCTGTATTTTTAGGGAAAGGTTTATTGGGTGTTCAAGATCTCACTACTAGATTGGACTTGTAGTGATTCTCCTGTTTACAGCTTCCCAAGTGCTGGGATTACAGGCACATGCCACCATATCTAGTCTCAATCACCAGAGCAGTTCTTCCCCATGAGGGTGGGGAGGGGCTGGTATGGCAGGCCCAGGGATCGAACCCCAACCCCTACACCTGCTTACAGGCACTTCAATCTACTGAGCTATTTAGCCAGCCCAAGATATCAGATTTCTTAATGTCTAAGATGCTTTATAGTTCAGGTGCATGTTTAATTTATTATTGGTTAGTATGCACATACACACACACACACACAATGACATAGAAAACTTACAAAGGTGTACATTTATGCCTATTTTGTTCAATGCTCTACCCTTGAGGCCAAGAACATAAACACACAGGAAGCTGTCAATAGACAGTAATTGAACAAAAATCAAACAATTGGGTGGAAGGTAGGAAATGCATTGCAGCAGAGAGAAGTGAATAAACAAGGACGGAGGAAACCTGGGGCTGGGGCCAGATCTGAGGTTGAACTCAGGAGCATGTGGTGCCCTGAGTTCTACCATTCTACTTGTGAGGTAGAAGAGGTTTAGGGGTGCCTGGACCTGAGGTTCCTGGAAAAGGGCGGGGGTGGGGGGAGAGAAGGAGTGGCTGTAGCTGGGCAAGCAAGCACTTGCCTAGGAGCGGAGGCCAGGCTCATCCTCTCCCTCCCTCCGCAGCACCCTGACCCCTCTCTCCCCTTCCTTCCCCCCTTCCCAAAGCAGGCTTTCTAGTAAAACCTGAGTGGCAGGAATATAACTTTGCAGCTGCTCCAGCAGTTTTCAGCTTGCCTGTCTCCTGGCTGGCAGCCCTTCTGCCCATGCCAGGCCTCCGGAGACTATAGTACTCCTTGGATATTCCTGCCTCAGAGTGCAGAGCATAGGTGGGCAGCAGATGCTGAATTTTATCTTCTTGCTAGCTGTGGAACCACTAGCCAGGGAGCACACTAGGCTCCACTTCTGTAATGGGTAAAGGAATAAATGAAAAGGATGGATATCACAGGGTCTGTTTTGTTGCTTTGTTTTGTTTTGTTGAGAAGAGGTCTCTTACTATGGAGCTCAGACTGGCCTGGAACTCACTTTGTAGGCCAGGCTGGCTTTGAACTGGTAATGAACCTCCTGCCTCATCTTCTTGAGTACTGGGATCGAAAGAGTATACCTCCATGCCTGGCAGGGGTGTTTCTTTTGCATTGGCCAGGAGCGATGTTCCCTGCCCTGGTTCTGCTCACATCTGTATCCCTGTGAGGTGTTCCTTGGCACTGTGTCCAACTGCACCCCTCCCTCAGGCTTGGCATTTGTCTCTTCCTCAGATCAGGAACTTGAGAGCAGAAGCAGCTCTCCTTGAACTAAAAACTTCTTGAAAGCAGAGGTTGTGTCTCCCTGTTAGGCTGGGAGACTAGGCCCGCGCCCTCCTGAGCACTTGCCCCATCCTGGCACCCTGGAGCCCTGTTTGCCCCGACTCTCTGCACTGTGACCTGGATGGATCAGAGATGCGTCAGTGAGTGGGGGAGGACGGAACCAGTGCTTTTTAGCACTCTGCCTTAGACCAGCTCATTTGGAGGCCAAAAGCAGTCAGACAGCCTCATGACAAATCAGCCACAAGGACAGCAAACAAGAGATTAGAAAAGAGCCTCCCTGGGCTGGTTCACACGGGCTCATCCGGACCCAGGGGAAAGAGAAATGCAGACAACTGGCTGTTGTAGACAGAAATATCTTCTCCAGGACTAGATATTTTGCCCAAACCTCCTTACCACATGTTTGTGTGTGCATGTATCTGTGTGTGTGTGTGTGTGTGTGTGTGTGTGTGTGGTTCCACACCCACTTTCAGGAGTGATTTCAAGACCAGTTGCAGCTCCCAGGAGGCAGCTGATGAAGGACCAGGTGTCCCACACCTCTCTAGGTGGCAGGGTAGGGGAGAGAGGGTGGGGGATATACACCCTGAGCCTGGTCCAGCCCCAGGAACCCAGTACTTTCCTGTGCTCATTGGACACTGCAAGACCCTTCGGGGGGGGGGGGGTGAGGGGCTGCGCAGTTGGACTTGGTACCTCAGATCAGATTTTATTTCATGGCTGCCCCTTCTTTCTCTTCTGAGGTATGTCCCCCAGCCTGTTGTCCCTCTGCTCTAGGGCCTTGTAACTCCATCTCCCCCTACCACACTGCGCTCCCCCTGCCCCTGCCTTTCTATCCTTGTGCACACCCCAGGGAAGACTTATTCTGTGTGGCTCGTCACCAGTCCTTCCCATTCATCGTGGTCAGGAGAACCCTTTCCATCTCTCTGATCCAGTGTCCCAGAACTCTATGCACACTTCTTACTCTGCTACCGGAATTTCTTTTCTATATCCAACTGCCACCTCTCACCTAACACACAGGACCCTGGGGCCTGCATGTCCCATCATGATCTAGGAGTGCAAACCATTTTTCTCCACGAGGCCACCAGGAGGGCATCCAGCCAGTCCACACGGGGCCTCATCTCCTGTGCTGGGCTGAGTCATCACCTGGGGCTGAGGCAAGCAGAGTGGGGCAGTGGCAAATGGGAAGGCAGCTGACCTGGCTTCTACCCAGCTCTGCCTCCAGGTACTGTGTGACTCTGGGCCTTATGGTGTCCACTGGCACAATGAAACTAGCTGGCAATCTTTGCAACCTTTCTTTAGGCAGATCCCATGCTACATTCTCTTAGCAAACATTTGCCATGACTCGCAATAATATAGAAGCCAGTTCCCTGAGTGCAAACTACATGCTAAGCTCATGCGCTACTTCACCAAATCCTCACCTAAACCTAAGGAAGCATTTGTACCTTTTTTTAAAACAAAGAAACTGCAAATCGTAGAGGTAGAAGGTCCAAGCAGTAAAGTGTGAAAGGGCAATACCAGCTCAGGCCCATCTGACTCCAATGATAGAGCCCATTCCTGAACAGCAACCTCCTGTACATAGGGTTAGGCTGAGACAAGGACCAGAACCAGATGGAAGGTGGGTCTCTATTCCCAGGAGATCAAGGCTCATTTTAAGGTGGGTTTTTGTTTATTTGTTTGGTTGGTTGAACAAGCAAGAAAACTGGTGCTTCCTCCAGAAAACCCAGAACTAGTCCCGTTAGTGTAAATCACTAACTCACAGTGGGCAGATGCCTTTGAAGTCATGTACTGCAACCTGTCACAGGCATCAGATACTTAAACACCAAGTGAAGCAGGTGAGGGGGGAAGATAATCCCAACTGGACGTCAGGACTCCTGGGCTTCTGTTCCACTCTTACTGTAGGCTCTTGGGCAGCTCATAACTGGATGCAGAGTTTCATCCTTGTCTGCCAGAAGCGGAGCACACCCTAGTGGGTAGGACTGTGCTCCGAACTGTTTAAAGTCAGGGACTGTGTTTCATATTTGTCATTTTACTGGCTTCCCAGTGCCTTGCACATAGAAGGCAGTCAATAAATACATGCTAGCTCAATGAATGCACCAAGCATGAGAACTTTACATCATGACTTGCTTTGAGGCATGGGTGTTACTTCTTTTTATTTTTTATATTATTATTATTATTATTATTATTATTAATTTTTTTTTGGTTGAACCAGGGATTGAACTCAGACCCTTGTGCTTGTCAGGGGAGCACTTATCTACTGAGCCATTTCCCCAGCCCAGTTACTTCTTTTTAAATGAAAATTCACTTAAAATAAGAACCATTTTAGAATGAATAACTCATTAACAGTACATTCAGATATTGTACAACCAGCAACCATATCTCACTTCATAGCATTTTCATCATCCCCAAATGAAACTCTTACTAGGCAGTTGGTTTCCCTTCCATTGATTTTTGGTGACCTCCAATCTGCTTCCTGTTTTTACTAATTTGCATATTTTGAATTAAAATTATCAATCTATTTTAGTGCTGGGGATCAAACCTAGGACTTTGCATACACTAACTAAGCACTGTAACACTGAGCTGCTGCATCGCCAGCCCTTGTTTATTCTTCTTATTACTAACTAAACAGGGAATCTCTTATGTTCCTGGCACAGCATGGTGCATTTTCTGTGCATTCTTTAAGAATTCCTCCATCCCAGACATTATTGTCTTCTTGTCTTCTTGTACAGAGAATCAATTACAAAGACTGTGATATCTACAGCAATGACACCAGGCAAAGGACTTACCTTCCAGCTGGAGGAGGAGGCACTATCTTCCTGTTTTACCTCCTTGAGGTCATTTTTTGCTGTTGCTCATCCTTCTGCTATCAACAAAACTGTGACTGTCCTCTCCAACTTCTGCATCCAGGGAAAGGGCCAGCCCTGGAGATGGAAAGTGAGAGCCAGCAGCGCATGTAGTTCCCTGAGTGCAAACTACGTGCTAAGCTCATGTACTACCTCATGGCCAAGGAGGGACAGGAAGAGAAGCAAACAGATGACAGGGCTACTCAGAGGCCCAGAGAGGACTCATTGTTTCTTTGGCTCATTCTCGGCTTGTTGCCTCACTCTGTTCTGAGCAGCAGATATCCCCTGCATAGGTACATGAGGAGTCAAGTTTCAGTTTGGGTGGCAATGGAGAAAGACAAGAAAGCTTCCAGTAGGTTAGGAGGCAAACAGTGCTGGTTTTCACTGGTTGAGAGTTGGTATAGGAGACAATGCCTTGGGGAAAGGATGTGGCCTAGGGGAGGGAAAGGAGGCTAAGAGTCTCAGAGTGTCAGGAAATTGCCACACCAGGAGAGAGACCAGGCGTGTCTGTCTAATGTGGAAACATGAGAGTCCCTGACTCCTATCACCTTCCCAGGACCATCTGCCATCACCCCACTGTGGCAAAGTGCTAAGAACTCTTAAGATATCTCTCCTCAGGGAAGCAAATTGTCTTGAATAATCCCTTCTCACCCCCGATGACTAAGCAACTGTTCAAATAGGTTGTTTCATTTAGGGGGAGAGAGAGAGAGAGAGAGAGAGAGAGAGAGAGAGAGAGAGAGAGAGGCAGAGTGGCAAAGAGAGAGACAGAGAGACAGAGACAGGGAGAGAGAGAGAGAGACAGAGAGAGAGGGAGAGACGAGATAGAGGTAGAGGCAGAGGCAGAGGCGAGCAGATACAGTCAGACAGACAGACAGACAGACAGACAGACAGACAGACACCAGACATTTTCTGCCTTTGAAAGAGAAATAGCCAGAGCCTCCTTGGGATGGGGCACAGCTGGGTCAAGGTGCCTCCGTGTGTCATGAGATATGAGCTCACTCTCATTATGCTTGCGGGAGCTGCAGTTACCTGGACTCATAATGTGGTCTATGATGTCATTTGTGGAGTACTGAAAGGATCTTCCCCTTATCATGCATTTCCAGTCCCTATATGGGATTATGGGATAGGGCAACCTAAGGGCACATATGGGCCCTGTAAGCCCTAGAAGCCTAGGACTTCACACACACACACACACACACACACACACACACACACACGGCTTTGCTTTTTGGGTAAACACTTGCACACACTGTCTTCCCAAGGCGCTCATTATGCTATGAATCAGAGGGTGGAAGGAAGATAAGGCAGATGCTGAGCCTCTAGAAGGCCACAAGACCCATGTGACTTCCTTGAGCAAAGTCTGCTGCCCTGGCACACTGATGGTCACAGGCTGAGGAGAGGGAGAGGCAGATTCCTCCCACCGGACGTCAGCTGCAGAGCACAAGGGAGCCCATTGCCACATGAAAATGGCAAAATTTCCTGGGCCCCCTCCCTGAGATCAGTTCAGACTGATCTCAGGGAGGGGGCCCAGGAAATAGCACATTCTGGGCCTTATGAGGGGAGAGAATGTGAGACTCTTGGAGTTTAAGGAATAGTGTATGAGAAAAGGTCAGCTGTCTAGAGGTCAGTCAACCTTTGTGAGACCCACTCCATCTGTCTTTCCAAACAGCGCCAAGAACAGGGAATCAGTAGCCCTGAAAACAGATCAGCTTGAAAGTACAGGGAAGATGCCCGTAAGGATAACTGTGAGGAATCAGGAAAATTAACTCCAGAAGTAAATGTTCTCCTCTCATCACTCTCATATATCTTTCTTGATGAGGTTGTAAAGACGAGATCTTAAATAAATGACAAGCTGCCAACCAAGCATTCGAAAGACAACTTATAATTCAGTTTTAGTTTTATGCACAAATACATTTTAACACTAAGAGGGTAGGAGTTATCTTTAGGCAATCAGAGTTACTCATCATTTATTTCTTCAACTAATATGGATAGAGCACCCCACGTATGTAGTAGATTTTGGCAGGTTTTAGGGACATAGGAGAAAACATGCCAGGTACACTCCCCCTCGTATATAGGTCATTTCCCAATGAGAGAGACAGATAATAAACAAGAGAACAAATACACATAAAATAACTGTAGAGTTCTATTAGTGAAATGAAGCAAACCAGAAGGTAACCCCGTAACTAAGGCAGTCTGAGAAGGTGCTTAGGCCGGTTCTGACATTTAGCTGAAGACCATCAGAGTGAGAGCCTCAGGGAGGGCCATCCTAGAAGAAGGCAAGCAGGCACTCGGCCCAAAGGCAGAACTGGGGATTTGGTCTAGGAATGGAAGGTTCTCAGTGAGGTAGGAGGTCATCTGTCAGGGAAAGATTGGCATGCACTGGAGTCTTACAAAAGGGAGGAGTCCGGTGTCTTGAAACCCTGTAGCGCTTTTAGACCCTGCTGGAGGATTTGGACTTATTCTTTCAGCATTGTGGAGGAACATGCTCAAATCCCTCCTCAGAAAGCTATTTAAAAATAAATGGTTTGAAGAATACAGTGGGTAATTTCATTGTGATCATTCTATTTCTATGCATGTCCAAAAATCATTGTAGAAAGTCTTTTACCATGTAAAGATATTCCTTTACATATTGTCTCTATTTAATTCTCTTTGTCTTTAGTGGTGCAGGCTTTGGAGTGCTTATGAGCATGTCTTTTCTGGAAACTTCTGTAAACACAGCCTTGGGACACCATGTATCCTTGGCATATAACAGGAAGTGAGGCTTAAGTCTTCTCCTGGCCTTTAGATGGTCTAAAACCAGACTGTCTTCAGGAAGATGTTTAGGAGAGAGGATAGGCTCCTGGATTAATCCCATTCCTGTGGGAGAAGTTATTCATCTCAAAATACCTACTTTTCTACTTTCCTGATTTATCTATCAGCTTGAAAGTCAAACTTTCAGTCTAAAAAATAGAACAAACCCATTCTGCAGGTAGATACATTGAGATTCAGAGAAGTTTAGCTGAAGTCACAAAACAATTAACTGTCTTCCTCACCTCCCTTGTGAGGGCATTACAGTAGTAGCTGGGCCCTCAGGCCAGATGGGAACTAGGAAAAAAGGGCCCTGAGGGCCTCTGTACTTAGGGTGTCCGTGATGAGTCAGGAAGGAGCTGACCGACTGGGGTGGTGGAACCAGTTCTTCACTTGTGACCTGGGCACGAGGTGAGGTGGGAGGAACAGTATAAAGGTGCACTGGCATCTGCTCAGCTCACACTCCACTGGTAGCTTCTGCCTCTCTGTTACTGCGAGTTTGGTAAGTATCAACTGGCGGGACTCAGCTTGGGACAGGAAGCCTCCTGCAGGCCAGACTGTACCCGGGGGTGGCCAGCTGGAGTGGGTGTGGGCATTGCGCTTGGGCTGGATTGCCTTGCCTTCTAGGATTCATGGAAAGCCAGGAAGACAGCCATCTTCTCATGTATCATCTTTTCTTGAGGCCATATTCTGGGATTTGTGCATGCGTGAGAGAAGTTGCAGGTGGGGTAGAAACTAAGTTGTCTCTTAAAACTCTCTGAATTGGACTAAGATTTTATTTTTTTTTTTAATGGTAGCAGTGGGTTCTAGAAAATAATTTTTGGTTGTGCTATGTGAAGGGGGATTACAGAGTGTGGAGGACTTTTGTGTGGACAAGCTCAAACTGCATAGGGGCAAGGGCACCCAGCTTAGAAGCCCAAGGCTTACCTCAACACGTTCCAGCTCTCAGCAGTGTGCCAGCTCCCCTTGCTTTCTGCTCCCAGCTCTGAGGCTGCAGCTGAAATGCAGAAGGTGAGGAAAGGCAGGAGCTCTGGTATTGATAGGCCAACCAGCTAACTGTACAGAGTAGGGACCTGAGTCCTGGAGGGACTAAATGACATCCAGACCCTCACAGCTTTTCTGTGACAGACTCAGGTCCAGAATGCATCAGGTGACTCCTGTTCAAACCCGATGCCATGACCTTTCAGTTCTGCACGAGCACAGGTTTTTGGTTTTCTAGGACTCAGAAAAGCTTGGTCTTCCTTCTTCCTGGGCCATCATCCTAAAACTCATCTCTCCTTGGTGATGGGAGATCAAGAATAAGGGCACAGAGAAGGAGTAGACGACAGCAGAAGGTTCAATTTCAACTTCTCCCCTGCAGAACAGCCATAGGGAGAATGTCCTTGTTGGTTCTGGCCTGGGAACAAGGGGTTCCCAGGTGGGCCTTTCCCTGTCCCTTTCCAGCCCCACTCTTTACTCCACTGCTTCTGCTATGAAACCAGGTATGGCTGTAGATTTTAAGGGATTAATTTGCTTTATTTGTCTTCAGCGTCTGACCTTTGTGCTATTCACGCTAACCCATAGCAGGTACTAAGATGTCCGAGCAACACACACTGCCAGTGACTACACCTGCTGCTGCCCATCAGGAGCTCCTCAAGTCTGTTTCTCCTCCAGCCAATATCCAGCAGGAGCAAAGAAAGCAGCCAACTGCATTGCCTGACCCATGCCAGAAGGTGCCCCCCAAGCTCCCAGGGGAAGGGCCCCCCACACATGAAGAGAAATGCACAGCCATTGGAAAGGGGCTGGCTGAGCAAGAGTGTGAGCCTAAGCAACAGGAGCCAGAGCTACACCTGGGACCCCTGCAGTCACTGAAGCCCCAGGCAGGAAAGCTGTGCTTAGGAGAGAAACAGGAGCCAGAGGAGCTACATCTGAGACAGAAGCAGGAAGAGAAACCCCGGGAGTTAGAGCTGGGTCT
>NW_004524624.1:7846153-7863664 GCF_000260255.1 Octodon degus | reverse complement strand
CAGGAGCCAGAGCTGTACCTGGGACAGAAAAAGGAACAGGAGCCACAGGAGCCAGAGCTAGGTCTGGGACAGGACAAGGAACAGGAGCCACAGGTGCCAGAGCTGCGCTTGGGACAGAGCAAGGAACAGAAGCCACAAGAGCCTGAGTTGCACCTGGGACGGCAGCAACAGAAACCACAGGAGCCAGAGCTGTACCTGGGACAGAAAAAGGAACAGGAGCCAGAGCTTCATCTGGACCAGAAGGAGGGTCAGGAATTGCAGGAGCCAGAGCCGCAGCTGGAGCAGAAGCAGCCCCAGAAGACCCAGGATCCAGAGCTGCAGCTGGGACAGCAGCAGAAGCCACAGGAGCCAGAAAACCAAGAAGTGCACTTGGTACAACAGCGGCAGCAGGAGCCTCAGAAACAAGCTCAATGTCTGAGACAGCAGGAACCTCCACAGGAGCCACCAGAGCCTGAGCTGCAGCTGGGACCGAAGCAGAAGCCACAGGAGCCAGAGGAGCACCGGGAACAAGAGAAGCCACAAGAACCAGAACTGCACCTAGGAAAACAGCAGAAACCACAGGAGCCAGAACTGCAGCAGGGACCAAAAGAAAAGCTACAAGAACCAGAACTGTACCCGAGAGGACAGGAGAAGCCCCAGGAACCCCAGGAGCAAGAAACACACCTGGGACAGCAGCACCAACAGAACCCATGGGAACAACAGCCAGACCAGGGAGCACAGCAGAAGCAGCAGGGAGAGCAGGGAGAACCTCAGGAAGCAGAAAACCTGGAGCAGCAGCCCAGGCTAGAGAAGGTGCAAAGGGAAGAGCGACTGAAGGAGCGGATAGGGGACATGGAACAGGAGAAGAGGCTCTCAGACCAGCGACTTGATCAAGAGCGAGTAAGGAGAGATGAACAGCTAAGAGAGAGCCAGCAGTTTCTGGAGCAGCTGGAGAAACACCCGGTGCAACCTGTTCCTGCCTCAACCCTGGGGCAGGTCCAGGAAACTGAGCCGGCAAAAAGGGAAGTCAGGAAACAGCAGTAAAAGCAGGAGAGGCAAGGACCACCCAAAATTAAGTAACCCATCCCACCGTCTCTTGACCATCCCACATAAGGCAAGCGAGAGTCGCTGGCCCAGCTTTACCCTAGATGTCCCTCTCCTCTGTGAATCTGACACTGGCGCTCTGCATGTCTCTTTGATGGTACTGGGAAAGAGGATGTTATGACCCAATACCTAGCCCAAACAAGCCCAATTCCCAACCCTAAGTGATCAGAGTTTCTGCCTGAGACTATTGTTACTATAGCAACTCTGACTTCATCCTAGTATTGCGGCTGAATCTGTGAATGTGTACAATAATACATAATAAATCCTGGAAATCCTGGGATCCTCTACTTTGCCTTTTTCTCCTCTCTTTCTTAGGTTAATGGCTACAGCAGACTCTCTAGGTTAATTCCTCAAGGAGGACCAACATCTTATCCTTTATTTTTACTTGGCCAATTAGTCCATATGTGCAGCAGCTTCTAAAAAACGGACAAAAATCTAAACAAAATCGAAAGCAGATTACCATATGCAGATGAAAGTAACACTTGCCAGCCATGAAGAGAGGAAAGGTTGCTCTGATCAGGGTTATATCCATCTCAATCTGACACTGTCTTGTACAACCCTATACGAATCCCAACCCCAGTTCATGGCAGAACTCAGCCTACCCATACTGCCCATCATAATTCAACTCCTCACATGGGGGAGGGTTCTGGGAGCATGTGAGGGAATTTGGTGGACTTTAAAATCATCCCCACAGTCTCCTTCCAGGGGCTTTTCTATAGATTTTTTTCCCTGAGTTTCAAGTCTTACAGATTGCCTCTTCAGCTGAAGAAGACATAAATAAAACAAAAGCAGAACTGAGCAAAGTGAGCAGAGAGGACACTCCAGGACTTCTCTGTCATAGGAAAGTGACAGCACTATTGGGAGAAGTAACGTTGGGCGAACAGGGACTATGGGAGCCAAAAGCAGCTTCCTATTTCTGAGCAGGTTGCAGAATTAGGAATCCATAGATTGGGAGTGGATGGGGCTGTTCCTCCTGCATGTGGCTCCTTGGTATTCCTATAGCTTCTGCTGCCAAGTCACAACTATATTTGGAGCTGTCACCTGGGGAGAAGACCTGTTTGCAGTCCTTGCCTTTAAACCTTCTTTCCATCTAGCCAAAACATCTTGAGTAGTGCGGGGTTCCAGCCCTTGTAGCTGGGGACAGGGGAGAGGAAGGGTGGAATGAAAAGGAAGAAAGCTAGGGTCAGGAGGTCTGGACAGCAATGCAGCAATGAATTTATTTTGCTTCAAGCTTATATACAGGAAATCTTGATCCTGTGCCCAACATTTGTCCTAGTTAACTCTAAACTTCCTTATTTTACTGGTGCCAGGATATTTTTCCAAGACCAAGTTGATAAACAGAAGAAACACTGATTCCGCTGTTGGGCCCATTGCCCAAACTGAGGAGTAAGGAAGCCGGGCATGGGGCTACATTTCACTTCCCTTTCAGACTGCTTCTTCAGCAAGGTCAAGCCTTTTCATCTGGCCTCCAACAGGGTAGGTTTTCTCAATTTACTCAGAGCTAGTCTACCACAGGCAGGAAAGTGCATTATGGGCACACCTATTAAAGGGTCCATAGATGCTCAGATTTAATAGATTTGAATGGCAGTGCAGGTTCCTTGCTACCCACCCAACCCCACGCAACACTCACCACATTTTTCTCATCTGAGTCATGATACTAGGGTCAGCTCCACACGTCACTTATCAATACCTCCTGATCTCAGCCTGAGGTTATTTATCCACTGAACTATTGCAATAGGCTTCAAGCTGGTCTCTCTTGCTTACTCTCTGCACACACCCTGTGGTACACCCATCACAAGGTGTTCTTAAAATTCCTGTGGAGTCACATCACCCCATGAATTAGCCTTTGTCAATGGTTCTCATTACTTAATCATGAAAAGATAGACTAAAGTCCTAACAGTAAGCTTGGGTAGTACTGGGTCAGGCAGGTAGGGGTCAGACGAAGAAATAATCAGAAGCACCCAGAGTGTCTCCAAACTTTTTTGAAGACTTAGGTAATGGTTGTTGTTTTGATGGACTCTACTTTTAGAATAGTTTTAGATTCCCAGAAAAGTTGAGAAGATAGTACAGAGAATTCCCATCCACCTCATGCCCAGCTTCTCCTATTGGTATCATCAAACATTAGCATGGTACCCTTATCATAATTAAGAAAGCAATGTTGATACATTATTAACTGAAGTTAATGGTTTATTCAGCACTCTAGTTTCTACCTAATGTTCTTATGGTATTTCAATATCTCACCCAGGATGTCACATTATGCTTGATTGTAACAGTTATTCTCAATTTTGTTGTTTTTCATGACCTGGACATTTTTGCGGGATGCCTGTTTAAAATATTGCAGAATTCCCTCCACTTGCTTTTGTCTGATGTTTGCACTCATAATCAGTGTAGGGTATTGGTTTTTAGGAAGAAGACTGCAGGGTCAAATGCCATTTTCATCAAGTCTCATAAAATACATGCAGCACAATCAGTCTCATAAAATACATGCAGCACAATCCCTAGTTCAGTTGTGAATTATCACATGGATAATAACCTTAGTCACTTGGCTGAGGCACGTGTGTCAGGTTGCTCCATGGTAATGTTTCTCTCTTTTATACCCTATCCCTTTTTATGCTGTATCAGAAAGGCAGTCACTATCTAAAGGCCACAAAAAGAGAGGAGCAGAGCTCCCCATCATTGACATTGGAGTATCAACACAAAATTGGAACTTCTTCCCTTCTCCTCCTCCTCCTGCTCCTCCTCTTCATTATTATTATTTTGCAGTACTAGTGATGTAATGTAGAACCTTCACCTTAAGCTATATTAATCATCAGTCCCTTTTATTTTATTTTATTTTTTAATTTGGAGATAAAGTCTTGCTAAATTGCTAAGTTTCCCAGACTGTACTTGAACTTCTTGTCTTCCTGCCTCAGCATCATAGAGGGTTGGAATTACAAGTCTTTGTGCCATAATCTCTATGTCTACCTATTTTTTTAATATCTTATTTAATCATTTGTATAAATCAGTGCAAATTCATGGATATTCATTTTGTATTTATAACTAAAAGTCAATACTTTACTTACTTTTGTTGCTTAAATTATTCCAGTTTTGGCCATTGACAGCTCATTATGCCAGTTTCCAAGTGCTTTGGCATATATCCACCACAATTCATTTTTTAAAATTTTATTTTATTTTTTTAAATAAAATAAAAGTATCCCTAGTTCATTACATTGGAGAATATATTAGAAACCAAGAGCTAGGACTGGGTGTGGTCTTTACTATTGAGGTATAATTTCTTTTAGACCCTCTCAACTGGCAAAGAAAATATGTGTGTGTGTGTGCGTGTGTGCATATGTGTGTGTGTGTGTAGCCATTTGTATTTATATTAAGCTAAACACTGTATACAAATGTTTCTAACTGTACTATAATCCATTACAACATAGATTACTTAAATTCAAGTTCTCCCATGTCACCCTGCAGAAATTTAGTTCTGAATTTTATTATAAATTCTATGACAGATTTTGTATTAGTTTTGATAAAACTGTAAAGTCTAGACCTCAATTCATTTTTAAAATATATGGATAGCCAATTGTTTTGACACTGTTGAAAAGACTGTCCTTTCTCTACTTAAAGTGTCTTTCCTTCTTTGTCAAAGAACCATTGCTATTCATTCAAAATTTCTAATGCTAGTTCTTCAGGAATTTCTACATAGACACGCCACATGCAAAAAGTTTTACTTCATTTGCTCTTTCATAATCTGTACATATTTTATTTTCACTTCATATCCATATTGTTTCTAATTTTAGAAGAAAAAGTGTCTAATTTGTCTCCATTTAGGATTGGCTGTCAGGTTATTGTAGATCTTAATCCACATGAGAAAATTCTCCTCCTTTCTCAGTTTGCTGAACATTTTCACCATGAATGAGTACTGAATTTTGTCAAGAATTTTTTCTGTATCGTTTGATAATATCATATGTTTCCTGTTTAGTAGGTGATGCAATGAATTACATTTTTGGATGTTTAACCAGCTTTGAATCTGGAATAAATCCTACTTGATCATGACATAAAATCATTTTTACATATTGTTGAATTTGACTTGCTAATATTTTGTAGAGAATTTTCACATCCATGTTCATGAGAAACAGCTTTCCTTAGAGTTGTGTTGGCCTCATGAAATGAGTTAGAGAGTATTCCTTTTGTTTCTGTTTTTCTGGCAGAGGTAATAGAAAATCAGAACCTTGCAGCTTTTACTCATGGTTACAGTCCCTAACATTTAATTGGTGTATCTAGGCCAATGTTGGCAAACTTACAACACACTTGTTATTTGTTTGTTTGTTTGTTTTTTTAAGACAAAATATGTTAATGTTTTTTTCTAAACAAAAAGCATTCAGGTTTTAGCTATTCAGGTTTAACTGCAGCATTGGCACTTTGTGATAAATAAGATTGCTATTTGGGCATTTGTCTCTAAAAGGTTCGCTATCACTGATCTAAGCCTTTTACTTTTAGAGTTATTATTTTATATAATGGGATTATTGTTTACCATACTGGATTTTATTTATTGTATTTTTTCTTCTTTTTCAGGCTGTCATGGGTTTTACTTCTCTGCCTGCATGCCGATTATAGATCTTTTAAAAATCAGTGGTTTCCTTCAAGTTTAAAATATATAACTAATGTAAAAATACTGCCTGACAGTATACTGCTTCACATGTTGTATAGATAGGTTGTAACAGTCTTTTCCATTGTTCTTTGTGCCACTCAGAACACATGTTACGTGCTACATGCTTCCAGTACTTTATTCCTATGGTTATTTTAAAGTTATTTCTTAGACTAGTTAACAATATGAAAAATCTTATTTTTTCTCCATTTAGTCCTCTTATGAAGCTATTTCTTCTTCATGCTAATCCAAGTTTTCTGATCTATATCCTTTTCCTTCCATTTTTAACATTTCTTTTCTTTTAATATATGTTCAATGTTTCTTGAGGCATACTGACAATGAATTCCCAGAATTTTGTTTGAGAAAAATATTTATTTTGCCTTTAATCATTAAGAATATTATCAGGTGACATACAATGCTAATGTTTTAACTTTTAATATTTTAGGCACCATATTCTTTTTTTTCCCCTGTATTTAGGGAAGGATCTACAGGGTGTTCAGGGTCTCACTACTAGATTGGACGCATAGTGATTCTCCTATCTAGAGCCTACCAAGTGCTGGGATTAAAGACATGCGGCACCACGCCCAGTCTCAGTCACCATCTCAACACGCTCCAGGTGTGGGCCCCACACAGCAGGCCTGAGGATGGAACCCCGGCCCCTGAGGCTGCTGCACGTGCTTTAGTCCGCTGCACTATTTGTCTGGCCCTTAGACACCATATTCTTCCTTGCCTGGTTTATGACAAAAAGTATGATGTACTTCTTATTCTTGTACCCGTGCAAATAAACTTTTCTTTGGAAACTTTTGGATACATCTTCGAGGATACTTTCTTTGTATTTAGGTTTTCTGGTTTTCACAGGGTCATCCTAGGTGGAGATATTCAGGTGTTTGTCCTTCTCGGGGTTCTTTGAGCAACCTGAGTGACATTGCTTAATGTTTGTTGTTCATTATTGTGAGACTCTTACACGTTAGTATTTCAGATATTTAGCAGGCTTTGAATTATTCAAGAGTCTTAATTTTTATTCTGTTTTATCTAGGCATGCCTAAAACTTCCTTAGAGTCCACAGCAATATAATTGGTACATCCTACACCCTAACACTAAGTATGTTCATTCTATAAATTTACATCTAGCAACTAGAAAAATAATTACCACCCAATGTATCCATGACCCATAATGGAAAGGACATGACCCAGAATTTTATTTTTCACCAATCATCACACATGCTAACAAGAAAACAGGATGATTTATGGGGTCCCTTGATGCAAATGTTAGCTCAGATTGTGTATCCAATGGCCTTCAAAGGGTTTGGAGAGTAGAGGTATTGGGGGAAGATGGAAGTAGTCACTCCACAGCCAGCGTGGAGTGTGGGGCAGATGCACAGCAAGCACCTGCCCAAGGAGGACACCACCACGTTTCTTCAGAATATGCAGTTTAGATCCATTTCTTCCAGAATAGAAACCATTAGAAAACATTAAAAATGTATCCAAGACAATAAGAGTTATTTGGTACAATCATCTTTTCGCAAGTAAGCATTTTAAGGGTACCAAAATATATTATTATTCAAACAAGGAAAAAGGGGGAATTATTAACTCAGATAAATCCAAAGAAACCAGCTCTGAAGAAACACTAGATCAGTGCCCAGCAAAATGTATAAAATCTGTAGTTAAAAAAAAAAGAAATAAAATCAATTTCCACCAAGGGAGATGTGCTGGGCTAATGGTCAGTTTGTAACACCCTGATGAACTGAATCATTGTGGTTCTGGGTATAGAAGGCCCATCAGAAGATTGTTGCCAACAACGCAAAAGGAGAAGTTGAGGGGAAAATGGTGTGTTTTTGGTCCTCCTGGGGAAGCTTGTTATGCAGGCTCTCCTGATATGAGGTCAGCTGTTACTGTCAGAGGACTTCAGGTTTTCAGTGTCACTGAGAATGGCTGTGGTTCTCTTTGGGGAAGCTTGGTCCTTAGCTTGAGGATCACTTCCTAGCTCCAGTGCAGATCCTTCAGCCTGCTAGCACATATCCTTCATCCTGCTTGCACAGACCTCCTCGCTTCCATCATGAACCTTTCGGTTTTCCCAGTGCAGGTCCTTGATATAGACTTGCATGAGACATTGTCATGGCTGTAGGCCTCCAATTGGATTCAGGTAGGACATTGCCATGGGATGCAGGCCCTCAGCTGGATTCTGTGGGTCTCTAGTGCACGGACAGATCGCTTTCAGTCTTCTGCATTTGGCTCTGAAGATAAAATAATCCTATAAATTATGTGTCCTGCTTTAAATCTTTCCTTTCCAAACCCTGACTAAAACAGGAGATATTGTTGATTGCTGGTACACAGGAACACTACTGGATTGACCTGTTGTTGATACTCGTATTGACATGAGTTCAAAGATAAAGAAAAATGTCAAGACTTTAGGTTTTGTAGTTGGAGTAGGAAAATTATAAAATGATGGGACAAAACACTCTAACCTCATGCTGCAAACTTAAAAGTTCAATAAAAAATATATTCATTCCAAAGCAACAACAGCAACAACAACAACAACAAAGGATGTGGGTACTTCCTTATCTCTAAAGAGCAGTTCATTGAAGTAATTGGGTCAATCACTAGAGTATACACAATGTGGAGCTACAACATCCTTCCTCAAGAGGACATGTAGGACTTAACAGCTCTTTCAGTCAAAGGGTTCTGGTTCTCAGAACTTGCTCAGAACTGGATTTGGAGAAAAGTGTAACTGAGCCTTGAGATAGCTGACATCCACTCTATACATGAAAGTAATATGCGTCCATCTATCTTGTAACTAAGAATTCTGTTTTCTATTATCCATTGCTCTGTATTACTGTGAGTTAGGACACCTTGGTGACCATCTTGACACCCACCTGGTTGCCTGTCCTAGGAGTCCTATCTACCCTACTTCTAATGATTCAGTAGCACCACTCATACTCTGCTGCTTTCAAATCCTATCATGTTCTCCAATATTATGGCACATTTGCCTCTCAGACTTTTAAATCCTTTTCTCCATATCCTGCTGAGGTGTTTCTAGCATCTGCTCATTATTTGTTGTACATGACAACGTTTTCTACATTCCCAAAGGTACCTTAGAAACACATTAGAACTGCCTGAAGGCAGGTGAGTTATACATATTGCTCTTATATTCTCAAATCAACAAATATCCTTGTGATCATTAGCCTACAACCTCTGGTCTAATGTTCTCAATAATGTTCTCAAGATTCTCTCCTAGGTAATCCATCTTAACCCAATGCTGGAATCTACTATCTAGATTACTACAGATTTTTCACTGAACAATCTTCTTCTGTGTCAGCAGGACCAGCACCACCCCCGTTGACTTTGCCAGTACTTGAGCCAATGGCCAGCACTATGGGGCAGAGTAAGCTCTTGAATTGGACAACTATGCCTTATAAGGTCTCTGCTGAACTTGAGACATCTTCACAGTCTTCAGCTAGAGGGAAGATGGATTGATATATTCTATTCAAAGACAGTGCCCACTTCTAGATGCTGAATTTTGGAAATTCTGGAGCTGAGGATTATGAAGTACCACCTTGGGATGTTTTCATCCAAGTCTTGAGGACCAGTCCCTCCTCTGGGATGGTCTTGCCTGTGGCATTAAAAAATATGGAGGCTATGAATTCAGCTGCTGCTGAAGGTTACTGCTAATAGTCCTGGCCTTGGTGTTCAATATCATCTTTGTTTTTCAAGAAACAGAGATCTTTTTAAAAACCATTATTGGAGGCTTTCTGAATTTTACCTCATCTGCTAAGGTAATAAATGGGTGGCCTAAGTCTGTTAAGTTATGCTTGAGTTATGTCTCCCAAATACATCAAAAACATCCAGTAGCATTAACCTATTATACTATTGTCCCTCCAGTTTTCAAATATCAAAGCCGATTCATCACCTCCACTTTACCTTGCCTCCAAATAATGCTACCAATACTCAGCTTATCATCAGTGAAGTTTTGTTTTCTTTAGGCCAGTTAGAAGGCCAACTCCTGAATTCCACAACTATAGTTTGCTTCATAAAACCACAGCTGGAACTCGCCTTCATTGTATGGGTTCCTTGGAAGCACTCCCTGAAATGAGGGTTTCTTTACAAGTAATTGATTAAGGCAGTGCTTCTAGGGGAAACTATGGCAGTGGGAGAAGCAGAGTGGGGAAGGGGAAGAAACTGCAGATGTGTGATCTGAGGCAAAGATGTATGCGCGTACAATAGCCTTATGCAAATGCTACAGGAGGACCCTGGGATGGAAAACAAGCCTCAGAGTTCTATAAGCATGAGGCAAGAGAACCAGACTTTCCTGCACCTATACCTGTAAGCTATTGGCTAAGGGCCACTTCAGGGAGACATAAATTCTAAGACATTTCACATTTTTTGCATGTGGGAAATTAATAGATTTTATTTCCTGAGGACAGTCCGATGAGAAAATATCACAAATAGGAGCAAGCTGAGCAAAAGCGTGCCCAAACCTGGGTGTCCTTGAATGACACCTCATGTTGAGTGAGTATGTAGTCAGAGAAATGTGGTCTGTAAAAACTCTATGTGACAATGAATGTAGTTTCTTCAATGAAAAATTGCAATGAGGGAGAAAAAGATTAAAACACTGTAAACATAAAGGATACACATATATTAATCAACATCAGTGTACCTCTCTTATTTGATCTTAACTCAAATAAACTAATACAAATTGATGTAGTTATGAGAAAATTATAAATGTAAACACAGGTTGCCTATTTCATAATACAAAGATGTTTTCTGGAGATGGAGTGAGATTGTGGCTGAATGAAGTCCTTTAGGACTTGCCTCCTCTTAGACATATCTGGTCAAACAGTTGAGCAGTTACTCACACACCAAACTAACTTCCCAAGAGCTAAGGAAGCCAAAGGAGAGATCATGAAATCTGGTTGTAGTATAAGAGTAAAAAAAAAAAAAAAAGATGCACAGAAGAAGTCAGGAAGAAAAGAGCTGCCATGTCACTCTACCCACAATTCTAAGCAGGTCAACAACTAGGGACACGCCTATGGCTTGGGAGCAGGAACAGTAATTAAGTCTCAGCTTTAGTCTTGAAATCTTCTTGATGAAACCCAGCACTGGATAGATTTCTCACAACCCCTGCCGTAGAGATGGTTGGTATCTGTTGACTGAACCACTGAGACTGTGTTAGCCAGGTGGCCAAGGGACTGCTGCCACCATCCCTCTCCCAACATTTATTAAATGGCAAAGAAGAGAGGGAAACTCCATCTGCTGGGGAGAAAGAGATGAGCACCCCTATAGGACATCACCTGGAGCTTTATGTTAGAACCACCACAGTGAGACATGGCATCAGGCAAAAAACAAAACTCAAAGATTCAGAGCCCAGACCTGGCATCAGGTAGAGACTATATTCCAATGTGAAAGACTCAAATTTTGGCGTGCATCATTGTCAGCCTTGAAGGGGTCTAGAGTACACTGTCCTCCAGGTGCATGGGTTCTCACGATGGTGAGACTTAAGTGCAACCCTGTTTATTTCCAGCTCTGGCAACCAAGGACCATCTCTATCACCCACCTTCTAACCTTGGCCAGAGCAGCTATCCCATCCCAAGCCAGTACTTACAGATGAAGTCTCTGTGTCCACTTTCATGCAGGTGGTTATTTGCATCTGGTGAAAGGAACATATGTTTCAGCCTGCATTGCCAACAGCTGCAGTGAACCTGAACTGCTCAGGTTTTTGAAGCTTGAGACTCAGGTGTGACCCAGGTTAGCTTTAGCCTTGGCAGCCAAGGGACTAACTTCACTGACATAAATGGACTATGACTCCACTTGCTCAGGGCAGGACAGGATAAGAAGCAAAGGATTTCACTTCAGAACTCAGTGCCACATTGGTGAAACTGAACACTAGGCAGAGCCTAATGCCCACTATCGCTTGGCCTACCTGATAACAGAGCTCCTGGAACAACCCAAATGCCAGTCCAGGTGCCAGGATGAAAGAAACAGCCCTATCCTTCCAGCTTCATCTGTGACTGGTTGTAGCCCTCTTGGGCTACATGTTTACTTTAGCAAAAGGCAACTTAGACGAGTATATGAGTGCTGCTTCTGTCCAAGGCTGCACTGATCTCAGGGAGCTATAGGCTCAGAGTGTGATACAAGGCTGCAGTGTTGGTGGTCAAAACTCTGAGGTCTATCTGGACTCCCCCAGACAGATCATGGTGTTGTTCATGTTAGACAACACCAATGACAAATTAGGAACAAACCTGGGCTTTGATCACCCTTCAACTCAAACACTGACAACAGAACAACTATCACAAGGAACCTGACTTATGGGTACCACCTAGTGTTCAAATGTGGAAGGACATAAGTGCAGAGAAGAACAGCTTGCTTAAAATTTCTGGAGAGGTACGAAATTGTATTACAAAGGGCGGAATCAATGTTCACACTGTACCACACGCCAATCAACATCAAACCTCAGGAGCCCATTGCCTCGCCCAACAAAAAATAAGCCATTAGAATTGACCAGATGACAACCAGTATGGACCAGTTCTTGGATGGAGAATTCAAAACATGTATTTTAAGAAAAGTTCAGAAGAGAAATATAAAAAGTAAAGAGAAATCCTTGAGCTGAGAAACACACTAAGCAAAATCAAAAATGTAGTATCAATCATTAAATACATGAAACAGAAGAGAGAATTAGTGAGCCTGAAGAAATAGAAAAAGAAAAAGAGTAAAAAGGAGAAAGGAAAGACTATGAGCATTTGGAAAAGCATTATAGAAGAAACATTTAAGATATTGGGATCCAACAGAGCCTTGAGGATGTTAAGGAAGAAAAGATCATCTGAAGAGATAAAAACAGAAAAATTTCCAGACCACAGAAGGACACAGATGTCCTGATACAAGAAGGCCCAAGGTCACCAGTCATATCTGACTCAACCAAGTCTGCTTTCCAACATGAAATATGTCTCTATCTACTGAAGAATGGGTAAAGAATAGTCATATTGATACACAATGGAACACTATTCAGCCATGAAAAGAATGAAATTCTGTCATTTCTTTTTTTCAGCTTCATTATTTTATTTTATTTCCATAATTCTTTTGAGAAACAAATAGCAACGAGACAGTTTCAAATCAAATTGGTAGGACTGACCTTATCAGATCCAAAAGCTATAGCTCTTGTTGCATAGGTCTTGCTTTATCTTGGTCTTAAATCCTGTCATTTCTGACAGCATAGATGAAACTGGAAAGTGTCCTTGTAAGTGAAGTAAATGAAAAACAATTGTAGATGACAGGAATAAGAAGTTGTGCTGTGCTACTTCCACATGGCAGGCTGATGTAGGTAATTACAATGTACTATACATTTAAAAAAACAGAAAGGATTTTGGATGTCCACACCGTAAAGACATTATAAATGTTTTAGGGAATATACATTTTTCCCCAATGTGAACATCACACTACGTATTCTTACATCAAAATATACCATGGTGCTCCATCAAACTGTACTTTGTTCATTTTTGTACCATTTGCAATAGATGTAAATTAAAAGCAATGCAAATTGCTTTGGAAAAATTGTTGGCAGACAGGAAAGAAATTAAGCCTATTTGAGTGCTCCAATTAGAGACGCAAATAAAAAGCAAGAAAGAAAGCACAAGTAGCTTCTGAAATCCCAGATACACTGCACACACCAGGCTTCACTTTTTCCATACCCATTTCAAGCACTGGAAGCTGAGTCAAGGAGCTCACAAGTATTATTTAATGACCAGTCTCCTGGTAGGAGGTGCATATTCTATCTGGAGAAAGACCTGAGAAGTGGTATGTACGGCTTCTCCACAGTCACATGCACTAGAATGTAAGCAGTGAAGATGGGTTTAGTCTCAGCTGTGTGACTCTACCATGCATTCTCCCAGTCCTTACACTGATACCTTACCTAGTCAGATTGCTTTGCGTCTAAGTGATTTTGGTCTGTGTTATAGTTTGTGTCTAACTGTCCCCCCAAAGCCTCATGCAGTCATGGGGCAGGGACTTCTAGAGTTTGAGATTAACTCGTGATCCACTGGGATTGTGGGTGATCCACTGGGATTATGGATTTTAGTACTGCTGGGATTATGGGTATGTGTACTTCCCCCAGCCCAGCCTGAATGTAATATAAGAGACACAGAGACAGTCTCTCTCTCTCTCTCTCTCTCTCTCTCTCTCTCTCTCTCTCTCTCTCTCTTTCTCTCGCTGTTGTTGGCCTGTTGCCATTGCTGCTGTTCCGCTGCCATGTGCCCCTCTGCCTTGGAGCCAGCTGAATACTGACTGAACCCTCCTGTAACTGTGAGATAAATAAACCTTTCCTTCCTTCATTTTGGGTGTTGGGCATTTGTCCCAGCAACGAGAGAAGCATAACTGAGACAGTCTGTTCTAGAGGAGTCCACATATGTATCCCTAATGGGTAACAGCCAAAGTCCTCCTTTTTATGTGAGCCGCTGTGCTATTACAGCACTTGTACGACATGACAGGACAAACTGGAGAAAATTAGAAAGTCCTTAATAGAACCAAGTGGTAACACAAATGCTGCATATCAGAACCCACCAGCTACATAACACAACAAAATTGAAGAAGTTTGAAGGGAATTGAAGTTTTAAAGCTTTACACAGAAATATGAAAGGCTGAAAATTGATGATCTGTTGTAGGAAAATACAAAAAGTATTAAAATATGCTGAAGAAAATAAGCACGTGAATACTAACTATAAATTAATTTAATAAAATAGAAAACAAAGGCATACATAGTAGGTAGTTTCAAGCAACCCAAATTTCTTCTTAGCAAAGATCAAAGTACTCAGGTCAATTATTTCTGATATTGCCAGTTAAACAGAAGACCCAATGCTATTATGGGCTACTGGACTCTTTTAGAATATTTTGCTGAGTTTACACACCTATAATATTCAATAACGGAACTTAGAAAAAATAGGGAATACAGATGAATGTCCATTTTGTGTCTGTGTATTCAAAGTGGTTAGGATAGATATATAGTTGCATTCTCTTAATGAATAGAATGATTTGTTCTAATGGTGTTTGTAAATAGGATCTCAAGTCCGCATCTTGTACAGCAATTAACCACTAAGAAGAATATATGCAGTGTGTTAGTTATTGAAACTGTCCTACCGATTTGATTTGAAACTGTCTCATTGCTATCTGTTTATCAATAAAATTTTGAAAAAAAAAGATGGGAGTGGTGAATAAAGGCAAGAGACAGGAAAAAAAAGATCAAAGTAATTATTGATGATTGATAATACTGACTAAGATTTAAAAGAGGTAGTAGTAAGAATTTTTCAAAGGGGTCACAACTACAGTGAAATAAATCAAAAATAAAACAAATTTGTCTTGGTTACTTTTCTGTCCTTGCTGAGACAAAATGCGCAAAGACCAAAATTAAGGAAGGACAAGCTGATGCAGCTCATAGTTTGTGGAGGTTTCAGTCCATAATCATCTGGCTCCGAGGCAGGTTGGCATGGCACAGAGTGAACAGTCCAAGGCAGCAGAAGACAGCAGAAGCAGCGAGAGCACAAGCGGGGAGAATAGGTCTCTTTTCCTCCTTGTGTTGTAGGCAGGCTGCCACCTTCTCGGGTGGGTGTAGCACTCACACCATCCCCACGTCCTCCTCCTGCAGAGCCCCAGGACGAATACAAAGTGAAGGCCCTGGCTCCATGCTGGGTCGCTTGGTTGACCTTCTAAACTTCTCAAGGTGACGCAATGCACAACATCCTAGAGCAGCAAGGGCATGTTCTTTTCACCCCAGATGTACAGCTGTCGAGTTACTTGGCTAAGCTTCTAGACTCCTCAAGTTGACACAACGTACCCACCACAGCAATATTTCTGACAAAATTTAACCTTAAGTGAGAAAGTAAATACTAAGATAATAAGTTAGTTTTCGTCTAGCTTTTTCTCTCTCTTTTTAATTTTAAGAGACCTTAGGAGGACAATTTTAAAAGGGGAAAGGAATAATTTCAATAGAGAAAATATGCTGCCATAAGGTCTCTAGGTATCCCCTATCAAATTACTTAGAAGCATACACACTGACATCTATTATGCCACATTCTATCTTCTCAGCTCACTTTGTGCATACACTGTGGCTCTGGCTAGATTGTGGTCTCCGTATTCACTCTGGCCCAGTGTGCCAAGTACCTCCTGCATCTCTCCTAGAGCTTCTTTCTTTCTTTTCTTTCTTTCTTTCTTTTCTTTCTTTCTTTCTTTCTTTCTTTCTTTCTTTCTTTCTTTCTTTCTTTCTTTCTTTCTCTTTCTTTCCCCCCGCCCCCTGGAACTGGGGATTGAACTCAGACCCTTGCGCTTGCCAGGGAAGCGTTTATCCTACTGTGCCATCTCCCCAGCCCCTCTCCCGGAGCTTCTTAAAAACCATCATGTCAAGTAGTCAGAGCAGACTACTCAGTCACTTGGTGCAAGGACTAAGTGAGAGTGTAAGGGAGGGTCAGTATGGATGGTGGACACAGGATGATGCAGAGCACAAACACACCTTTCAGGATCTCAGGGAAACAATTTTGGTGTACATCACCCCTGATTGCTGGAAGCTGCCAGATGGCTGTAGCTCCAGTTTCTTGCTTTGGTACTCAACTCAATAATGCACCATTCAATTGCATTTCTTTTCAGTTTTGTTTCATGCTTTCTAGTTCCCCTACAATACCCATGAAGTACTTGTAGGCATCCTTTCATCTCAGACTACGCTCCACTGGAAAAAAAAGCTCAGGATTATCTGCTAAGTATTTGCAAAAACTTGTACTTTTTTAAACTTTTTAACTTAAAATCTAAATTCTTATATGTTTAGTGTAAAAGTATGAAGTATTTATCTTGTGCATATTTCAGTAAAATTATATTTTTAAACTTTTAATGATAATTTTAAACATTAAAATGTGCACAGAACAGTGAAATGAGTTCCACATAAGTCCTGTAGCTTGAAAACATATCAAATCATTTCCTTGATTTCCTCAGTCACTTGCTCACTTCAGTGTTACTCAGCAAAATTGCCTCATATTGCCTCCTTTGTAAAAGACTCATTATTCGAAATCTTTCAGGCCTCCACCAGCACCGGAACCTTGGTGAGCCACACAGGAAGGTGGACTGAACTGCTTGAGAAGGCGCAGACTTGAAAGGAAACATGAGCAACACAGCAGAATCTCAACTAAGATGCACAGGATGGACAGGCGAGATCAGTGGTATGAAAAATCCAAAGTAATAATAACAGCATGAGACAGCAGGTGACCCAGGCCTCTGAGGGACAGGTAATCAGCTCAGGAAGAATCCAGGGCTCTAACTACCATTCTCTCTCAGTTATGTTTTCTCTCCTTTTCTTTTTCTTTCTCATCTTCCTTTTTTCACTTTTCCACTGTTGGTGAGTATGTATACTGGTACAACCATTAGGAAAATCAGGGAGGAGGTTCCTCTCAGAGAGGTAAGATTAGAACAGAAGTCTCATTTGACCCAGCTGTTTCCTCTGGGTATTTTCCCAGAAGAACTAAAACCATCATACCACAGTGATGCACGCAAACCCATGTTTACAGCAGCACAATTTGTCATAGCTAAATACTGGAAACAGCACATTGAATGAAGAATGGATAAAAAGGATGTGGTATTTTGATGCAATGAAGTATTATTCAGGTATAAAGAAGGACACACTTGAGACTCTTATAGGTAAATAAATGCAACTAGAGGAAATATTCATAAGTGAAACAAATCCAGTTTATATGTGTAAATATAGTATTGTCCCCCTAGTGTAAAAAACATAAAATGTAAATAAAATTCAATGCAATAGATACTTTGAAAGGGAAA
>NW_004524624.1:7841262-7845443 GCF_000260255.1 Octodon degus | reverse complement strand
TTGAACTGTGGTCCCTGTGCTTTGCTTAGCTTAGCTTGTTCTAAGTGGGTGCTTTAGACCACTGAGCCATCTCACCAGCCCTCAATATCTGTTTTGATCAGTTGTTCTCTCTTGAGTAACAGTAGTGGGAAGCACTGGGGTAATAACCTCACCAAAACCCTATGCATAAAGATGGAGGATGGTACCAAAATGGAGACCCAACATCCAACTTAATTAATTTGGGAGGCAGGCTCTCAGGACAGACACAAACCAAGAATCTCTGACACACAGGAGATATCCCTGAAAAACAGACTCTTCCTTGAGTGGCTTTGATAGTAGTGACATAGCTACCTATTATCAAAAGTTTAAAAGAATTATCACAGAAATCAAAATGAAGAATTCTTTCTGAAATAAAAAATGACAAGATGAAGGAGCAAAATGCAATCTCAAGCCCCAGCCCACTCAAAACCAGTCTAGGGACCATCAGCATAGAAGAAATTAGAAGCCACCCACTTACGATCTCTGAAATGACTGTAATTGAAGTGAAGAAACAATTTGAAGTGGGTGTAGAGGAAACCAGATCAGAAATAATCTTTCAGATAACAAAGAAATAATAACCATAATGAAAGAATTGCTGAGTATATCTAAAGAAGACATTAATAAAAAAATAGAGAAACATAGAAAATTGATAGAAATCTTGAATAAATAATATAGGAAATAAATACAATGAAACAGAATCAAAGAGATATCAAAGAAATTCAAATTTCTATTAAAATATGGAAAAATTGAATAAAACTGAAGATAGACTTTCAGACCCTGAAGACATCATTGCATCTAGTGACCAGGAAAGATGGTGCAAAGATGAACAGCAAAAGACTGTTAAGTGTCAATGAAAAAAGAGTGAACACAGGGCCAGCCAAATAGCTCAGTGGATTAAAGCACCTGCAAGCAGGTACAGGGGTCAGGGGTTCAATACCCACACTCGCCATGCCAGCTCTGCCCCTGGAGTGCACTGAGGTGGCAATTCAGTCTGGGCATGGTGGTGCACATCTGTAATCCCAGCTCTTGGGAGGCTGTGAACAGGTGGATTACTATGAGTCTGACCTAGTAGTGAGATCCTATAGACCCTTCCCTAAAAATACAAAAAAAAAAAAAGAATGCAAATGACATAAAAAGGCTATTTGTGCAAGTGGAAACAAAGAATTTCCTAAGTGTGAGTAAAAACTGACATATAGATAAGTGAAGCATTTACAACTACAATTGGCATCAACCAAAATAAATCTACACTGAGACATAATATCAAGATCTTAGAAACTGAGCACAACAACATACTAAAAGCTATTAGAGCACATAAAACTTAGCAGATTTCTCAACACAAACCTTCAAGTTAAGAAGAGCTGGGAGTAAATTATTTCAAGTCCTGAAAGAAAACAACTTTCAACCCAGATTGACATACCCTACAAAACTATCTTTCAAAATTAATGAAGTGAAATGCTTCCATGATAAATAACAAGTAAAAAATTTATGATTACCAAACTAACTCTACAAAGAGTACTGACAGATATTCTAGAAAGACACAAAAATGACCATAACTTGAAGAACAACAATAGAAAGGTAGAAAGGAACAACCAAGCAGAGCAAGCAATTAAGAGGGGAAAAGTAGGGAACAAACAGCAGGAAAAAAAAAAGGAAAAGTAGGGAACCAACAGCAGGACAAGCTAATATATGTCAGTTATAACTACCAATGTAAAGACCTCAAATCACTAATTAAAAGAAATAGACTGCATAAGTGGATCAAGAATAAAATCCAACGATAAGCTGTATATAAGAAACACATTTAACTCATAAAGAAAGTCAGAGGCTGAAAGTCAAAGGATAGAAAGCAATGCTCCATGAGCCATGAACTCAGAAAAAAGGGCTATTTTCATGCAGACAATATGAACTTCAAACCAAGAATATCAAATGAGATAAAGAAGATCATTATATACTTTTTAGAGGAAAACTTCAAGAGGAGGAAATAACAATTGTAAATATGTGGGCACCAAATATGGGAGTATTCAACTATACAAGAAAAATTTTAATGGACTGAAAAATGAAATAACCAATAATACAATCTTTTTTTTTGTGGAACCAGGGATTGAACTCAGGCTCTTGAGCTTGCCAGGCAAGTGCTTATTCTACTGAGCCATTCCCCCCCCTTTTTTTTAAGGTATTTTTTTTCAAAGGGACTTTTTTTTTGGTCTTATTTTTACTATTTTCTTTTTTGGTACCAGGAATCGAACTCAGGGCCTCGCGCTTGCTAGGCAGGCACTGCGCCACTGAGCCACATCCCTGGCCCCAATAACACAATCTTAATGGGGGACTTAACACTGCATTACCTCAAAGAGAGATCTACTAGACCAAAAAAAAAAAAAATAGCAAAGAGGTAGCAGAAGTGAGCCAAACCTTTGAACAAAGGGGCTTAGTAGACATTTAGAGTATTCAGTCCAACATCTGAATACACATTCTTTTCAGCTGTACATGGGATGTTCTCTAAAATATAGAGACATATTTCCTAAGTGTGAAGAAAGACTCTGACATATATATAAGTAAATCATGCACAACTACAATTGGCATATGTGGTTGGACATACTAGTCCATAGAACATGCTTAAGTAAACACAAAACAAGTGAAATTATCCTATGCATATTATCTGACAATAGTGCGATGAAACTTGAAATTAATGACAAAAAGAAATCATAAAAACATGGGTATTAAATAACTACTGCTTTACAGCTAATGGACCACAAATGAAATTAAAGAAGAAATTGAACAATATGTACAATCCAATGAAAATACAGACACAATTTATTAGAATTTGTGAGATGGAATGCAAGTAACTCTCAGAGGAAAATTTATAGCAATGAACTCTTTTAACAATAAAATAGAATGAGAACCAATAAACATCTTAATGTTATATCTCACTGTTCTAGAAAAAGAAGAGCAAGTCAAACCCAAAGCACAAAAAAGGAGGAAATTATAAAAATCACAGCAGAAATTAATGCAGTTGAGACAAAGAAAACAATACAATGAATTAATGAATCAAAGAGTTGGTTCTTGAAAGAACCTCACCAAAGGAAATAAATTTTCTCAAATTAATGCAATAAGTAATGAAAAAAGTAAAATTATTATCAATCCTATGGTAATTCAGAAAATCATCAGTATCTATTCAGAAAATCTTTGTTTTCATAGGATGGAAAACAAATAAAAAGGACAAATTCCTGGATATGTACAAATTACCAAAATTGAATCAAGAAAATATAAAAATTCTGAATAACCCAGAATCAGTCAATAACATTGAAAATACAATTTAAAAAAAACTTACCAACAAAAGAATCCCAGGTCCTGACAACTTCACAGCTGAACTCCACAATAAATTTAGAGAAGATTTAATCTAAATACTCAAATTCTTCAATGAAATGGAAAAGAAAGTAATTCTTCCTAATTAGTATCTGGAGGCAAATATTACAATGAAACCAAAACCAGAGAAAGACCCAACCAAAAGGGAGAACTATAGGTCAGTTTCTTTCATGAGTGTAGATACAACAATACTCAATAAAATACTAGCAAATAGAATGCAGCAAATCATCAGGAAGATTATATACCATGAATAGGTGGGATTTATCCCAGGGATGCATGGATGGTTCAATATATGCAAATCTATAAATGTAATACACTATATATCAACAGAGCCAAGAACAAAAACCACATGATCATCTCAATAGGTGCAGAAAACACTTTTGATAAAGTCCAACACCCATCCATGATGAAAATCCTACAGAAAAATGGAATAGATGGCCTCTTACTCAATCTGATGAAAACCATCTATGACAAATGAATAGTCAACATCTTTCTAAATGCAGAAAAACTGAAAGTTTTTACAAAAAAAATCAGGTACAAGACAAAGATATCCACTGTTACCACTCATATTCAGTTAAGTTCTGGAAACATTAGCCAGAGACACTAGATAAGAGAGAGAAATAAAAGGAATAAGAATTGGAAAGGAAGAAGTTCAATTATTGTTATTCACAGATAACATGATACTGTACATGGGAGACCCAAGAACAACACCAAGACTTATATAATTAATAAAGAAATTCAATAGTGTAGCAAGATACAAAGTTAATACCCAAAAATCAATAGCATTACTCTACAAAAAAAAA
>NW_004524624.1:7836855-7841162 GCF_000260255.1 Octodon degus | reverse complement strand
ATTTGTTCTAATGGTGTTTGTAAATAGGATCTCAAGTCCGCATCTTGTGCAGCAATTAACCACTAAGAGGAATATATGCAGTGTATTATTTGTTGAAACTGTACTTCTGATTTGATTTGAAACTGTCTCATTGCTATTTGTTTATCAATAAAATTATGGGGAAAAATAAAAAATAAATTAAAAAATTACAGAAACAACATAATTCACAGTAGCATCCAACAAAAGGAAATGCTTAGGAATTACTCTAAGAAAGGAAGTAAAAGATCTATGCAATTAAAATTACAATACTCTGAAAAAAGACCAAAGAAGATTTCAGGAAATTGAAAGACATTCCTTGCTCATGGATAGGAAAAACCAATATTGTGAAAATGACTATACTCCCAAAACTATTATGTGGATTTAATGCAATCCCTATCAAATAGCATCAACATACTTCATAGACCTAGAGAAAGCACTCTTAAAATTTATTTAGAACTAGAAATGACTTAGAATTTTGAAGACAATCCTGACCAACAAAGGCGAAAAAAAAGGCATTACAATCCTTGACTTGAAATTATACTACAAAGCTACTGTGATAAAATCATCATGGTACAGGCAGAAAAGCAGAATTGAGGAGCAAGGGAACACATTAGAAGATGCAGACCAAACTCCAAACACACTCATCCAACTTATCTTTAAAAAGGGAGGCAAACTTGTTCACTAGAAGAAAGATAGCCTTTGTAATAAATGGTGCTGGAGAAACTGGATTTCCACAGGTCAAAACTAAAATTAGATTCCTGTCTATCACCATGCACTGATCTAAATTCAGAATGGATTAAAGATCTAAATATTAAAACAGAAACACTAAATCTACTGGAAAGGAAAGTATGTAGATATCTTGAAAACAAAGGGGTAGGTAGAGAGTTCATGAACAAAAACAAAACTTCACAGTACATACTTCAAATAATCAATAACTGGGATCTTATCTTATTGAGAAGTTTCTGAACACCAAAAGAAATCATCAATAGAATAAAAAGAATACCCACAAATTGGGAAAAAAAAATGTTATCCAACAGTTACACAGAGAAAAGACTTCTATCAAGAATATACAAAGAATTAAAAAAAATCAGGCTCCAAAAAGTCAAAGACCCACTCCAAAAATGGGTATTTGAGTGGAATACATGTTTCTCAGAGGAAGAAATACTAATGGAAAATAAGCACATGAAAAATGTTCAACGTCACTGGTCATTCGAGGAATGAAAATTAAAATAACAGGGAGATTCCATCTCACCCCAGAAAGAATGGCTATCATAAAGAAATCAACTAGTAACAACTGCTAGAGGGGCTGAGGGGGAAAAGGAACCCTTCTGCACTGTTGCTGGGTGTGTAGACTGGTTCAACCTCTATGGAAATCCATGTGGAAACTCCTCAAAAAAAACCCAAAAACCCAAACTAGTAGTAGAAGTTTCTCTCAACTCAGGTATTCCCTTCTGAGCACTTTTCCCCCAGAAGAACGGAAACATCATATCCCAGTAGTATGTGTTTATAGCAGCACAATTTGTCATAGCTAAATCTTGAAAACAACCCAAATGCTCATCAACTGAAGAATGGATAAAAAAGATCTGATATTTTTATACAATGGAGTATTGCTTAGGCCTACAGAAAGACAAAATTGAGGCTTCTATCGGTAAACTGATGAAACTATATACTCAAAAGTGAAATAAATCAGACCCACATGCGTAAACATCATATTGTCTCCCTAGTGTATGTACCTGAAAGAGTAAATACAACCTGAAAAGCACAGATATAGTGAAAGGAAAGACACTGAGCATGAAGAATCAACAACTGTAATGAGGCAAAGGAGAAAGGACAGGAAGAAAACGAAGGGGAAAAATCACGTATGTATATACACAAGATAGCCAAAATGCTTGTACTACTAATTTCTTTTTTTTTTTTTTTTTTTGGCAGAACCAGGGATTGAACTCAGGCTTGCGCTTGCCAGGGAAGCGCTTATTCCACTGAGCCATCTCCCCGGCCCCCTCTTTTGGTTTTTGAAGGTAGCAGTTAATGTTTAAAATTTTTACTTTGACCAGTTGTACAGGCTTGTATCTGGTAATCTGAACAACTACATTGAAGACAATAATGTGCAGTATAACAACCACTGTTGAATAACTATCATCTTTTTTTAAAAAAAATTGCATATTGTTTCTAGTGACATTATTTTTCTATTCTCTTTAAAGTAAAATAGCAAAATGGATTTTTTTGAGTAATTAGGTTAAATATTACCACACCTAAAAACCAGAGAATATCTGTATTTTTCTATTTTTAGATACATTATCCATTTTGTATTTCTTGTTTTTCATTGTATATTTCTAAGTCAGATTAAACAGATCTGTCTGTGAGAACATTTATTATTTCTTTGTGGTGAAAACATTCAAAATCCTTCTTCTAGATGTTTGAAATCTACACTACATTGTCATTATCTGTATTCACCCTGCTGTGCAGTCGTAGTGTACCATAACTTCCTGCTCCTAGAAAGTCTAACTCATTTCCTATTGATCACTCTCTCCCTGTTCTTTACCCTTGATCACTCCCTACAGCCTGCAGTAGTCTGTATTGTACTCTGATAGATTTTTGAGGGTGTCGCAGCAGAGAAACAGGCAGAAGGAAAAAGGAAAAGGGGCTTTATTACAAAGGGAAAGGAGCTTCATTATCTTGGAGGACACAGAGAAGATAAGGAATTCTCTAGATTGGAACAGAGGGAGGCTGAGGCTTTTATGGCCTTTTTCCAGGGGTGGGTTTTGAGGGGGATGTTTAGATCCACCTGAGGAGCTGACTGGGGCCTTCCCTGAGGTGGAGGGAAAGGCGAAAGGAAATTGCACCCTGGGCTGAGTTGGAGAAGAAGTGGGGAGGTGGTCTCTGGGAAGACGAGCTGTTGTTTTAAGGGCTTCAGCCATATTGGATGACCACCATAATAAGTCAGCAATTCTTACTAGGACCAGAACCTATCACTCTCAACTTCTGGAAGTTCAACATCTGGGATTCCACATATGGGTGAGATCACATAGTCTTTCTATGCCTGGCTTGCTTCACTTCTTTTAATTATCTCCAATTCCATCTGTGTTGTCACAAATGACAGGTTCTAAATTTCTTAAGGGCTGAATGGTATTCCACTGTGTACATGTACTGTATTTTCTCTGTTTATCGGTTGATGGACACCTAAGTTCTTTTCGTTTCTTGCCTATTGTGAATAGCACTGCAATAAAGAGGGAACTTCTGAAGTCTGACATATCCATTTCACTTTCTATATATCCAGCAAGGGAAGTATTAAATCACATTTTTAAGTTTTGAGAAAACTTCATACTCTTTTTAAAATTGTTTGTGTTAAATTACATTCACAGAGACAGCAGAGGAGAGTTTCCTTTTCACTATATCCTAGTCAGCCCTGGTTACCCTTTGTCATTTAGATCATAACAATATGAACAGGAGGGAGGGGAGAACCCATAGTAGATCTGATTTGTAGTTCCTTGATGATTAGTTATGTTGAGCATTTTTCACAGGCATGCTGGTCACTTGTACAATCTTATTTTATTTATTTATTTGTTTATTTATTTATTTATTATTTATTTTTGTATTTAGTACAAGGTCTACAGGGTCTCACTACACAGATCAGACTCATAGTGATCCTCCTGTTTTCAGCCTCTCAAGTGCTGGGATTATAGGCACACAACACCATGCCAAGTCTCAATCTCCATCTCAGTGTGCCCGGGGGCCTGGGCCAGCAGGGCATGCCAGGGACCCAATCCCAGTCCCGGCATCTGCCTAAGCAAGTGCTTTAATCTGCTGAGCTGCCTGACCAGCCTTACAATCTTCTTTTATAAATGTGTATTTGGGTCTGTGAAACATTTGAGGTTATTTACTTTAGGGGAGGTTGAGTTCCTTATATATTCGGGACATGGAGCTCTTCTCAGATATGTAGCTTGCAAATATTTCTCCCATTCAGTAGATCATCTCTTCACTTTGTTGGCGATTTCCTTTTTTGGGAAGAAACCTTTTAGTTTGATATAGTACCACCTGGTTAGTTTTGCTTTTATTTCCTGAGCTATTGGACCCTAATCAAAACGATACTTTTCCAATTCCCATGTCCTCATGTGTTGGACTATTGCTTCCTTAAGTGGTTTCTTCTTTCAGGTTTTACATGTAAGTTGTTAACCCATTATAAACAATCTTTGGGACTGATAAAAGATAAGGATCGAGGGGCCGGGGAGATGGCTCAGTAGAATAAGTGCTTCCCTGGCAAGCATAAAGGTCTGAGTTCAATTCCCGGT
>NW_004524624.1:7829039-7836755 GCF_000260255.1 Octodon degus | reverse complement strand
AAAAAAAAAAGATAAGGATCTATTTTCATTCTTTTGCCAATGGATATTTGGCTTTTTCAACATCATTTATTGAAAAGACTGCTGTTTCTGTCTTAGCAGTAGCAGCACACCACAACTTCTTAATCCTACAAACTACAACTAAATACCCACCAGTCAGCCTCTTGCCATCCCGCCCTAACTGCTACTTTCTGGCCTCCGGCAACAAGTATTTTACTCTCAGCTTCTATTAGTACAACTCTTTAGATTCCACACATGAATGCAACAAAGATACATAGATTTTCTTCTCAGATCACTATTCTGTCTCATGGTCTACGTGTCAAAAAAAAAAAAAAAAAAAAAAAAAACCCACATTTTGGTTGCTATAGATTTGTAAGGTATTTAAAATGCTCCCAGAATTATTCTTCTGATTAAAAATCTCTTTGCCAATTCATGGTGTTTTCTCGTTCCACACAAATATTAGGAGGTTTTTGTTTTGTTTTTTGCAGAACCAGGGATTGAACTCAGGGCCTTGTGCTTACCAGGCAAGAGCTTCTTCTACGTCTAATTTTGTGAGGAATGCTGTGTGTACTTTGGCAGACATACCAATGGTTTGGTCTTCCCATTACTTTGGGTTGGATGGGCATTTCAACAACACTGATTCTTCCATCTCATAAGCATGAGATGTTTCCATGTTTCATGTCACCTTCCATGTATTTCATCAGTTAGATAGCTTCAATTGTGTAGAACTTCAATTAAACACATGTTTAGCTATTTTTTAGTCATTTTAAGTTGGATTGCTTTCTTCATTTGTATTCAGACAATTGGCTTTTGGGATATAGCAACATGCTGATTTGTTGTTGACTTTGTATCTTAGAACTTTGCTGAATTAGTTTACTGATGTGAATTTGGCTGAAGCCTTTGGAATTTCTGCATAATAAAATCATGTCACTTGGAAGCATTGACAATTTTACTTTTTTTCTTTTCCATTTTGGATGCCCAACTTTTCATTTATAGAGAAGCTCTACCCAGTCCACGTTATGTTATAGTTTAAGAAGTTTACATTTGTAGTCCCATAGAAAGTTACTGAAATTCTAGTGATTTAATTCCAATCTACTCCTTTCAGTGCAATCCCTGGGGAAACTAAAGACACTACGGCATATCTGTAGTTGTGGGGAGCCAAGGGGTCCTAAGTCCTGGGAGTAAGATGGTTAACTGGAACAAAGAGCCTGACCCAGGGCCAAGTCTACGTTTTACTAATTCATGAGCAAGGGAGTAACTTGATGATGAGTGACTGCTATGTTAGGTTTTTAGGGTGACAGAGAAGAAATAAAAGAAAGCCTGGAAAAAGCCTTTATTGCTGTTGAGGAGGACATCTCCCTGGGTAGCAGGGAGGTGGGGGGGTCCTCTGACATGAGACAGGTAGGCTGAGACTTTATGGACATTGGATAGGGGCAGAGGAGGAGCAGGTTCAGGGACACCTAGGGAGCTGCCCGGGGACTCCCTTGTGTGTGCAGGAAAGGTACCCAGGGCTGGAGTGGGGAAGAAGGAGGAAGTGGTCTTTGGGAAGATGAGCTGTTGTTTGGGGACTCAACCATGTTGAATCAGGGTCAGGATAAGTTAGCAGTTTGTACTCTAGCCGACCACTGTCAGTGAGAATAGAGGAATGCCTTGAGCTGTGCTAGGTAGGAAGCCTGAAATCACCCCTGCAGTATGCAGAGAGGAGCATATGCAGAAAAGTAATCTGTCCAACACAATTGAGGCAGTATCTAATGTTTTTAGGTTAGTACTTGGGCTCTGAACTGCAATCTTTCATGTCCTGGGGAGTTGAAACTTCTTATCTCAGGCTCAACTCCAGGTGACAAAGTTGAGCCTGGCTCTCTATCCTTCCCTGCTCACACCTGTTTTTTTTTTATTATTTATTTATTTATTAATTTTGTATTTTGTACCTGGTCTCACTATGCAGCTCAGACTCATAGTGATCCTCCTGTTTTCAGGCTTCCGGCACTGGGACTACAGGCATGTGCCACCATGCCCTGACTCAGTGGCTGTCTCAGTGCACGGGGGGGGGGGGGGGGGGGGGCAGGAGTGGAGTGGCATATGGTGCTGGGGATGGAACCCAGGTCCCTGCTCTTGACTAAGCAGTTGCTTAGTCTACTGAGCTATCTCGCTGGCCCAAAACTGGCTATTTTTTCTGATGGAAGAATTTTTCAGGCTCAGACTTTGCTCTTTTCGAACAACTAGCCTGTAGCACATGCTCTCTCCTGCCTAGAATTTACAGCTCTGAATCTTTTTTCTTTTGTGTATCTCTGTGCTAGGCGTTGTGAGAAGGGCTTCCCTCACTTTCTGCTTCTCTCATTCATTCTGGGCTCAGCGGGGTGCCTTTCCTTGTTTGGACAGGCACTGTCCTCCCTAGGTCAGTGTGGGGTTCCCAATTTCTGAGAATGTGGTATGTCTATAAGATGTATATCTGGGAGTAGAAGCAGCCCCCCCCCCATGCACACACATCCCATCCTGGGCCCCTCAGCTGGGCCCCACCTGGAACTCTTCCTCCCTGGCCTTGGGACTCTCAGTTGGGAGAGAGATAAAATATCTGCTGGAAGGTGATATTTTCCAACAACATAATCATCAGACAGAGACAGGTAGTCCCAGAGGAATTCTACTTTAATGACTTGCAGAGGGTGATGGCAAAGGGTGTTGGGGTGTGGTGCCCGAGTTTCCAGCAGGGTGATGCAGATGCGTGTTACTGAAGATGAGTAGACACTTTAGAGGCAGATCCTTGTCTGAGATGGAAACTGCAGCTGCTCATTAAGAAGAGGTGGGAAGGAGGAGAGTGCGGTCCTCGTGCTGCCTCCCGCATAGCGCAGTGCGGCTGCATCCAGAAGCAGGGTGGGCTGCGGAAGCTTGGCTGACCCCGAGGAGGTGCAGGACGCTAAAGGGGCAGCTCCATGCTGATTGTCTGGGACTTTCCTCTGGTGACAGGTCACAGTCTTACTTCTGCTTGGATTTCTGGCACTGCTGAGGGGGTGGGCACTTCTGTTGGCACTTGGGTGGAGGCTAGGAAGGCTGCTTGGACGGCTGAGCTGGATGCAGGACAACTATTATGATGAGTGATCTTTTGGCTGGGGCAGGGTCAGCACTGCCTTGGTGGGGCACAGTACTGTTTTGGTGGGGGACAGTACTGCTTAGGTGGGGGACAGCACTGCTTAGGTGGAGGACAACATTGTTGAGGTGGTGGACAGTACTGCTTAGGTGGGGGACAGCATTGCTTTGGTGGGGGACAGTACTGCTTAGGTGGGGGACAGCGTTGCTTTGGTGGGGGACAGTACTGCTTAGGTGGGGGACAGTACTGCTTAGGTGGGGGACAATATTGCATTGGTGGGGAACAGTACTGCTTTGGTGGAGGACAGTACTGTTGGGGTGGAGGACAGTACTTCTGGGGTTGAGGGCAGTACTGCTTGCATGGAGGACAGTAGTATTTGGGTGTAGGGCAGCACTGCTGGGGTGGGGGACAGTACTGCTGAGGTGGGGGGCAGTACTGCTGAGGTGGGGGGCAGCACTGCTTTTGCTTCTGCTGAGACATTCTGGGTCAGACCTGAAAACACCAGAGAGACACAGAAGTGAGGAGTGCTCAAGCCGCAGAGGAATCTTGAGTAAACCTATAATCACATGCACATGCTGCTCTGCTTTGCCTTGACCTGATGGAGTCCCGAATTTAAACTCTGTGTGTGTATGTGTGTGTGTGTGTGTGTGTGTGTGTGTGTGTGCGCGCACACATGTGTGTGTACCTGTGTGTGAAATATAACTACATGTTTCTGAGCCATTCTAATTCCTCTTCAAAGGTAGTAGAAATAAAGAAAGAAGACAAGGAAAGCATTAAAGAAGGAAGGAAGAAAGGAGGGAGAGAAAAGGGAGGAAGAGAGTGGAGTGAAGAAGAAAGGAAGGAACAGAAGGAAGGAAGGAAGCAGAGAAGTAGAAAGAAGAAAGAAAGGAAAGAATATATATTAGCTAGCTTGCTAGCTATGGACAGAGAGAGAGAGAGAGAGAGAGAGAGAGAGAGAGAGCCTGAATAAGTAGGGAAAAAAACAGAGAGAATGAGCCAAAGAATAAAGATTCATATAACTTTATAATGGCTTCTAAAACAGACATGCCTAAGATCAGTGCAGTACCTAAGCTACTAAGAGTTACATATGTTGGGGCAAATTACTTAACCTTTCCACAAGTATCTCCCTTAGATTTGCTATGATGATTAAATGAGAATATAAAAATACACCATACGAACAAGCATATGCATAGTTGTGAGTGTATCCATGACTACACACACATACATAAGAAATAGCATGTAAGCCCCCTATAATGACTTCATCTTAGCATATACATTTACAAAAATTTAAAAAGAAGTACCTTAACTGCTCCTAAAGTAGGATGGGTGACACAGTAGTCTCCTGGTCCAGAGCAGGGCCTCCCACAGGGCTGCCATCCTTGTCCCCACTGCTGTGTTCCCAGGCCTCCCCCTCTCTCCTTTTCCCAACCAGCTGCTGTCCTTCTTCTCTACACCCTCTTTCCACCACCAGTGGCTCTGCCAGGACTGATGTTCTCCTCTCCATCTATCAAAACCTCTAGCCCCTGCAAGCTCCATCCCATGCGCACAGCCCTCAGCACACTGGCCCTAGTAGAAGGTCTCTTCTGCCTCAGCAGGGCCTCCCATACCCTTCAACCAGAGGTGGTACTGGAACCAAGTTCCACTGGTCTCAAAGGACAAAGAAGGGACAGATGGAGGAGAAAAAAGGTGGCTTTGCACCCTGCCCAACCACCCATAGCTCCCTCCCTAGCTCCCAGTTGCAGGAGGGTTGAGGTTACCATGAGAGGTTTTACCTTGCCAAGCTCAATGCAGCTCAGGGGTGACAGGAGGATGGAGGAGCCAGGGGTTTGAGAAGCTCAGAGCCAGGCCACCTTTTATACATTTCACGTCCCTGCCCAAGGCCGTGAGTGGCCAGCAATTAGGGTGTCCTAATTAGTCCCTGGTCCCACTAGAATGTACTTATGCTTCCTCACATTTTAGGTTTTACTCACTGCCAGGGCTGGTCACTTCCCTCTTGGCATGGCCAGACTTGGTGGTGAGAATGTCTTCACTCTGACTCTCGCTCCACATACCTGACACTTGACCTCCCTGGACTTCTAGGTACATACATCACTTTTGACTTAGAATCTTGGCATCTAGAGTGGTCCTAAGCGAGCATCCGGGACAATGGGGCTGAGGGCTGTGAGAGTCCCATGCTGGGAAGCACAGCTGGCAGATGAGAGCAGGTGCACTCGGGGGGCTTTAAGGGAGGCAACTGAGGAAGGGAGGGGCTCCCTTGGAATCCCAGGAACCTCAGTAGAGTCCGGACCTGGAACTAATCTGGGCATGGGGCTACACTTGGCCTGCACTGGCAGGAAAAGGTAGCAAAGGCTACTAGTCTTTGTGTTTTTCCTATTGTTATTTAGTAGTCTCTGTCTTGCTTGCTATGGTGAAAACCATTAGGTTCAATTTAGAGAAACAGGTGGTAGCAGTAGAAAGTGTTTCTCTCTCTCAATCTGTGTAAGTCACCCAGACTACAGAGTTCCCAGGAAAATGATTATCATAAGGTGAAGGGATTTGGGGACATAAGAAACAATGCATTGGACTCTAGTGACCACAGGAAGCTCATGTAGACTCAGATTGTGGGGACCTGGATTCTGAGATCCAAAGCCCTGCAGGCCCCTCCCCTCTACACCTCCAAGCTTCCTTCTCAGTGCTGCTAGAAATCCCAGGCCCAAGACATATGCCATAGGGTACAGTCTTGGATACACCCATGTCTGACGAAAGATGAGTAGTGTCAGGTTAGGGCTCTGCCTTTTACCAGTTTGGTGACTCTAGACACTTAGATGTGTTTTAGTTTCTGCTTCCTCATTTATTAATGAGGATGATAATAGCATTCTCTAGGTCACTAGTCAGCATTCAAAAAAGACAGTTTATGTAAATTATATGCAAACATTTGGCACAAAGTGAGTGTTCAACAGTTGTTGGGTGCCTTGTGGAATTGGTTTCAAGCAGGCAGGGACATACTCTTACAAGTGTAGACCAGAAAGGTACAAAATTTGAAGGCACCTACCACTCAGTGTCATCAGATCTTGATTGAAATAGGAGCTACATAATTCAAGAGATCTGTTTCAACCATGGGGACTGCACTTAACAACAGCGCACTAAGTATTGCTAGCAGAGCTTTCTTAGTGCTCTTACCACATGGAAAAAAAAAAAACATATGTGTCATGGGACAGTATTACAACAAGCTCAGTTTAAAGCTCTTACCTGGATTTTGTTTGTGATTCCAGAATTAAGCAATACCTCATGCTGTAAGACCAACACTATTTCAATGAGTTCAGAAGAGGATGTTGGTTTTGGAAAAGAGGCTGGGGAAGGCAGAAACAAAAACTAATAAATGGTTTGGTTATTTAAAAATTACTTTTCTTGTAAAAGTTGAAGTAGGAAAGACTCCTATGCTAGCCTTTATAGCTTCTTTAGAGGCTCTCTCTCTCTCTCTCTCTCTCTCTCTCTCTCTCTCTCTCTCTCTCTCTCTGTGTGTGTGTCCCTGGCATCATACTTTAATAAGAGTGACTCTAGTTTGGTATGATCTATTAGACCTAGTGCAGGATCTCAGTCTAAGCCAAAGACTTCCAATAAATTTTATTTAATATATGTGAGGCTATGCCTATTAAATAGTTAGATTAAGCCTCCATGCATATGATGATACATGCATATATATATATATATATATATATGACATTTCACTTCATAAATATGAAGTTATTACTTGTCAGTTAAAAGAATATTAAGGGGAAATAACCTTGAGAGTGAAATGACATAGCCATGGCATATTTTTAATTTTAGGCATACAGTTTGGCCATGGTGTTATCAAAAGTCAAAGAGTTATCCAAGAATTTGGGAATTCATGTTGGAACATTAGAAGACTCAGGTATGGACACACCAAAGTCTCTCTATTAAATCTGGGTTCAGACTACAGTAATCTCAGGCTGTGCATGGCTAGGCACTAAGACACACCCATTGTCATAGTTCCAGGCTATTTGAGGAGAACAGGCTCTTCGATGAAGATAGTATTCTAATGTAGTGACACTCAGAAAGGAGCAGCCCTAGAGAGTATTAGGAAGGTACATCACATAAGGCCCCTGATGACAGAGAGGAAAGCTGTGTGGGCAGTCAGGCCAAGACAACCATTTATTCATCAAGTTGTGCTGCACTTACACTAGGGACACCTGGGAGCAAAAATGACTGGGCTTCAGCTCTTTCTAAGGCAGCCACATTGTGCCATCCCTAGTAGGCAGTTCTACCCCAGTGAACAGGCCCGGGTCAGTGGAGGGGCATACACTGCTCCTTATTATCTTCCTACTCTACTTCTAATCCTTGTGGTTATTTTTCAATTGTTCAATTTGGATTAGACAAGCATCTCAGGAGGGATGTCTGTGTGGTGGAGAAAGTGTGAACACTCAATAATTTGTGGTTTGGAGTGTTATCTTGCAAATGCTTGCCTGTATATCCATCAGCCACTCGCAACAGAACATAGTGGAGTCAGCTACCTCAGGAAGGATGTAATGTTGCTTCTACCACCAGAGTACAGAAAAGGAACAGATAACCTAGAAGCCACTAATGAAATCAGACTTGGGAATGGTGTCATTCAGTGGCCTCCGCTAGCATGGCTTTCT
>NW_004524624.1:7811787-7828939 GCF_000260255.1 Octodon degus | reverse complement strand
CACACACACACACTCATCTCATATGGGATCATTCATGTTAGCACTCAGCTAAGATAATGTCACAGAAGGTGCTTTCTCCAACCAATTTTCATAAGATTTGCTTATAAACACTATGGAAGTTAGGTTCATATCTAGAAAGTAATGACCCCTCACTTCTGCATGCCTCCCATGTGGCTAAATTTCACATGAGACCTGACAACATTACTCTTGTTTCTTTTCCTTGGAGGTGATTTATATCTTTCTTCTCTCACTGTCTTGAACATGATCATGATTTTGTGAGGTAATGGAATGAACAGTGAGTTCTGGGGACATGTGGTGAGTGGAGAACCAGCCTCCATATGCCAGCAACTGGCAAATAGACATATGCACACTTGGCTTTAGCTCTGCTACTTCTAATGCATTCACTCTGAGAAGAACATGGACGTATATACCTGAGTGAGGACCAAGGAATGGAGCAAGGGTTGTGTCAAGTCAACAAAGAACAGAAAGCAGACCTGTACCAAGCGCTACGGGGGTGAGCAACTATATGACACACTGCCCAGTTCTCAAGGAGTTCATGGTCTTAGGGCAATAATCCCAGTTAAGTGTGGTGGAGAGCTGGCTTCAGAGGCTGACACACTGAGCTGAGAGCTGAGGGGTGCTACGGGGCAAGGTTGTCCTGGAGGCCAGAGCAGATGCCTTGCATACAGGTTGGGATAAATGTCAGCAGAAGAGCATCAGGGAAGTTAGGAAAAGGTCCTAGATGATTATCAGAAAAGCTGACTTCAATTTTATGGTCTGGCCTTTAGCAAATGTCATGGCTTGGAACTGGAACTAAGTTCATTTTCGTGACACAAGTGAGGTCATTCCAGAGAAGGAGACACAAATGAGGAGAACACTGGTAGGTGGGAAGATGCTTAGTGTGTATGGTGGGAAACAGCACATACTTTTAAACATTCTTTGGAAGGAGGCCTTAGTGTGTATTCAGAAGGGCCAGGAATACTTCTAGCTTGGCAAGTAATTGCTATGTGCTTGTGATAATTGGCTTCTCTTGCTAGGGCTCAGGCATTTGCTATGCAAAACATTGTGACTCAACCCAGTGTTGGGAAGCTGAGGCAGGATTGTAAGTGTGAGCCCAGCCTGGGCAATTTAGCAACCTCCTAGAAATGTATCTTAAATGGATAAAAGGTCTGGGGATGTAGCTCAGTATAAAGGCCCTGCATTCAAACCTCAGAACTTCAAAAACAAAACAAAACAAAAAGGAACCAAAAGCAAACCTTCTTAAGGCCATCTATGGATGAATACTTTTCTGGCTTTTCCAAGAGGGACTAGAGCTCCCAAAGAAGGAAGAGACTGAAGACTCTTTGGGGAGTGGCTGGTAGAAGCACACACTGTGGGATCAAGCCAGGGGGGAGTGTAGGCAAGATGGAGGCAGAGAACCAGCTGGAGTTTCTCACCTGTGTTTTGCTTACCTTCTTTTTTTTTTACTATTAAAAAACATTTATTTATTTATTTGGTACAAGATCTCACTATGTAGCTTGGACTCATAGTGATCCTCCTGTCTCAGCCTCCCCAGCGCTGGGATTACAGGTGTGGGCCACCACGCCTAGTTTCAGTGGCTGGCTCAGTGCAGGGCAGGTGCAGCATGAGGTACCAGGGATGGAACCCAGGTCCTTGCATGTGCCAGGCAGATGCTTAGACTGTCAAGCTAACTCCCCAGTTCCTGCTTACTTTTTTTTAAAAGTTTTATACAAGATCTCAGTAAGGCATCCAGGCTGGAACTTGGAACCCTGTAACCTCAGCCTCCCAAACGCACAGGAATTGCAACCACATGCTATCAAGTTTAGTAAGAATGATCTTACATTAAGAATACCCTCTTGGAGAAGTGCAAAGATGGAGAGTTGTTAGTATAATATTGGTGACTTTTATTTCTTTGGCAAGTCTTGCGTTGGTTGTTTATTTTTGAGATGATTATCTCTCCGTAGTTATTTAAAAAATACCTGTGTTTTTATGCGCAAATGGTTGCATAAAGGCTGTCATCAAATTATAGCCTACCTAGCACCTGCAATTGACATAGCTGGAAAATAACGGCTCAGTGAAGGGAAGAGAAAATCTTTAAGAATCAGTGAAGAGGAGACAGAAAAGCTGCAGATTACAGAGGAACCGATGGCAGCACAGATGAAAGAAAGAAGCAGTCGGGGAGAGGGGCCTGTGTTCACGGACACGGCATACACCTGTCAGGGGTCGGCAGCCTCAGTGATAAACGGTGGTCTCCAATGCGCGTCCCAAGGAAAGCCCGCAGTTATCGTGAGGCGCCGATACAGCGTGCGGTCTTCCTGTGAAAGGGACTCCTTCCACATTGACGGCTAGCCCTGGAGGAGAAATACCATCCAACACCCACTATAGTTAGGTTGCAAGACATATTGAGAATACACTGGTCTAGGAATAAGACATCACAGGGCAGCCATACTTCAGGGTTTCTGAGGTTACCCTCCCAGCAGTGACTCGGTGGAAGACAGTAGTAAGGTGGAGTCCCGGAGAGAAGGGCTAGTCGTAGATCAGAGCAGCTTAAGCATGGCGAGCTCAGGGTGTGAAGGGCATGGCAGTCCCACTTTCCACAATATGCAGTTTTAGGCTGTGCAGGTATACGCACTGGGTCTGCAAGTTCTGGGATCAAACCCAGCAGAACAGTTGGCTCACCTCACGGCCCACATCCAGAACTGAACTCAGCGATCTGTTTGCCTTTCCTTTCTGCCAGTGTGATCAGAGACACTGCCACACCCTGGGGTGGACAGAGAGATGGCTTCTGAAGCAAGTGAGACACCTCAGAAGCCCAAGGGCACAAGTTAGTCAGGGTGAACAGTGACTTGGAGCACAAAGAAGAATGTAAACACTGAAAGCCACTATAGTAAATACAGCCCTAAAGGAGACAATACACTACTACTGACCCTGCCTAGTACAAAAGGTGGGGCAGGATTCTGCATTCACACAGAAAAAGAGTGGTCAGGGAGACACAATAGGCCCTGGCGACACCTACGAGTAACTCATGGTCCTTCCTCATATTGTCCTCGTATTATATTTGGTGTTTGAATTCAAACACCAAAAGCCCTAGAAAGACACTACACACCCTGAATCTTCAGCATGGAGGAATTTTTTTACTTTTTTACTTTTTTTTTTTTTTGGTCAGAAGGTTGCTTCTTTTTTCCTTTTATTCTTTCTTTTTCCTGTCTGTTTTACTTTCTTTTCTTATTTTTCTTTCTTTTTCTCATTTGTTTCTATTGCTTTGACCGAACTCTGTTGACTTTCTTTAATTCTTTTACTGGATTTTCATGTCAGCTTTTGCTCCTCTTCCTTTTCTTTCTTTTTCACATTTTTGCTGCTTCTTCCATTCTTTCATTTTCTCATCCACTTCACATTTATTATTACTATTTATTTATTTATTTATTTATTGTTGGCCAGCTCAGCCCAACCTGGGGGCAGGGCTGGCGTGGCATGTGGTGCCAGGGATAGAACTGTGGTCCCTAAGTTTGCCTAAGTAGGCACTTTAGAACCCTGAGCTATCTTGCTGGCCCCCATTTTTATTATTACTACTAAGTGTTACTAAGTTTTAGATAACTGTGTGCTATTGCTTTTGATTTTATTTCTATAGCTAATGGTGGTATAGTTGATATGTTCAGATCTTTGCTGCTGCATGAAGTATCTTGTTTGTCTTGCGTTTATATTATTATGACTGATTTCTTCTCAATTTTTAAAAATCTTATTTATTTATTTATTTATTTATTTATTTGGTACAGGGTCTCACTACACAGGTTGGACCAGTCTCAGCTTCACCAGCACTGGCATTGCAGGCCTGAGCCACCATGACGGGTTTCAGTAGCCAGCCCTGTGTGCCCCCCAGGGGCTGATGTGGTATGCAGTACTGGGGATGGAACCTGGATCTTTGTACTTGCCAGGCAGGCTCTTAGGCCACTAAGCTATTTCCTCAGGCTCTTCTCAATTGATAATGGTGGCATATTTGTGGCTTCTAATTGGTTTTTGTACATGTAAATATCTGGCCTGTCTCTGTCATCAACATCATTGTGGTTTGTTTTCTCTTCTCTGAATGCTGCTGGGAATCAAGTCCCAAAAGAAGGTTAGACACCAAGAAGAACCTGAACTATTACACTGACTGTATGGAAGAGAGTACAGACACAGAAACACAAACAAACACAAGGCTACATCACAGGGACATATATTCTAATGAAAGAGATCTCCACAGCAGTGACAGAGTTTTTCTACCCTCATTAATCTTTATCCTGCAGCAAAAAAGCAATAGAAACATGAGAAAGCGACACAAACGATGTCCCCCCCCAAACTCTGAACTCCCCAATGTTGATCTTGTGAACACTTAAACACAGGAAGTTATAGGCAAATAACTCAAAAACAAAATGGTCAAAATTTTTGAAGAGATAAAAGAATCAGCATAAAAGCAAATTCATCATATATTAAGTAAACTTAGGAGGAATGATATAAACATTAATGATTTAATACAATGTTCAGTGAATTTTAAAAGACACAAATAATGAGCTCATTGAGCTCACTGAGTTAAACAAATCACTACAAGATATGGATGACCATTTTGTTGGTGCTATTTTCTTTTTTCTTTCTTTTTCTTTTTTTTTCTTTTTTTTTTTTTTTTTGTAGAACTGGGGATTGAACTCAGGCCCTTGCACTTGCCAGGGAAGCACTTACTCCACTGAGCCATCTCCCAGGCCCTGTATGACCATTTTGGTAAAGAATTAGAAATTATGAAAAGAAACAAAGCAGAAATCTGGGATATTTTTGAAAATTAAGTCAAAAGCATGGACAACACATCCTACTAATGTTTTTTATATCAGGACATCAGAATTTGAAGCCAAAGTTGATATCGGAGATCATGCACTCAGGATATCCTAAAAATGACACTACCTAAAAATGACACTGGACTAGATGCCCAAAAGGAAAAACCCTCGAATTTATAAGAATGAATGAAAACATTAGAAGATGACACAAAAGATCCAAAAAATTTATTCGCTGAAATTGTAATTTTTGAAATCCAAGGAAATAATTCAGCATTCAAGTATAGTAAGTGTACGAGATCCCAAATAGCGATGACCATGAAAATACCTCTAGGTAATCCATCATGGTCCAAGTTCTAGAAATTCAACAAAACGAGAGAACAAGAAAAGTTGTTAGAGAAAAACATCATGTAACCCTTAAAGGCAAGCCCTTCACAGCAACAGCAAATTTCTCAGCACAAACTTCAAAGGGCAAAAGAGCTTGAAGCAAAAATTTTCAAGCCCTAAGAGAAAACAGTAGTCATCCCAGATGTGTACTCTTCAAATTGGATGGAGAAACAAAGACTTCCCATGGCAGAGCAATCCAAAAGAAATTCACGACCTCTAAACCAGCAGAAAACTAAGCCACTAAGCCTTGCAGGAAACATTATCCCATGGCTGACGGGGAGCTACGGCTCGCTGCCACAAGATGGTATCACCAGCACATCCTAGACGGTATCTCCTAGCACAGAAAAAAGATGAAAATGCAAAAACTGAGGCACGGTTTCTACTGATTATATTTCATTTCATACCATTGCAAAGTAGGAAAATCTTAAGTCTGGGACTCTGCGTGTGTGTGTGTGTGTGTGTGTGTGTGTGTGTGTACACCAAAAATATTTTTCAATTGCTTTCTTCTGGATAGAAGAATAATTTTTTAATTCTTTCTTACATATTTTCTGCTTGTTTTAGTTTTTTACACCGAGTATGCATCACTACTGTAATCTCCAAATATATAACTTTTTTTCTAAAATAAAAATCATGATATTTAAAAAGAAAGAAAATATTTAAGGGGCTCCTAGACTGAGAAGAGGCAGACATTGCCACCAAAGAGTCCAAAGAAAAGTAGACATCTAATGGGAGCACAGGTAAACGAGAGAGAAGAAAATAAAGAACAAATCAGCACTGGAAAAAAAAATGCAATGAGGTATTATGGAGCCAGCGCTCTGCACTGAGCTTCTACAGTACCCAGCGGGCAGATATGGCGGCGGCTTTCGCAAGGTGGCTAAGTCCTGGCAGCGAGAACACGGAGAGCGAAGCCAGCCTAGCTTTCGAAAACATCTGGGCCTGCTGGAGAAAAAAAGAAAGATTACAAGCTTCGTGCAGATGACTATCGTAAAAAACAGAGTTCCTCAAAGCTCTTTGAAAGAAGGCTCTTGAAAGAAAGTCCCGATGAATTCCACTATAAAATAACTCGGGTTAAGCTCCAGGATGGAGCTCATTTTATTAAGGTCAATAAAGAAGTAACTCCAGAACAGCTAAGCTAATGAGAACTCAGGACATCAGATATATAGAAATAAAAAGGGCTGCAGAAGCTAAGAAAATTGAAAGACTAAAATCAGAGCTCCACCTGCTGGAGTTCCAGGGAGGCAACGGAATAAACGTGTGTTCTTTTTTGATAACCAAAAAGAAGTTCAACAGTTCGCTATTGGGACTCATGCGCAGGTAGCCACAGAACTAGTTGGCAGAATCTTTCACAGATCCAAGATAGAGACCTTGTAGAAAGACAAAGTGAAAGGAGTCACTCATCAGACCCGCCTTAAGCGGATAGCTAAAGAAAGCCAAAAACAATACAGCTGCCTGACACAGAGGATTGAATGAGAGAAGAAATTACTCGCTATTGCACAGAAAATTCAAACATACAAGGATCTTATGGATAGAACTCAGAAGGTGAAGGTGAAGAAAGAAACAGTGATGCCCCAGCCATGTACAAGTTTCAGAGTCTTCGGAAGCGCTACAGTGTTATAGATGAGGCTTATCATTTGCATCAAAAATAATTCAATTTTTAGTCATAACTTCAAATTCCATTAGTTCAGATGAGATCAGGCACATTCTGGGTGGCATGGCCATAGACCGACTAGTTCAAATGGCTTTCCTGTTTGTAACCATGAGTTATTATTGATGTTTTTCTCTGAGCAATATTAAAGCCCCTTCCCCATGTCATTGTTTTTGGTTTGTCAAATCAGTCTTATTTTTCTTACATTTTTTTACTATGGAAGTTACATATCATTACAAAAAGCAGAAAATAGATGAATTCATTCTTAATTTTAATACTTATTTAAGAACAAGAAATAATTATTGGATACTGGGAGCTAAAACTACTGAGGTGAACAATTGTGAGCATCCTGTTTTCCTTTATATTATAAAGCTGTGCATTAATTTTTATATTTTTGTGTTTTGTAGCTATAATTTTAATAAACAATTTAACATCTCCCATCAAAACAGAAAACAATGCAATGAAGTGGATTCAGTAAATATCTTACAATAATAGTTCTCAGCTTGAATGTTCTTTATGTTTCCATCAAAATGCAGACTGAGAGATGGATCAGAAAACAAAATCCATATGCTGCCTCTTAGAGACACACGCCACTCACAAAGAGACACATAGGCTGACATTGAAAAGTAGAAAATGATCATCCACGCAACTGGAGTTCAAAAGCAAGCAGGAATAGATATTTTATTTTCAGACACAGCAGACACCAAGCCATAATGGGTGAAAAGGGACAAGATGGCCACTACTTACTGGCAAAGGCAAGGATTTGATAGTAAGAGATAATAATTGTAAATACATACACATTATATGTTGGCACACCAAACTTCATAAGACAAGTCTATGGTCCATAAAAGGACAGATAGACACTGTTTAAAACACAATGAGACACATCATTATTGTACTCCCACAAAAACACATGTGAGGTAGAAAAAAATTCAACAAAGAAATATCAGGAGTTAAGGAGATAGCTCAGTAGAATAAGTGCTTGCCTGGCAAACACAGGGTCCTGAGTTCAATACCTAGTACCACACACACACACACACACACACACACACACACACACACAAGAAATGTCAGTTAAGAGGAGGAGGGAACAGGGAGGGAGAAAGTGGGCAAAGGGGGTTAAAGAAAAAAAGAAACGTGATGTAATATGTACATATCAATATTCCCCAAGATGACTGCAAACTACATGAACTGAGGCTGGGGAGATAGTTCAGTGTAATAAGCGCTTGCCTGGCAAGCTCGGGGCCCTGAGTTCAATCCCTGGTACCACAAATACATACATACATACAAACATACATACATACATGTTTATTTAGAAAACTTGTCCAAATAAAATTTAAAAATTTAAAAAAGGAATGTCAATGTTAAATCACAACTTTCAACAAATATACTTAACAAATATCTACAGAGCAGATCATTCAACAACAAACTGCACATTTTTTCAGAACCACATTATACTTTTTCCAAGACAAACTGTACCCTAGGCTATAAAAAAATACATCTGCAAATACAAAATACTTGAATTAAATAAATAATTCCCTAAAGACTATCAGACCACAGCAGAATGAAACTAACAACATATACCAAAAAACAGCAGAGAACAATACAAACATGGAGATTAAATAGTATATTTTATGATAATTAGTGGGTGAAAGAAGAAATTATGAGAGGTACCTAATTTGGTTGCTGACAATGTCAATTTCAAACCAAGTGTGATTAAAAAAGATAAAGAAGGTCACTACATACTTTTTGGGGGAAAACTGCAAGAGAAAGAGATAACAATTATAAATATATATGCACCCAATGCAGGCTCACCCAACTATATAAGACAAATTTTAATAACCATGAACTCTAATGAGCATTAACATAATTGCACTGGGGGATTTTAACACCCCATTGACACAAAGAGATAGATCAACCATGCAAAAAAAATAAGCAAAGAAATAACAGAATTAAACCAAAAGTAACCCTTCTCCAGTTTTCGTGGGAGTGTAGGCTGGTACAACCACTATGGAAATCAGTATGAAGATGTCTCAGAAAGCTAGGATTGGAGGTCCCATTCAAGCCAACAATCCCCCAAAGGAACTGGAATCATCATATCACAGCAATATATGTGCATCTATGTTTATAGCATAGCAGCGCAATTTGTCATAGCTAAGTCTTGGAAACAGCACAGATGCCCATTGACTAAGGAATGGATAAAAAAGATACCATATTTTTACAGTACAGAGTATTATTCAGGTATAAAAAGGGTAAGTATCAGGCTTTTGTAGATAAATAGGTGCAGCTAGAGACTACTGCTAAGTGAAATAAATCAGACCCACATGTGCAGACACAATATTGTCTCGCTCGTGGGAGAGCCTGAAGGAGTGATTAGAGTCTAGAAGGTACAATTATTTCCAGTTTGGAAATAATTTGTTTAATGCGAAGGAAGTAGAAATGGAAATAATTTGTTTAATGGAAATAATTTGTTTAATGCAAAGAAAAAATTGGGATGAGAAAAGGGACAAATGAAAGAAAGGAAAATATATTTAGGTATATAAGTAGGATACTTTGGGTAGTTGTACTGTTGATTTCTGTTGGTGCTTTGAAAGGAGCAGTGTTAATGCTTACAACTGTTTTCTTTTTATTCTTTTTTAAAATTTCTTACAACTTTTTTTGTTATTGCTTTTTTCTTTTCTTTAAATGAATCTTGCACATTTATATCTGGTAACCTGAACAACTAATTTAAAGATAGCAACATGGTATACAAAAACCATTATTGAATTTATGTTACTTTGTTTAGTGAAATTTTGTATCATTTAAAATGTTTTTATCATTATTTTTATTCTTTTTTTTTTGTGGTACTGGGGATTGAACTCAGGACCCTGTACTTGCCATGCAAGTGCTTGTTCTACTGAGCTATCTCCCTAGCCCCACTATTTTCATTCTTAAAAAATAAAAAAAAGAAAAGAAAAAAGTGAAAATTACAGAAGTTAAAATAATCAAATGACAATGGAAGCACTATGTACCAAAACCTAAGTGAAAAAGTAAAACAGCTCAAAGGAGGAATCTTATGGCTGTGAATGTAGCTATTAAAATAAAGTAATCTCAAATAAATAATTTAATGATGCATCTCAAAGTCCTAGAAAATCAAGAACAATGTGAATATAAAACTAACAGGGAGAAATAAAAGCCAAAGATCCTAAAGTAGTACAATTATATTCAATGTTTTATGTCTTCTCTGGCCTATTAATCTGGCTTTCATTTGTATATATGATAAGTAACTTTATAAGGTCTTATAGGGTAAGTAAATATATCTGATGCAGGAAAAATAAAAGAGAGTGGAGGTAGAAAGGAAAAGAAAGGACCTGAAGTGTGTCACGTACATGTATTAATCTCCTACAGTGAATGTAATCATTGTGTACTTCAAGCATGTAATAATAAAAATTAACAAAAGACATCAGAGCAGAGATGAATGAAATTGAGACTAAAGAAAGCTACAAGGATCAGAAAATTCAGGAGTTGGTTCTTTGAAAGAATTAATAAGACTGACAAACCTCTAGCCAATCTTATAAAAAGAAAGAAAGAAAAAAAATCAGTGCAATAGAAATTGTTTTCTTTCCTTCTTTTTGTTAAAACATATGTTCAAAGACTTTCAGCAAGATACTTCAAATAGCATACAACAAATCATTGAAAAGATTATGAAACACGGACAATTTGGCTTCATCCCAGGGATGTAAGAGTAGTTTAGCCCAGATAAACCAATAAATATAGTTCATCACATAAACAAAGAAAAGACAGAAATTACATGATCCTGTCAATAAATGCAGAAAAATTACTTGACAAAATCCAACATCCACTTATGATACAAACACTGATGAAACTAAATATAGAAGGATGTTACCTCAAAGTGATAGAAGTTATTTATGACAAACCTACTGCCAATATTGTGACAAACAAGGAAAAACTTCAAAGCACTTTCTCTAAAATCAGGAACAAGACATGAGTGTATACATTCACCACTCTTGTTCGATATGTTACTTGAAATATTGCCCACAGAAATCAAACAAGAGACAGAATTAAAAGGAAGCAAGGAAGGAATCAAACTGTCCTTATGCATAGATGACATAATGCATAGATGACATAATCCTTTACATAGATCAAAAAGACTCCACCAGAAAACTCTTAGTACTAACAAACAAATGCAGCACTATAACAGGACACAAAAATCAATAATGTTTCTGTGCATCAAATATTAACCCACCAAGAAAAAAATCAAGAACACAGTCTCATGCACAATAGCTTTGAAAAATAAATACCTAAAAATTAACCTATCCAAAGAAAGAGAAGACTTATATAATGAACATCATTATACTCTGAGAAAAGAAAATTAAAATGAAAATTACAAAATGGAAAGACAATCCTTGATCTCGGATAGGCTGATCCAATATTGTCAGAATGTCCATATTACCAAAAACAATACATACAAAATAAAAATACCAAGAACCTTCATAGAACTAGAAAAGATAATTCTAAAATTTACATGGAACCAAAAGAGACAAAGAAGAGGTATAGCAATCTTGAGCAACAAAATTAAAGCATAGCGCTTCACTAGCCCAGATTTCAAGTTACAATACAAAACTGCAGTAACAAAAAAGACACATGGAACAGAAGAACAGAATTGATGATGAAAAACAACCCCAGGCACATGATATTTCTCAAATTGACCAAAAAATATTCTGTATAAAATGGTGCTGGGAAAGGGGCTATACACATACAGAAGGACAAATCTAGACCCATATCTTGTACCCTGTATTAAAATAAAATAAAAACAAATGAAAGACATAAATATCAAAACAGAAGCAAGTAATTTGCTAGAGGATAAATAGGTAAAATTCTGGAAGGCATAGGCAAAGACTTTCAGAACAGAACATAAAGTGCATAATAAATAACACCAACAGGTAACACATAAAATTGTATCAAATCATAAAGCTTCTGCACAATAAAGAAAACAACCAATAGTTAAAGAGTCAACTTACAGAATGGGGAAAGATTTGCCACAGCTCTGTCGATAGAGGACTAATATCTAGAATACATAAAGAACTCAGACTAGTAAAGCCCCAAATTTAAGAATATCAATTAATGTGGGAAATTGCAAATCATAGATATTTCTGAAAAGAAGTAAAAATGCCCCAAAATAAAATGTTCGGCATCTTTGGTCACTAGGAAAATGTAATTCAAAATAATACTCAGATTCCATCTTACTCTAGAAAGAATAGCTATCACCAAGGACTCCAAAAACTAATGCTAAAAAAGTTACTAAGGAAGATCCCTTTCTGCATTGTTGACAGGAGCTGAAGTAGTATAACCGGTAAGGAAATCAGTGTGGAGATTCCTCAACAAAATAAAAACAAAACTTGTATCTGATCCAGGTATATCTCTTCTGGGTACCTTCCAGAAGTTAAAGACATCACATTACGTGTACATGTTAATAGCAGTATATGCTGTTGTATGCATGTTTATAGCAGCACAACTTGTAATAACTCAGTCTTGGAAATGGCATATATGTCTATCAACAGCTGAATGGATAAAGAAAACATTGTAAACTCACATGTCTCTCTAAGGATGTATTTGAGTCATGTAGGAAAATGGGTCCACCTTGAGACCACAGTGCTAAGGAAATTAAAAGGACAATGTTAAGTATCACAGGGCTTGTCTTTTATCAGAAACTGAAAATTTGAGTTTCTGATAAAATAATTAAGTAAATAATTAATTAAATAAATAATTTAAAGAGGAAAAAAAAAGACCAAAAACAAAGCAGTAGATTTTGTAGAGGTGGGAAAGGAACTGGGGAAAACAGAAGGGTGGGGAGGGCAGGGGATGGTAAAAAGGGTTAAAATGTAATATGTATATGTATCAATTTCCCCAACTGAATCACATATACTGACTTAAAAATAGTCATGATAAACATAAATAAATAAATATGTTGTATTTTGAGAACCATGGTAATTATGAGGGGCCATTGCCCTTCTTGGCAAACTAAAAATTTGGCCCTCTTCACTGATTGTCTGTTTTAAAATTTAGGTGTAGTGAACTTCAAAACCCTGAGAACTGCTAATGCTGTTCATCAGATCTTATCACTAGCAGACATGGGAAAGGTGAATAAAATAAGAGAAGTGACTTACTTATAATCACGTTGTATAAAATGTCAGAGAAAGGGCTTGACCTCACCTCACCAAATGCAAAATCAAATTAATCCAACTAACCAACCAATCAAACAAGAAACACATCAAGAATTTGACTGATGGGAAAATCTCAGCTGAAATTTCTACTCCCCCCTGTCCTCTCTCCATCTCAAAGCCAGGCTTTGTTGAGGAGGCAGGAACAGATTCACTATGGCAACCCCAGATACTCCTATGTCTTCTGCATGATCCAGGGCATGCTGCAGAGCTCTGGCCTGGGTCTTTCCTTAGGAGACATGCTGTGGCCTGTACCATGGCCTCACTGAGCTGGAGCCCAGACTCCGTAGGTGGATCCAGCCTTCAGGATCAGAGGGCATTTACCTCCTCACATGCCCTGTTCTGTGCTTGAATTTAAGCAGTTCTCTATTTGTGAAAGGTGAAGAGCTTTTTCTCTTCCTCAGAAAGTATATTCACTCCTATGCTTCTAGTTATCACATGTGTACTTTTGACTGGCAGTTCTTTATCTCTTGGCCAGACATCTACTTTGGGCTTCAGATCCATGGCATACCCAATGCCATAGCTTAGTACTTCTGCCTGGAGCACAGTGAGTTTTGGCCTATGCACCCATGTATTGCACACTACAAAAATGTACATAATTATTATTTGTCAATTAAAAACAGAAATTCCATCTGGATGCCTCAAACACATTGGTCTCTCAGTGTGTCCAGAAGTGAACTTGATATCCGTCTCTCTTTGATCACTGCTCACACAAGTTATAAAATAGAACCACCACCTACTCCTCAGTTGGAAGCCTCAGTGACCAACCAGGCACCACCTGTAAATATATCCACGGACAAGTCTCATCAATCTATCACCTTGATAGGCAACGTATAACTGCTCTGCTCTGGCCTTCATCTATGAAGAGATCTTTTACATACCTCTCCAGACGCAGAGAACATAAGGAGGTCCTGTGGTAACCTCAAGATCTCTCAAGGTGGCTGCTGGCCCTATGGGTCCATCTCTTTGTCTTTCAGTGGGCAGGACAGTTTTTTGGCTAGTCAGAACAGATACTATCTTAAGGCATAAAGGTAGGGTGTGGCAGATAGAGCTGGCTGGGGGAATATATGGGGCTTGTTAATTATAAGAACTCAGAAGAGTGTCAAATAATTCCCTAGTGCCCCTACATAAACCTCCCATAGATGCTCACAAGATATGGGTGGCAAAAAGAGAAGACACCAAGAGGAGCCCACTATTGTGGCTTCATGGTAGCCTGTTCTGTCTTCCAGACCTAGGGTGGGCTTTCATTGTTTCTTTTTCACTCTTTTGTTTGGCTAATTTTTCTCTGCAGGACCACTTGTTCTCTTATCCCCTCACCCCTCATTATTCAAATAAACTTCGGCACTGTTTCTGGTTTGTCTCCTTCAATTCTTTGTACTAGTTGAGAAGAATCTGGAATGCATCCCATTGGTGAGCCATTTTTAAAAGAAGCTATCCCACAGCCTGGCAAGATCTACTCCTGATTCTCATGGATGAGACATCATAAGCTCTGAATCATCTCCAAGGGGAAGGCGATACCACAGGCTTCAGTATGTTGGGTAAAGTTAGGCTGGAGCCAAAAGCCTCAGTGCACTCATGTGCAGGGCGGTGAGCAGAGCAACACGAAGGTCTGGAGCACCTGCCCCCTTCCTTGAGCATCACACTCATTGGTCCAGGCTTTGGATTGCCAACTCGTTATTTACCTGAAGTATTTGAGACAAGAATGAAAAGTGTGTAGGAGACCTAGACACCTCACTCTGTTGCACTACAGTGATGGGGAAAGGAGGACATCTGCTGGTATGGGAAGAGTCATTGCTTGAGGTAAATCCAGGCTGCTAGGACACACAGGGCTCTAGAGACTGAACATCTGTCTCTGCATTTTCTGACCTGGGAAAGAAAAACTGAGTTAGGGGACTTTGTTTTCTGAAAAGAATTCAGAAGGGACATTGATGCTTTTGCTAGACTTGGACATGATAGAAATTAAGAAGAAGGCTTAAAGTAAGTTGTGATAAATCATTTCTTTCCTACAAATGGAGAGCTGGTCTTTCTGTATTGTTCAGGGTGTGGAAAGGGGGAAAGTGAGGAATGCTATCCATAAATAAAGAACACGAGCCAGATTTTTTTCACTTTAAAAAGAGAAACTTTAGAATAGAGGACAAGAGAATAAGACTGGCTACATTCACTGTAAGTCAGGTGCTTGAGGGATTGCAATTTTATTTTTATTTTATTTTATGTTTAGGTTTTTTTGCTACTGGATATTGAACTCAGGACCTTATGCATGCCAAGCAGGGACTTATGCCACTGAGATATCTCCCCAGTCCTGGGAGTGCAATTTTAGAGACAGTGGGAGGAGTTTTCTTTCAAAGATGGCAGCTTCTGTCCAAGCATGTATCTGTCTATTTATCTGTCCATCTCTGATATCTCAGATAGCACAGTTAAAGAATATAATTTTGAAAAATTATAGTGTGAAAATCAATGGAACTTTTCTTAATACTTTTCTAGTACTATATTGAAACTTTTAATGACTTTTTTGTTTGAATGTGATGCCTTCCTTAGACAAGGCCAAGAAAGTATCCAATTATGTTCAGGTAAAAAAAAAAAAAAAAAAACACACCCCACTATAAATGAAGTGTAGGACATTCCAAGGTTAGCATAATGTATGTATCTATAGATGTTTGAAAAGCTTCAATGTGAAATGCATCCTTAAGATGCAAAAATGTAGGATCAGTTCTTAGTAGCAAACCTTAGGAGAAATAAGGTAAACAACCAGTTCAATGTGTAGCTTCACTTTAGGTAGCATAGAACCAGATTATGTCTCCCGTAGGAATAAAACAAGGCAACTCCACACAGCATGAGAAGAGCCCGAGCCGGCGTCCCAGGAGCCTTAAGGTGCCTTGGCATTGGCTCCTGGCCTCTGGCCAGTTCCTTCTAATCACAGTAGGAAGGGTGGGTCTGACCAGAAGCAGATAGTGGTGACTTCCAGCCTGCCTCCTCCTCCACACACACCCTTCAGCTGGGACTGCTGGCATGTGGGTGTGTGGAGCCCAGACAGGCAGGTATGTTGTCTGCTTCCAGGTACAGAGATCAGATTATATGTCTGGAATTCTGAATCACAGCAAGCTGTGGAAGGTGGGTTTCTGTCCTGTGCCAAGACTTAAAACTCTCTCCCTTCCTTCCCTCCCTCTGTCTCTTTTCCTTTCTGTGCCTATCAGCCAGTGCCCACTGTTATACAAGGGATCCTCTTGTGCCTAATTCTCTTTGCTAGGCATTGAGGTAAGACATACAAATAAAATGCAACCCAGACATTTGTTGAGGAGGAGCCACATATCCAGGTCTAGCCAAAGAAAATGAAAAAAAGGCAAACAGATACTTTTTTATGTCCATCTCTGTAACATGAATTTCAACAAACGGGGAACTAAACTTTTATGTAAATGTAGAAGCCCAGATTTCCAGTGATAATAAAGTTATGATAAAAGAAATAGAATTTTCTCAGGTGAGGGCAGGACTTCAAGTGCCTCCTCTGGAATGAATAGATGGAGTCCTAGCCCAGGCCTGGTGAGTGTGTGGGAGAGCTTCTGGTTACCCTGTGCCAGCGGGACCTGCCTGTCCCAGCCTAGGCTCAGATGGGGAGAGACCCTCTTCCATCCCTTTGGGATACCCCCACCACTCCGCAGGACCCCCCACCCCCACCCTACCTGCCGAGTAGGAATTTCTGTCACGTTCTGGGAATCCCCAGAACCAGTCCAAGGCCAGGCCTGGTGAGTGTGTGGGAGAGCTTCCAGCTACCCTGTGCTGGCAGGACCTGCTGGTCCCATCCCAGCGGCAGTGTGGGTGAGACCCTCTTCAATCCCCTAGGTATCCCCACAACACTCCACAGCATGCCCCCTACCCTGCCCGCCAAGTGAGAATTTCTGCCCTGTATTGGGAATCCCCAGATCCAAACCTAGTCCAGGCCTGGTGAGTGTGTGGGAGAGCTGCTACTCCACCTTGTTCCCTCAAGGCTCAGCTCAGGCCTGGCATACAGGCCTACGGTGTAACCCTGCAGATGCAATCCCTGCAGAGAGAGTAGGGGACAGAACCACCCAGCTAGTCCAGGAGCAGAACATCTTGCCAGAGGGGCACAA